>NW_027526361.1:196988628-197521128 GCF_048455015.1 Haemaphysalis longicornis
CCAGGTGAGGTTTTTACTTTTTGCATTGTGGATGGAAACAAATTACCGAAGCGCTTAGGCATTTGACCTGGACAAAGCAGTATATAGGTTTTACTTAAAATCTTCGGAGGGCCGAGAGGATAGCTCCAACTTCCACTTCTTTCTTCCTTTATGTTGGAAGGTCATGCAGTCACAAAGGTTTCCAGGGTAGTCAAAAAATTACGCCCATCTTCC
This sequence comes from Haemaphysalis longicornis, assembly GCF_048455015.1. NCBI lineage: Eukaryota > Metazoa > Arthropoda > Arachnida > Ixodida > Ixodidae > Haemaphysalis > Haemaphysalis longicornis. Next base: position 196,988,842 of record NW_027526361.1, read on the forward strand.
TGCGAGCGAACCCTTATGTGATGCGACGCATCGGGGGGTTCAATTGGCGTTTCCGTTGGGTTGATTCTCTAAGTCGGGTGAAACGTGTTGTGAACGCGTAGGATGCATTCCATCACATGCAGTTGTTCTCATACACGGGGAGATAGGCGTAATTTTCATTCTTGTACTGAGAGAGAGACTGGTTGCCGTTTTTCGAGCGAGAGCGAGCGCTTGACGGAACCGCCGCAGCGCGCTACCCGCTTTATATTCACAGCGCCTGAAGGAGAGGGGACAGTGGAGGAGAGTCGCGCATGCGCTTGGTTGCGGTGCCGGAGCAGACGCGAGCGTAGCGAAGCGCACATGCGCAGCTGTTATGCTAATGAGACGGAGTGAGAGTGTTGCATGCAGCTGTCGGAGAGAAGAACGCGAGAGAGTTGCACATGTGCAGTAAGCGTCCGGACGCCGCGACGACAACAACAACGCCAATGGAGGGACATGCCCGAGAGCAAGAGATGCGTCGCATCTAAAACGTGAATGCAGCCTCGTGGCTTCGTACATCCCAGATTCGGTGTATACTGCGGCCTCAAAATTTTGGAACTTTCCCTGGCTGAACTTCATCCTGCCCCATCGCCTCTTCCTGTGTGCAATTGTATCCATAGTCAGGGAGTTTGTACGCGTAGTCGCTGCAACGGTGACTGGTCTATCATGGCGGGCAGTAGTTTCTTTTAAAAATAGAGGGGGGGGGTGTCTGTCTTCTATGCAAAGCCCCCCCCCCCTGCTCTACCCCCCGAAAAAGTTCGTTTTGCCATCCGCTCACTTGGTGCTCGCGGAGTGGTTTCTCCGATTCCTTGAAATGAATTAGGCAGACACAAGTTAAGGACATATTCATCGTCATTATCACTAAACATCCTATTTAGGATGAGTGCAAGGTGAAGGCCTCTCCCATTGACCTTCACGTACTCCTGTTCTGCGCGTCTCGAGTCCATTCTTTGCTCCGAATATTATTTTACCCCTCTATCGAGCAAACGGCCTTTCCCTTCTTCTAGACCCGTCTATGCATGTCCATTCTGTTACGCTGGTGGTGTTACCCGTGTTTCCCGTTCTGGTGTAACCCGTTCTCAGTTTGTTTTACGGTCAAACTTGCGAGGTTGAGGACTGCCTCATATGGTGTCCTGATGATAGGGTTCCTATCACTTTCTTTAGTGCGAGTAAATCTGTGGTACCGTAACGTCTGGAATATTCGCCTCATGATTAGTGCCTGCATTAGTCTTACCGGTTCTTCTCTTTTTCTAGCTTTTTTCTTGGTTGGGCGTTGTGTTTGTGGGTTAAAGATTGGTTAAAGATTGATTAATTGCCTAAAGACTTTTTTTGGCGGTTGTGAGTTTGGCTCCACCGCATGTCTCCAGAGACACGATAAGCATTCTTACGCAGCTGTTCTCTCGGAGGGCATCCTTAATTATTTTAGTTTGCATTTTAACTAGGCCGCGCAGCGCCATTTTTCGTTGGCCAAACCGAGCTTTAAGCGCGGACAAAGCTCTTCGGATATTGCAAAGTGTTTTTTTAAAACTTACGTGATTAGAATCTGTATTGTAGGCTCTAATTCAGTTCTGTTCTGCTATTAATATATGTCTTGCTTTATTACTGCGAGACTAGCGTTCATCATTTTCCCCGTGTTTTAGTTAAATCTCCCAATGTTGGTGCCGGCATAAGTTCCCGTGGTAAACACGCCGCGGTGGCTCAGTGGGTAAGGCGTTGCGCTGCTAAGTCCAAGGAAGCGGGTTCGATTCCCGTTCGCGGAGCCCGTTTTCAGAATAACACGATTGTGTCAAGATTTCAAAGCGCGTTAAAGTTCCTATGGTGGTGTAAATCATTCCGGGGGGTTCAATAAAGGCGTGCCTGGTCTCTTACGTGTAGCTTGGGTGGATGAATAAGCGGCAATTTATATTTTTGATATGCTGGCGGAAAGGCGGCTTGGTGTGGTCACGTAGGTTTCCAGCACAGCCGGCAATCGTGTCTGCCGAGCATCCTACCACCGAATCGGCATAGAATAATCTTTACCGCGCAGGCGCCGCACCTACTGAAAACGCGTGTACTTACTTTCGTATCTGCCGTTGTAGCATTGTCCTCCTGTCCAAACGTGAGTTGCCGTTGTGCCACATTACCCTTCGGCGGAGCCCTTGAATCTTGCTGCTTCAATCGTAGCTTCCAGGTGGCAGCGGTGACGTATTTCTGTAGACTCCTGATAATGACGGCTGATAGCGGACGGCTAGGAGCCAGGGATAAATAAAAAAATGAGCCTAATCACGCAATGTTGTTAAAAACCAGCCATGCGTGGTCTGCAGTGACCGCACAAACTACTGCGGCGGCATCTAAACAAGTCCTACTGAGATTGGGTAGGTTCACCATTACAATTCAAACCAGTTTCGGTCTTGGTTCTTTGAAGCAACATGCTTGGCATCCGACATAATCGTTGGCTGGGCATTATTGATGTCTACGTTATCGGCATACCGCGCTTCTGCCATGTTTTCGGCTGTAAGGTGCGTCAGATAAGCCCACCAGCCCGGCTTGTTATCGTAAAAATCAATATTATCATAAAAATCGTAAAAATCGCAAATAATGTAATTCATTGGTAGTATTTATGTGCCTGTTGTAGGATTTTTCTGTTCTGTAACAAATCTCAAAAATGTGTGCAATTGGTATTAACGGTGGTATTTGAACGCGCCAGTACGCAGGCCTAAATTTAAGGCTCCAAGGTTAGCGTGATGGGGCGACTTCATGCGACGATTGCGATTTCAATAAAAACGGAAATGGCAGAAAATATATCCCACCGTCATATCTCTTGGCGGTGGCTTTATGAATAGTCGCTAGTACAACATAAAGTCTGGGCGAGGAAGTAGGTGGTAAATCGTCACCACTTCATCAGTTTTTTTTAATATCTCGTAATTGTTTAAAGTTTGATTTGCAATTGCGCCACTGCCCTTGGGGAACAGCAGCCATTTAAATTTTTGTTTGTATTTTGATTTGACTGTCGTTTTAAACTTTTAAATGTTTTTTTCTAACTTCAGTGATAATTCAACTCATCGAACCGGTTCGCGAACCGGTTCGGTACGTGATGTTGTCGAACCGGAACTGAATCGGAACGAAATGATTTCACCTGAACCAGAACCGTAACCGAACCGGTATTTTGTTCGTTTCGACACACTGCTAAAAGGACAAATTGGAAGCCTTTTTTACGTCACCTGCTAAATAAGGTGTACGGTGGGGCCACATAGTGACCATACACTGCACGTTTGCCGTAAGGTAGTGAAATTTGCTTAGCAAATCATGATACAAATGTATTTGTATTACATCAGTGGAAAGCCCACAAGAAATTACAGAGTTAAAAATGAGAATGCTTCGAGTTATATGACGGCAGAAATACTGCATAGCTTCACACAACTTGCAGTAACGAACGAGTAGAAATGTTCACCACTTATACTGATGGCCTCGTGAGCACACATCACCTTGTTTTCTTTAAGACATGTGGAACATAATAAAAGGTACAGTCACTTCTCTCCACGGAAGTTTTGAGCTACCGAAACTTAAAATATAGGGTTAACCAAGAAAGACACTGCTCAGGAGGGGCGCGCTTATTTCCGGCGCTGGTACCGCAGGAGAATGTCCTTTTGCGGTTGCGTGGTTATCGGCTTCATGTCATACGGGCGCCTCTTGTTGCACCCAAACCAAAAGTAGGTGGTAGATAGATTAAGTCCCCCGCACAAAGATGTATGCAGGAGCAGCTGCCTTCCACAGGTGTTTTACACCCCGAGTATAAACTTTGCGATCTCGAAATAGAGTACAGAGAAGTTTGTTGCCGCAGGGCTTGCTAATGAATAATAAAAGGCAAATTAGCAGCCCGAAATTGCGTTCAAAAATGCATCAGCCTGCAAGACTATTCATCCCAATCTTTCGATCTGGTATTTCATCATCCACCAGTTCGTTACTGTTCTACGGCTAAAGCTACTACCGTTATCAAACGGATCGTTTGGTTCCAGTTTCAAATACTGAGCAAAACCTGATAAAAGAGTTAGGATGCCTAACACGAGTTTTATCATCAATGTTTCCTGGCCAATATTAATGCTCACATACATCAAGCTTCTTAACGTGGTAAAGATAACAACAGGTTTATCTTTTGCTCTTTTTTCCTTCATGGCAAATCTGGCGAGGCCGCTCGGTGGTCATTCGTGTTCATCAAGCTACATGACGCCTTTCTTCGTCCACACATCGTTTGCCACGGCAGTTTCACGAAAACAGGAACTGGATTGGAGCTGTGAGCCAATGCACGAGGAAGCCCTTCGTTGGCGTCCTAATGCCTCCTGCCAACGTACCGTTTCTTGCTGCTTGATTCGCACTGGGGCTGCAGAAACAGAAGAAATGGCGAGAACAGCGGGGTCACCCACTCCTTGACGCCGCACTGCTTTCTCTAATGGATTCCTAAATGAGCCGTGCAAGATCGTGTTTCTTGAGCACAGAATAAAGTCGAAAGCCGTCGTGAAATGTTCGTTGCAATCAGTGGCTGGTCCTCTGAGCGCATCGCTGTCTGGTCGGATTCCAAGAATCCTTCTTGAGGGCCTTGAGCCAAACCACCCAGCTAAGTGTGTAGTGTGCGGGGTACATAAGAGCATTTTTCTGCGCCTGAGCTTCAGGGAACGCTGTAACTTTTTGATCTGTAGCCGCATCTATGCGTCCTTCTGAACCATCGCAAACGTTTCTAAAAAACATTGTATTCATTGCTGCCATACAATAGGTCGAAAAATCAAAGAGTTGAAAACTTGTATATAAACATTTTGGCTTACTTTCTCCGTTGGACTGAAACAAGAAGGAAACCAGTATTTAGTTGATAAATTTGTAAAAACACTACCCAAGTAAATAAAACCAGTTAAATTTTTTTGTACTCTTCGTGCAATAACTGAAGGCAATTTGTTCAGACAAATGAAAGTTTGTGCCGCATTCAGGGAACGTCCGCTTTATACGCTACATATCACTATAGTATCCGAGCACCATGACCAGTGCAACTTTTTATTTATGGCGCCTTGTGTCTCGTTAGGAATTTTTGTGTTGTAGAAGCTAACAAAACGAGAGCAGCAAGAAACTTCCAGTGGCACGATCAGATGGAAGAGCCCACACTGTATCAGTTCTTATAACACCTTATTGATAATGTTTTCATATATGACTTGCCACCTTTTCGAAGAATATTTTCAAATATTCATCATTATCCGCATGGAAAGGCGTGCATGTTCCTTGCATTTCCGCGTGAAAACACCAAACCCGGATGTCTTTCATGTTTACAAAATTTTTTACAAGGCATGGTTCATGTGACATCGTATTTCCCTCAATGCCGGACTTGTTCATTACTAACTGCAGTCCGCACTACTTTTAACTGCAATAGTCATTTCAAGCGTAGTGCACAGGCAACTTAGAATTGTTAGTGGGGTAACGCAGACGAGAGATAATGAAAAATCGTGTCGAGTGCTGATTCTCCTCGTGTGTGCTGTCAACACGTTGTGTGTGCTGTCAACACGTTTTGTTTCCGCTGGACACTATGTCATAATTTGGATGACATTTAGGGTTCACTTCTACGTTACACCCAAATATGGGATGGTACGGCGGCAGTTTATTTGCATAAAGTCTGCAAAAATAGTTGAAATTGACAACACAACCTCCCATATACACAGCGTTGTTCTGGACGCAAGTATGTACCACTAAGAATACCGCATGTCTTGTGAACATAATACGCGGCCCCAATTTGCACACACTTTTCCGTCAAACCACAAACACTTGTAAAGTTTCGTAGCATTTTAACATTTTCTGAAGGAAGCTAAGGGGGACTTACATTGAATGCTCTCGTCAACAACAAAGATATGAAAATATTGGTAATTTCTCGTGCCTCCAAGAATGTGTCCATATGCACGCGGCGGTGTGCAAGTCAGAGCCACGTCTGTTATAGTTATCGCCGTTTCTTGGAAAGGAGCCGAGAAACATCTCAATCCGCCGCTCCCTCCCCCCATATTGTGAGCACAATGAAGTTTCTTCACACAACCACTAACTTCCGTGAATCATTAATGAGCGAAGTTTTCTTCACCGACATATTCAGAGTGAAATATACAGTTGTGTACCCAGTTTCAGTGCTCAAGACTAGGTATTGTTTAAAACAACAGCGTGAAATGACTAAGACGGAGTGAAACTCACTGTTTGTAGTGCCTCTTTTGTTAACAGGGCATCGTTTCATTGATTTATAGATTGTAGGGCTTAACGCGCCGACGCAACGCAGGCGATGAGGCGCGCCGTAGTGGAGGACTCCGGATTAATTTTGACCACCTGGAGATCTTTAACGTGTGTCGAAATCTCGACGGACTTCGTTTCATGGACCTGTATGTTTCAAGCACGAGTTTTTCCTACTAATGGGCGTGGTGAACCGTTTCTGCTGAACAATATTGTCATGGGACAGGGCAATCACGGCGCCGCAATCGCCCACCAACAAATGACAAGGAAGAAGCTCGGTGAGGGGCGCAGCCACAGGCGCCTTCAAGATTCACAAATTAATCGGCAGGATGCCCTTCTTTCATGCTCGGCCTATATTCACCTCTCTCACTTGTGGAAGCGTAAATTCTGCGAATCTAGTAAATGTGAGGTGGCAATTACAAAATTTCGCTGCAGAATCCCCCCTTAAAATTTTAGATGCAGAGCATCTGATTCACTCGCCTTGTTCCTCCGGCGTCGTCGTTGTCGTCGGCGTTGTCCACCCCTCCTCCATTCTCCTCGCCGCGCCAGCTGCGCTCTCCGCCGCTCACCCCCTCTCCTCTCCGTTAGCGAACACTCTCTCGCGAGGGGCATTGGATTGGATTCGATTGGATTGTATTGGATTGACTTGGCTTGGATTGAATTGGATTGGATTGGATTGGATTTGGATTGGATTAAAGTGGATTGTGTTGGATTGTGTTGCGTCATAGCCGCGGCACGTTGCGTCATAGCCGCGGCAGACGCGCTGTGGCCGGCGCATGTGCAGTACTCTCTCTTCCGCGGTTTCGTCTCCTTCGGGCGCGCTGCGCCTATAACCGGTGCGCCGTTCTCCGGTGAAGCAACATCCACGCTTGGCTCAAACACCTAGAGTCCACGCCGCTTTACAAGTCCGCCAATGTCGTCATCGACTGGGACCGGCTTACGCAGTCCCCTCAACGTTATGCGCGCTATAAAACGCGGTCTCTTAGCCGCTCCGCCTATGCGTCGCATCTACACAGGGGTTGCCGTGAGGGGAGGTGGGAGTTTTTCTCTACACAAAGCTGGTCAGGCTTTATCTCCTCAATGCCCTTTGTGCAAGGCCCCGAAAACTATAGAACACTTTCTTTTAAATTGCCGCAGCTTTTCCTCGATGCGACGCACGCACCATGAACACACGTTTAATCGGCTGAATCTGTCTTTATCCTTAACTTTTATTCTTTGTATGGGTGATTCCGTTCTAGGATATTGCCGCAGAGATGTTGTGGTCGCCTTTCACTGCTTTGTTGCGGCGACAAGCAGGATGCCCTGCTAGACAGCTATGTCTTCATTCGCAATTTTTTCCCTTACAACTTTGTTGTATTCAAGCATTTCTTTTTTTTCTCTGAATATTTTTCTCGTACTTCCCTTTTTTCTCTCTCTAAGATAAACCGAGTCACAGCCTAATCATTACAGGCAGCTTCTTTGCCAGTCCCCCGCGTGGGTACGCGATTTCACTTAGGGATCCAACCAACCAGCCAACCCGGCTCAGCTATGGCTGCGCGTAAATATTTTCTCGCTTCATGTAAATATGGCTTCATCGCCACATGGTTCAGGTCATCTGCCGCAACGTTACAGTGGGCTGAGGTGTTAGGTCCGTCACCCCATCCTGGCCTCCGCATCGCATCGCATCGGCGTGAACGCAGCCGCCCAGGATATAGAAGCCGTGCCGGGCAGCCCCAGCGCAGCCGAAACCAGAACATGACGATGTCCCCCGCTCCTTGTTCCCAGCCCGGAAGACCCCATTGAAGACCAGTCGAGACGAGTCGCGCCCAGACAAGCCGAAGATGTGTTCACCCCGCCCTTCCGTCCGACGTGGCTTTAGGACCTTCGGCGCTTTGTCGCGGCGGAAGCCATTTCTATTGCTGGGCCCGGCATCACCAACGCCATCATCGTCACGCGTGGCGGCAAGCACTTCATCTGCATTTTAGGGGCGAAACGTTTTAGGGCCTCGCTTGGTTGGTCGCTTGTCCCTTGGCATCCGTGTACACAGTTTTGGGCATGCGTGAGGAGCATTGGACTGGACTGGATTGGATTGAACTGGAATAAATTTAATTCAATCGGATTGGATTGGAGTAGGATTGTATATACTGTACGGACGCGTTGTCACTCATTTACATGCGCGAGTGGGCAATTCAACGGGTGATTTCACGGTAAGAATGATCACCTGTGCTTCGCCCACTCGTCACGATTCACTTCGTGGAGATGCGTGAATTTTTTCATCGCAGCTCTCATCCGCATTCAATAGCCCACTTTCCTCGGCGTCGACCGGGACGGCTGTCAACAAAGGGGGGGGGGGCGGGGATTCGCGAAGGTGGGGGTGATGACTACTGCCACAACGTTACAATATTTAGAGTACATCTCCGAGATTGCGATAACACGAGCTGAATAGTTACCAACTCCTCCATTTCTTGCCAACGAGTTCTCAATATGATAAAATATATATGCTAAAGGGAGTACGAGGTTGAAATGTCGTCGCCATTTTCCAAACAGCGGAAGAAGTCAGTAGGGTTTCGAGTGCCAACCATAAATATTGTTGTTCTGCTATCCCCAGCTCAGCTGTGTCCACTGCATCTTAAGGCGGCATTACAACCTAAGCCTCGAAATGTTCATCAGGTAAAGTCTGGCCAAATAAAAATGGGTAAAAAACACGAAAAGTGTCTTCGCCTTCGCGGTTCTGTTAAAGCTGGTAAAGGAAGGCCGCAAATCTTTACCTGTAGTTCGCCATGTCTTGAGCAAAATCGAGAAAGTAAACCGTAATCATGTAGCCACCCCCAAAACAAATTCGGTGAATGAATACAGAGGCTGTAGAGGAAAGCAGCTCTGCCTAAATAAAAAGAACCGGCTTTTTTACATTCCGCCTGGACGCAGAACATGTCTGCAATGCAATTCGACGTTAAGCGGTGGCTTCGCGTTGCACTTTAAATCTTTTCATACTTTTTCAACAGCTGCTCTTCTTCACTTGCGTTTTGAACAGAGAAGATGACGTTAGCCGAAAAGGTGTGACGATGACGAGTGCGAAAATTACGGCACTTATTACGTCATGGCTGATACCAACATGCATTAGACAGCTTAGAGTGTCCGCAGGCATTTATAGTCTATCCAAACGATCATTGCACTGAAAAATAGAAATTTGCATGGTCCGCTCTGAGACAGACACAACATCCTTTTAAAAAAGCAGCTGAACGCACGCCTGTTATAATGCAAAAAAGTGGCTAAAGAAAGAGAACTACCGAAAAAAAAACATGGTGTAGCTGCGCCGAAAAGAAACAAAACCTATCGCTCAACAATGTACTGACAAAAAAATTAGAACTCACCTTTCACAATAAATCTTGTCTCGAGTGCCATTAGTTTCGAGAGCGAATGGCGCCGCCACCGTAACACGTCCTACGTGACGGGAAGAAGAAGAAGAAGAAGAAGAAAGATTTAACTTGAGCACAATGACAGGTATCTGACAAAAAGGACACAAGTTCTTCCACTTCAAGCGCTCGATAAAAATAACGTCTTTATCAAGCTTAGATCGTTAAGACCAAGTATAAGAAGCGCTAATGATGAATGCAGCGCAAACTGCCTAATTTTCTTTCTTCACGCTTGGCTGCCTCACCGAGAAAGAAGGCTGCTGAAGGTCTATTTATTGCAGCAAGAAAAAATGGGCCAACACTACTTGTTCTGATCCTTATTTTCTAGCTGAGTTTCTTTTAGACCCTCTTCTATGACATGCTGTTCCTTTGTGTACTGAACTCCACTGTATAACTGACTTGAAGGCTAAATGGGCAAACAAGTGCCGTTAAATTGCGAGAAGTGCAACTCGAGCTCCATCTCTCCTGCACCTACAATTCTTAAGGGCCAGGCTGCGTAGCTTCGGTACTTGAAATGTGATTAACGCGGAGCGGTTATTTCGTTAGTTTTCAATTTGCGTTTTTCACTTTTTTATGGTTACTGGCCGAAACGTTTCGTTCACACATGCGGTAAATCACATGAGCATAACGAACGCCGGTCTTCATATTTCTCCTTACCTCCGCAGTCGTCGCAACTGGGGAGGTGAAGTGAGGTAAATAACTCAGGGAAGTAAAGACACAGCGTCTTTAAATTTCCGCCATAAAACTCTTTCGATTGTTGCTACGGATATTCTGCCACATCGGCGGCTCCTGCCTTCTTACTAATCGTGCAGCTACTCTACACAACGTGGTTATGGGTGCTGCGTTTTTTCTTGAAGTGTGGTTACCCGATTTGTGGCTTACGTGCTGTTTGGTTAAACATAACTACCGTTACTATACATGACCGCTTCGTCGCTCCCCATCTCCTGCCAGCCTTAGGAAAAGAAGGGCAGACGCTCAATTATGAGCGAGGAGCGCGGGACGTACCACGCAAAGCTTGCTCAGATTGGAAACACATAAAAATTCAGCATGCGTAATTAAGTGGGAAGGCGAATAAGTTGACCGAGACGATCAATAAGAAAATTTCGGTGGAAGAATGAACTTGGGAGGCGCAGGTCAAGAGTTGTTGGAGGTCGTTGGTAAAGGCCGACGTCCTGCTGTTTACCTAAGTAAGCTGTTGATGATAACGATGATGCTGATGTGGGTGCAACGCTATAACATACAACTTGGTTCTCAGTTTGGGCCCCCAAGCCACCTACCAGGAAGTACTTGTACCTAATGAAGAAGATTAAAGTTGGCTTGCTAGGCTTGCTAGGATAGGATGTGTTTTTTGCGCAATAACAATCGAATTGGTGTACCATTCTTTTTCGTCTGCGCAAACGGCGGTGGTATATTTAAAGGTGTGCAACTTACACTCAGTTCTCGCTACTAGAATATTCCATCCATGATCGTGACTTTTATTTTGATCTAAATGAAATATTTAATTTATTGCGAAAGCCCCACCGTTACAATGCCACGTAATTTTGCGTGTGGCTTCAAAAACCAGAGCTGCACGGTCTGCTCACTATTTTTGCAGTCAGGAAGTGCTACTCCAAGTTCTTTCAAAATAAAGGCTTGCGCAGCCAGTTTTTTGTTTTGTTTTATACGTTTAGTTACTTCTTTTTTTTATACTCGCTTTTTTTCTGTGAAACACCTACCAACCTTAGCCAGCGTCGGTCCACCAAACCACTCCGTTGTCGAAAGCAGATCCTCTTGTACGATGAGTTATATGTCAAATATATTGCGGACCTTAAACTTATAGTGTAGTAGTTGTATTGTAAACTTACTTCCACTGATAAAAAAGGTTACAAGTAAAACAACTGCAACCTTGATACGCCATGCAACAAAGAATAAAAAACCTCCGGTAAATTCCAACAATTACGAGGAGTTCGCATTAAATGGACGGGCGACGTTTTCCTCTACGCAACCGTCTTACTGCTCACATGATGTTTTTCTCTGCAACAACTTTCACTTCCGTTCATTTACTCCCACAGAGAACGCTAGGATTCTCCTTTCTGGCTAAAACATCACAATGTACCGACAGATCATCCTCCCCTAACAACGTCCGCATAAACATTGACGCAAAAGTTTAGCCAAAAGTGGCCATTCATAAACACAATGACAATCCTAAATTAGGGATGTAATATAAATCTTAATTTTTTTTTCAAAACCAATATCTGTTACAACATAGATGAAAGTAGCCGTTAATTCTTTTTATTTTATTTTTATTTCACTTCATTTCCAATTACAACATTATAGTTCAAGAGAACTGATTTAACCAATAGCCAAAGGCTAATATAGAGTGCAGTGTTGCGATGCCAGGCCCTGTCGCTGTATACAGAATACAAGGTGCGAAAATATTGCGGGCATAGAAACTAACATTAGGGCATTATCAAATCACATACATTTTTACACTTACACTTTGGCAGGATAACATAAATATGCAATTTTATACATAACAAAACAAAGGAAATGAATACCAACAACTACGCAGTAACTTTCGCTACACGTAGTGATATTGGCAGACAAGATAGTACCAATTTTTGTTACTATTATGGGAGTGTCTGCTAGTGAATGAGATTTATTAATGAGCCCTTAGCGAAAAGACGCCGTACTTTTATGTATTTTGAATGTATTTATTACATATAATAACTTTGTAGTTATTTTTAATTAGTTTGTCCATATTCCATATGCATTTTAAATACATTTAAAATGTGTTCCAAAGGTGTCGCCCCAATACACTAAGAGTGCAGCGTTGTCTCCTTGCCTCCTTGTCACCTTTCCTCACACTTCTTAGCCTAGCATTTCTCCTGTCGGTACTTCGCCGATTATGATAGTTTTCTGTCAATGAACAGCATGAACACAAGAAAGCCAACACCACTCCACTGTTGGAGAAAAATCATAAAATGGGTTACAGCCTTTTCCTCAGCCCTTTTCTTTTCGACTAGCATCTTGTACCACGGAAAGGTCATGCCAGAAATGGCCAGCCGTCTCTCCTGTGACTGATAGCCGTTGTGTGATTACCACAATTGGGGCAGCCATTGAATGCAGAGTGCATTGCTTTTATGACACCGCACTCAATCAACCCAACGTTCTTCTAAAAACATTGCGCTCGTCGCTGTACTTTACCTATTTTCATCGATTAAGTCTAATCATGTCTCTTCGTTCACAAATGGACTTTATCTTTGTGTACACGACGCTGTAATGTTGCTAGGTGTTTTAACACTAGAAACAATATTCCTTTATTATACTCCTGCCTATCATAGACTCCTACTTAATGTTTGTGGCGTAATCTTACTAATGGAGTGCTTCGAAGAAACGTCTTCCGCGGTTGTTTATTCGCTAAATTATTGAAACGTTCATGGCCTGCTCGATTCTCGCCTAAGCGCTGTGCAAACAGCCGCACCTGGCGTATTTACGCACAAAAAAAAAATACACGAGCACTTCGGGACTGGGCGTGGTGATCGTCTGCTAGCGGTCCTGGCAGACCGCGGTTATTCAACGCCCTAGGTCAATCAAAGATACAGGCGCTCGGAGCGCACAAGAAGCACTCGGATTAACTTGCCTGTTGCCGCTCATGTATATTTCTAATGGTGATGAGAGCAAAGAGAGTACGTGTATCAAGGACATCTCGTTTCGATTGTTAGTACTTACTGCGGATGGAGTGCCTCGTACACGGAGCTCGGCAGCTGAGCACAAAGTTTTAGACGATTTCCACCTTAACTTCTGTAGATTGGTTCAATACCGCGCCCATCAAAAACCAAACGTTTCTTTAAAAAGAATGATAGCGCTTTTATTGAATCCTTGTTGTTTCCGAGGCGCTGAGATACTCGTTTTCCGCCAATCAAATTAGCATTAACGTTTGTATGTTGTAGATACGAGAATCCACAAAGCGGAAGCGCTACATCACTGTTCATAATATTAACACTACTTACTCTATCCAAGGCCATGTACGGTCTTTATAATATTCGGAGACTCTACGTCACTCTTCTTTACAGAATTCTTGAGCTCCACTTCACAAACAACAGGCTTAATTCATGCTCGAAAATTGTACGTACAACTTGCAGTCACTGTAAAATTCTTTTCTTATTCCTAGCGTTCCTTTTCAAAGGATCATCTATGTAGAGAATGGTGTCGTTCTAGCGTAGGCAGGCTTGTCTTATTTCAAAACAATAAATAATTTAATGCACGGTTGTATATACCAAGCAACCCGTGTAACGTACCTTGCTATTTCTCCGGCAAATCTGACACCTCATGCGCCAAGTATAAACATGCGGAAAGGCATACTAAAGTTTTACCTTATCCACCTAGCCTAACAGGATTCGCACCAAATCATTCTGCTTAGCGGAACAAACGTTTATATTGACAGGTTCTTGAAACTTGGCTAGAAGAGGTAATCCTGACTGATGGAATTGAAAAAGATGAAATGTTCTTTACTTCTTTTCTTCTTTTAGAGAACATTTAATTCAGAAATATTGCAATATTATGTTACAGATTCTTCAGTGACAATTGATTAGAGGGTGTGATGTCCTTAAATGCTCGGTAAAAGAAAAACACATTATATTATTCCAGTCACACGGACCGTTTCATAAATATCGGTAAGAAATGCTTTTCTCAATGTTTTTATAGCAAAGGGTCACTATGGTACATATATCAACCTAATTCATAGCGCTTAAATTATAAGCGGCACATGGCAGTCGGCACGCAAGCGGTCCATTTCTTTCTTATCGCTTTGCCTGTTCGGAGCTTTACCGCTGCGGTATCAAGTGGAGATTGGAGCGGGAAATGGCTGCTTCGCCTGCGCTTTATCGCCGAGCGGAAGCTGGGCCGTCTGCATGTGGTTGAACATAGGCAATCCACGTGACACGCGTGAGATTTACGATTGATATTTAAAAGAAAACACGGCTTTGACTTAATGTAGAGGAAGAAAGACCGGAGAAGTACGGGATACACTCTAACGAAAGCGCTGCTTTGCTAGCGCTTGGCTTTTCAGTCTCAGCATTGATGGCTCGCCGGATGGACTGCCTCTGGGTGCCCTTCCGCAGACCAAAACAATTATTCCAGTCATCCAACAGATATTGGACGGCAGGCTGTGAAAGCTGACATAAAGGCAATCTTACAAATCACTGTGTTGGTAGTCTTTGCTATCGCTCGTAATAATCAATCAATCAATCAATCAATCAATCAATCAATCAATCAATCACCCCGCACGGGGCACCTTGAGCAATCTTGGTGACAGTACTGGCGATACCGCGGACCCCGAGCCCCCAAACATACGCTGGATCCAACCGTGGCAATGTGTTTATAGGTGGAGGGTTAGAAACCACGAACGGTGGCCGTCGGAGCCTTGGTCAAGCTCCGGCCGATGGGCTCCCTGTCTGTTCACCAGGCAGGGAGCTCCGGGACCTCTTTGACTACCAGGGTAAGGTCAAAGGAGAAAGTACCCCCGTCTCCCTGCTTTCCAATGTATCATATGGCATCTTCAAAACCCCCCCCCAGACGTGATCGGCCCCCGAAAAGGGGCCGCACCGAAGTTTCTTTTCCTCCTTTGCAATCGATCTCTTCCCCAAAGCCCGATAATTTTTCGCGCTTTCTGATCATGGAATCTGTTGACAAGGCAAAACCAATCACTTCCCAGTCTGTGTTTCTAATCTCTAAGTTTCTTGAAAGCCTTGTCGGAAAGTCCTACAAGGCTAAGAAACTCACAACGGGAGAAGTTCTGATAGAAGTTGAAAACAAACAGCAATCCTCTAACCTTCTCAAGCAAACGCGCATGGTAGATGTTGACATCAAGATCACGCCCCATCGCAGCCTCAATAGCTGCCAGGGCGTGATCTCTGATCGGGATCTAATGAATGAGACTGAAGCAGATCTGCTCGAGGGCCTCCGAGATCAGGGCGTGACAGCAGTGAGGCGAATCACCATACGCCGAAATGATGAAATAATTCCAACTAAGCACATAATCTTGACACTTGACCGCTCTAGCCTTCCTGAGTCGGTCAATGCAGGTTTCTTGAGATGTCCAATCCGACCCTACGTGCCAAACCCACGCCGCTGTTTCAAGTGTCAGCGGTTTGGGCACGGCACAACGTCTTGTCGTGGTAAATTGACGTGCGCAAAATGTGCAGCCCATGATCATCAAACTGACAATTGTAAATCCGAGAACTTCACCTGTGCCAACTGCCAGGGACCACACGCTGCCTATTCTAGGAGCTGTGAAAAGTTCAAACAAGAGAAACAAATCATTGCCTTGAAAGTCAACGAAAACATCACCTTCCCAGAGGCACGGAAGAGGTTCGCCTCCTTCCCTCTGGGCAGGTACGCCGACGCAGCTCGCCGGGGGGCGGAGCGGCGTCTGGTTTCGGCGGGGACCCAGTACCGCGAGTCGGACTTGGTCCCGCCCTCGCCCCCCCCTGGGTTGCCTCTGGCGGCCCAACCCGCCACCGCACCGCCTGCTAAGTCAGCAGCGGCTGTGGTGGCATCCACGTCCGTTGGGGATGCTGCTGCACCCTCTGTTTCGTCCTCTCCACCGGCCCGAAGCACATGCGAGGGCCCGGAGGAGATGGAGCAGGAGGAAACCGCAGCAGTTCCCACCTCCGCCGCACCGCCTGTGCCACCCGGGGCGCTCCTGACGCCCTCGGCGGTCGCGGCCAAAACGAAGGGCACCGCAAAGGGTGCCAGGTCCGGGGGGTCCGGTACGCCGGGTACCCCTTCCAAATCAGATGATGACTTGGATGTAGGACCCTTCCTGTCTGCTTCGCAGCGGAAGGAACGGGTCCCTCCATCTAAACCTCCAGAGGAGGTAAAGAAACCCCGTCCAAGAGTCCAAGCCCCGAAAGACCCTACATAAATAGTCACACTCCAGTAGCTCTAATACATAATAATGGGAAGAGAAAATATCGTTCAATGGAACTGCAGAGGCCTTCTAAATAATCTTGACGACGTCTATGAGATTCTGCATGCTAATCAGCCAAGTGTAATGTGTGTTCAGGAAACACACCTGAATTCCAAGAACACAAATTTCTTGAATAGTTACCTGGTATACAGAAAGGACAGGGTTGGCTGCACACACTCTTCTGGCGGTGTGGCCATAATCGCCCGCAAATCCTTAGCATGCCACCCTGTCACCTTGAACACTATCCTGGAGGCTGTGGCAATTCGAACGATAATATTTAATAGGTTGATAACGGTATGCTCCATATACATTCCTCCTGATGTTTCCCTTTTAAGCTCTGACTTCGAGGCGCTGGTTGACCAGCTGCCCGAACCATACATCCTGACAGGCGACCTTAATGCTCACAACACTCTTTGGGGCTCTTCTCGCACGGATGCCCGAGGTCGCCTCATAGAGAAATTCCTTACATCTTCAGGAGCATGCCTTTTCAACAGTAAACAGCCTACATACCATAACATAGGACACAACACATACTCAATTCTTGACTTGGCGATTGGCTCCGCAGTTCTCTTTCCTCTTCTCGAGTGGGGTGTGGGAACTGACCCATATGGCAGTGACCACTTCCCCACCTCACTTACATATATAGGTAAAGGCCCAAGCAGTTCCTCTTCCCATAATAGGTTCAATGAAGCACGAGCTAACTGGAATACATTTACAGAGACATCCAAACTACACCACACATCCATAGGATACCTACACGTTGAAGAAGCTACCCAACTCCTCACGGCGCACATCCTCGACGCCGCCGAAAAGTCCATTCCCCACGTCTCTGGTGCCCCGCGCAACCAGCGGAGGCCGTGGTGGAATGAGGACTGTAGGCGGGCGCGAGAGGCCCAGAACAAGGCGTGGGGTATCCTTCGTCGGTACCCCACGTCGGGAAACCTCCTCTTGTTCAAACGGGCCAAGGCATTAGGCAAACGTGTGCGCCTTGAGGCAAAACGAGAGAGTTGGCGTACATTCATAACATCAATAAACTCCTACACAGACACACGGAAAGTATGGACACGTATACGCCCCTGGTCAGTACAACAGGGGACACTCTGGAAGACCAGGCTGACACACTCGCACAACACTTCCAACACGTGTCCAGTTCAGCACACTACACGAACACTTTCCTGAAACATAAAGCCTCTTGTGAAAAGAAGTCCCTACACGACAACAACAAATCACAGACTTCGTACAACTCCCTGTTTTCACTACATGAGCTGAGGGCTGCTCTGAGCACGTGTAAACCCTCAGCTCCAGGCCCAGACCACATTACATATACAATGATACAGAACCTACACACAGACACTCTTGTAACACTTCTTCACCTTTTCAACAAGATATGGCTTTCGGGGCACATTCCAAAGTCTTGGAGGGATGCCATAGTTGTAGCATTCTTGAAAGAAGGGAAGGACCCTTCTTCTCCCGCTAGCTATCGACCCTTCGCCCTGACCAGCTGCCTGTGCAAGCTTCTCGAGAAGATGGTAAACCGGAGGCTCGTGTACTTTTTGGAGTATAACTGCCTTCTCGAGAGCTGCCAGGCAGGCTTCAGGGCGGGGCGATCCACGAATGATCAACTTGTGGCACTAGAGTCGTATATTAAGGATGCCTTCGTGCATAAACAGTTCTGTTTAACTGTGTTTTTCGACCTGGAAAAGGCCTATGACACCGCTTGGCGTTATGGGATCCTTACTGACCTGAAGTGATTCGGTGTTTCTGGTAATATGTTTAACACCCTTGCTAGCTATTTGTCGGAGAGAACCTTTCGCGTCAGAGTTGGTTCTGCACTGTCAAAGGTACACGTGCAAGAAAATGGCGTGCCGCAAGGCGGAGTTCTAAGCTGCACTCTCTTCATAGTAAAAATGGACTCCCTTGGGAAGGCACTGCCGCCTACAATTTCTTACTCCATGTATGTAGATGACGTGCAGATATCTTTTAAATCATGTAATATGTCCATCTGCGAACGTCAAGTCCAGCTCGGCGTCAAGAAGCTTGCCGGCTGGGCAGACAAAAATGGTTTTAAAATTAATCCCGGAAAGAGCTCTTGTGTTGTATTCTCCAGGAAGCGTGGGGTCCACCCGGACCCAGACATCACTCTTGCGAATGTGCCAATTCCTGTGAACAAGGAGCACAAGTTTTTAGGCATTTTATTCGATGAAAAACTTACATTCATTCCTCATGTCAAACAGCTCAAATGTAAATGCCTAAAGGCAATGAATATTCTTAAGGTTCTCTCACATCAATCTTATGGGGCCGACAAACAACTCCTGCTGCGCCTGTACACAGCGTTGGTGGGGTCCCGGCTCGACTACGGCAGTGTCGTGTATGGGTCGGCGACAAAGACCGCACTGAGAATGCTCGACCCAGTGCTGCATCTTGGCCTTCGCCTCTCATGCGGCGCTTTCCGCACTAGCCCTGTCGAAAGCCTTTATGTCGAGTGCGACAAGTGGTGTCTAGGGCATCAGCGGGAGTATGTTGACCTGCTGTATGCATCTAAGATTGTGTCCCTTACCAACCATCCTTTTAATCCCATCATGAACAATACATCAAACTTGCAACTCTTTTTAAATAGGCCATCTATTTCCTTACCTTTCTCTCTCAGAGTTAGGGAGGAGGCTTCTGCACTCACGGTCCCTCTTTCAGATACGCACAAGACACCCATCCATAATTTAATTCCACCATGGCATCTACATCCTATATCATGCGACCTATCATTCACATTAGTAGAAAAAATAGGGTACCAAGGAGTGCAATTCTGCAGCACTTCCTGTTCCTGCAGGACAAGTACAGGCGCGCAGAATTCTATAGCGACGCGTCGAAAACTGGTTTTACTGTATCTTGTGCAGCACACGGACCAAATTTTACCGTAACTAAGACAATGAATTTTCATACCAGTATTTACACGGCAGAAGCCTATGGCATATTACTCGTTTCAAACCACATCCTCGAACATAAGATTCCAAAGTCCATCGTCTACACAGATTCTCTAAGCGTTGTGCAGGCATTGTCATCAGGAAGGTCGTCAAAAAACTATGTAATCAATGTTCTTTTAAAGGTCATAATGACTGCATATGCTTCAGATTTAGAAATAACCATATGCTGGGTACCAGGTCACTGTGGGATCCCTGGCAATGAGACCGCTGATCAAATGGCTAGTGCTGCTGCTCTCATGACCACAGTTGACATAACAACAGTACCTTACACCGACCTAAAGACACACATCAGACGACAGCTTCGTAACACATGGCAACTACACTGGAGTCAACAAACAGACAACAAACTACACGTAACAAAACCTCAACTGGGACGCTACATAACTGACTCACACAACAGATACACTGAAGTTGCCCTGGCTAGGCTGCGGATAGGTCACACACATGCGACGCACTCCCACCTGCTCACTGGAACTTCGGGACCCACGTGTAGCAGGTGTGGAAAGGGCCTATCCGTAGTCCACATACTAATCACATGCAAGGCACTTGACACAACACGACACAAACATTTCCCTGAATTATACAGACGACACATTCCTTTGCACCCATCATACTTTTTAGCCGACGAACCCATGTTTTCTAGTCAACTTGTTTTTAAGTTTTTAGCTGAGGTAAACTTTCTGCAGCTCTTGTCATATCATGTGTAATCACCCTGGCCCTATACACCAGCCATCTCCATTGTCTTTTGTTTTGCATCACCTTTACTTTTAGTCGGATATTTTAGTATGTACGGTCTCATCATAATTCAATAACTTCTTCTTTGGCGCTCTTTGCCCATAGTCGGCCTTGCGCCAATAAAACCCAACTATCATCAATCAATCAATCAATCAATCAATCAATCAATCAATCAATCAATCAATATGTTTTGTTTATCACCAGTACAGTATTCAGTGAAAAAAAGGTGTGCCGGGGAAAAGGCCGCTTGTTCACGGCTTAACAAAGCTTCGGTCTCCCACACGGTCCTGCCCGGTCGACGCTCAAAGGAAGTAAAATATTTACAATAAAATACACAATCACAAATGCACGCTTCTTCATGAAGGGTTGTCAAAATAAAAACATAATGGCAAACACTGCATTGCAACAACAAAGAAGAAACCTAAAAACCTAAAGACACCTTTCTGACATGCTCTTGTCATTTGAAAACGACATACATATATTTGCGCGTATCTTAGTGTTTTAGCATTGCCCTAATTCATGGATATCATTTACAAAAAGTTCCTGAATATCAGATATACTTAATGTCATGGCTTCTTTGTCGTGACCATAAAAATGATTTAGTATAGAAGGTAATGTATGGCCCAGTCGTTGCTGACCGTAGTTTGCGCGGGCAAACGGGATTAACCATGGTGCTCGGTGTCTGTAAGAATATACAAATGTACTCGCACGTAATTTTTCTCAGCGTGGAAAGGAGTAAAATAGTTAATTCAGAAGTGGTAAACCCGAGCCATTTTTGTTGTCAAAGAGTTTTAATATTTTTCGGCTTTCAGAAGCATACTTAAGATTGTCAAAACAAACAGGCATGATATTCTTCCAAGTGTTGTGTTAAAAAAGTCATTCGTAAAATTTGCATTTTAACTTTGAACAGGAACTCAAATGCTTCTGCGTCTATTTTCTTATTAGTACCATAAAATGGCGATGATACCCGCGGCTTAAAATGCGAAATGATCTAATTAGTATTGCGTTGGTGTAGATGTTAAAAAATTTGAATGCATCGGCTAAAAGGCGCTACATGCGCACTTGTTACTGTGCCACACCTTGTTTTCTTACTTAAAGGAAACAACACTTCCAGTTTGAGTCGTAATACATCACAGTGTGTCTGTCGACGTGGAACAATTTTGTACCGCTGGGAGATTTTCACTTTGGTGTCTTCCCCAAGTTATTGTGGAGCGAAACTTTCACCCACCTCTTCAACTGACTTCGTTCTCATCGATCGATGCAAGACTTTATGGTGCCACAGCACATTCCTACATTTTATTTGATGCGTAGCTATGACGCCTGCAAATGACCTTGTCGAAGAACACTCAGGCGACGTTTTGAGGGTGTTTGGAATAAGAACCCTAACGTGAACATGTGACAGAATGGCCACAGATATAGAACCAGATTCTGCAGCCACAATTACCTTCACTTTCTAACAGGGCAACGTCTGCAATCAGCCTGCCTGCATGCATAGAGATATAGAACATATCCACATGTATACTACACGAACCGGAATGGGCATTACATACCACGTGACTGGTGCTTGGTACATATATCGTTATTACGTAAATGTAGAACGTTTCGTGCGAGGAAGAGTGACGGCCCTTCAGTGTTTATTTAATCGCGCATTAGCACGTGATTAACCTGTTTTTTATGCGAATGTTCAAAATTTTAGTGAAACTCAGCCCATCTGTATGACCCGTTCAGAAAAATGTCAAATTGAAACCAGGTTCACATTGGCTATGATGCGGGCTGTAGTGGAGGATAGGGGAATAATTTAAACCACCTTGGTTCATTTAACATGTGTGAAAACCTCTACACACGGGCGTTTTCGCTTCCCGCGTCCATCTAAGAGGCGGCCATGGCGGCCGGGATCTAACCCGGGTCATGAACTGAACTTCACTCTGAAAGTGCCTAATTGCTGCCGCGCCACTCCAGGTGCGTTTCTGATATGGAGCGCAGGTAATGTTCGCAACAACGCTATTGCTCCGCGGATCTTTTCATGATAAAAGTACTGACACCATTGGCACGTGATGATCGCAAAACATTTGTTTAAGGCTTCATTAACTGAAAGTAAACTACAGTAGAAACGCGATCTAACGAAACCAGATCTTACGAATTTCCCCATCTAGCGAAGAAAATCCGGTTCCGCCGCAGGTGCCGATTTTGTGAAGTCGAACTAATGAAGTAGATTCAGCGCCATTCCCTATTTAACAAAGTATTTCGCAAAACAGATACGAGCAATAATAAGAAATCTCGCCCATTTCCTGGGAAGAGCTTAATCGGCGTAACGAGATGGCAGTAGATGTGAGCTTCCACGACAATCTGAACGCCGCCGCAGACGCAGACGCCAACACGACGGACGGTTTGAACATGAAGAACTCGTACAGTAACGTTCCGGCGCACAAAGGTGTCAGTGGATGCTGGCGACCCAGAAGCTGCTGAAGCTCTTGTTCCCACTCCAGGTCAAGCGATGGACGCTATTGACTTGCTCGGGCGTTTTTCTGGGGCTCACGAATGAACCAAGGACCTGTTGAACGCGCTTGCAAGCTACAAAAATGTGTCCGCCCAATGCAACCAAGCGCACGCGGGCGAAAATAACAGGTTTTTTGCCGAAAAATAAGTTCGTTTCCCCCACCTTCCCTAGCCTTTTATTGTCTTTATATTCACTTCGGACTTAGCACAGTGACCGGCGCAGTTACTATGTGATGGCAGCTTCTTCGATGAGCCTGTCTTCAGACGTAGAATTTATTAAATATACTGCTTGCAAAAGGACTGTCCCAGTTTTGCCATTTAGCGAAGCCATTCGCGGTGGCCGATGACTTCGTTATGTCGGGTTTTAACGGTAGTCACATGAACAAACGCTGAAAATGATTCAATATTTCACTCAGCCAAACAGTCTTTCTTTAGATCAATTAAGGGATTAGCGATGTATATAAATTAGTTACAACAAACTTACGCTAAATAAGAGAATAATTTTCTTCTCACTTTCTGGTCTTTACGTAGCAAGGGACAACAACTTGTAAAAACGAGTGTAGTGCGGTGAGTCGCCTAAGGGTTTCAATGCACGTTGGCCGATAAATTACAGCCGATGTTTTTTTTTTGTTTTTTGTTTTTGTTTTGTTTTTGATAATGTTTTTTGTGTATAAAAGATTGGTGAGTGTCACAAATAAGTCTACAAACGCATTTTCAAAGCTTTCGGGTATCATTGGTATTCAGAGGCCTAATTCGAGATCAAAGCGCACAAAGTTTTAGATGTAACCAAAAATAAATAGACAGGGGTCGTGCGCGTGACAGGAGGCGAAATGGCGGTGCAGCGGCCGTATTTCTTGGGTTTTTTCATACGTTCACTGGTTCTAAAAACAGAGAGGAGTATTTAAAGCTTCGCATCTGTACTGCTTCGTGAGTACATAAGACACTTTCAAAAGCACCACCCGGCAATTAGTATAAATCAATACCAGCCAGAGGGGCGGCACTGAAAATAGGGTGTCCCTGTTCAGTGCAGGTCGTTTGAAATAGAGAACACGGGGAAACTGTGTGGCGCATGTGGACATAAACAAAAAAAAGTGTCAAAGCCTGTTACTCATTCAACTTTGTTAATTTCAAAAGTTGCAACCTCTGAAGTGCTCGAAATAAAAAAATAGCGGATGAACATTTCTCTCGCTATACCCATAATTTACATTTTAACATTCGGACTGCCTGCGCGGTGCTTTTCTGCTTATCATTCAGACTGAGCCTTGACCGGAGCCTGCCGGGAGAGGCAGCACATAGGTCTGAAAAATTCTATGTCCACCATCATAACCGGCACCTTTGGTTTCCAAATTACTGCCAACCAATATTTCATAATCGCCTTGCGCTCAAGTTGCTTCGCAACACGGGAAACTGAATACTGCAGTATTAAGTCAGCTTACTAGCGCCGCAGTAGAGGAGTTCAGTAGTAACACCAAAAAAATTTAAAGCAGCGGTGATGCACTACACAGCGCAGAACCGTGGGTCTGTGACTGAAACGAAAATATTTAATGTTAGTTAGAACCGGCGGTTCTTCCTCTGAGAGCCGGAGTTAATCTCAGGCTCCTCTATTTCCCTTGGCATCCTCCTTCAGTTGTGTTATTATCTGCCGCGCGTGATGCTACTGCCACTGTGATTCATCGGTGTCATTTTTCTATTTTATACCTATAGTACATCTAGACGCATTTGTGAACCATTACAAGGTAAAAGCAAAGCCTTCTGTGACCAAATCCTTCAACTCACCCTACATACCGACAAAACAGCATGGTGTACGAACAAATGAGTTGTTTGTAAGAAAAGCCGGACAATATACTATCTATACAAGTATAGGAGAAATGTACAGGTTTTTCTTCCCTTCACTCTGAACAGATTCTCATGGCTTATGTTGACAGGCAGTTTGACAAGTAAAGGGGCTTTAAGTAGCGAATAGTTTCCTGTTCTTCTCGATAGTGATGCCCGCCTAGATCTCTGCCTATTCATCGCTCGCACCATGTGCAGTTCTGGAATGGTTCCAGTGCTGCTGTAGAACCACAGCTGTGGCACTAAACCTATGATTTGAAGGTGGCCAGGCTATTCGTCTATACACTATCTGTATCAACAAATCTGCCTGTTTGAACTGTATTTGTGATCTCTGGGTAAAAAAATCCCTGCTGGGTTACGTTCACATTTCGTCTACCGTAGCTGGACGTGGTAAAACAAAAATCTCAATAACGTCAAGAGAATCAACACTACTTTTTCGACGAGTAGTGAGTGTTCCACAAGTTTGTTTATGATTGTGCAATGATCATCATCACATCATGATCAGCATTAGCCAATTTAAGTCCACTGCAGGACGAAGACCTCCCCTATCGACCTCCAACCATTCTTATCCTGACAAGCCCGAGTCCAACATTTGTCTCCAAATATTCGTATTTCTTTTCCCGGTAGAGTTAATGGAACTCTCTCATATCTCAGTATACATTCTGTTACCCTGGTGGTCCACTGGTTGTTATATTGTCTGTTTAGATGGCCTGCTCAAGTTCATTTCTTTTCCCTAATTTGAATTGTGGTATCTATGCCATACACGAGTTTCTTCGCTAATTTAGGAAACACGTTTCCTGTCCCTAAGTGTCACTCCTATCATCCTTTATTCCCTGGCCCGTTCAGCTTACCCAAGTTTGCTTTCCAGTTGTATAGTAAAGCGTAAAGTTTACGCCCCGTATATTTTCTCCGACAGCACTTGTTTCCAGTGACAGAGGTAGCTCACTTTCAATTATAATGTAGTGCGTGCCACGTGCACCCAGCCAAAACTATTATGCGTCGGATTTCTTTCTCGTGGTTTGCATCAGCACTGACAAAATGTCCAACAAAGTTATGCTCTTTCACTTGTTTTAGCATATAGTTGCATATGCTGAAGAAGGCGCTGGCATCATGCCTATTATTATTTACTTTAGAAATATTCATATTTGTTTGTACTCCCACAGTCGAGTTTTCTGATTGGAGATCCTAGAGGAACTTGAGCGCAGATGCATTTCTTTCAGGTTGGCTCGAGACCCGCTTATCAAGACAATATCAATTAAAGCGGGGAGTTGGGCGAGGTGGTTGCTGCTGACTAATGAACTCATACTTCTAGCGAACTTTAGCACAGGAGGAAGAAAGAAAAGGCGAAACACATGCAAGACTTCAACTTGGTTTATGCAAAAGGGAACAGGAAAACACGCATATATGTACATTATTCGAAAAAACAAAAACAAACAAGCACTTGATTTCCCAGAAACGAAACGGCGCAATGTTTTCACTCGCTCTTATCACTTTTTCATTGATGCACAAACAACGCCTGGTTACATTACAGGACATGATCTTCAATGACACGTGTGCACACAGTCGCCGATCGCGCATGATTATCGGACACCCCCTCTCTTTCCGAGAAGAGAATTTCACTTGTTGAAAGTGCCAAAGATGGGGCACTGACGGAGTTCTCGCCCTGCCTGTTAATCAAGAAAGCCTCAAAAACTTCTCTATCAGTTTCAAAACTTCTGATCAGTTTGAGAAAACAACTGCGAAATCAATGTTAATAAATTGAGGAGCTCTATGACTAGTAAAGCGATATCACTGGAGCGAATTCTTGATTTGTCCGCAGAATACAACCTTGCAAAAAAAAAAAGAACAGTAAAATCACAGATTACAACTTCGATTTTTATTATGAAGAGATACAGCAGCGAAAAATGGCGCTTGCATATCATCAAATTTTAAAATAAATATGACAGCGAGGTTTCGGGACAGCCACACATCAGTGAGGTTCTATGTTGTTATGCTGCTTTACTGCAGTATGCTACAGAGAGAAGAACTGGCGCTATTGACGGCATTCCTATTTTTTAAAGGTGTTCTAAAACGCCTTGTTTCGCATGCCTTCGTCATTGAAGTAAAGTGGATATTGTGTCAAGCTGCAGAATGCACCGCCATTTCGTGTTCTAAATTTTCGAATGCGGAAGCTGTATTGATATTGCAGCAACTCCTGAGGTGCAGCTTGAACTTCCCGCCATGGCCACGGCGTCTTGTCTTCACTTTTGGCCGCTAGCGGCTTTTAGAAGGCAAAGCAGAGAGTTATGAGTGCGCTACGGAGTGCAGGAAGAAGACGAAGACCGTGGTACGTTTGAGCCTAGCGATAGCTCGTTGCATGTGGAATTCTTTGTCACTGAGAGCCGCGCAGGGCTGGTTAACAAAGACGTCAGTCTTCTTCTGTATGCTTCCAAACTTTTGAGAAATCTCTTGTAATTGACAGTATATAAGTTCCTAGTATCATCGTCCTTGCCTGAGAAAAAGCATCCGAAATGTGCCAATGCACGGCCATGGCCTAAGACAGCGGAGTCCCTAAACGACGTATATTACGGTCCCAATCACATTCGTAGGCCTGTCAGATTGAACAGTATGCTTACTGTCACAAAAAAATTACCCGCACCTCCCAGAGGGGGATCGTGAGGATGCAGAGCATCTCTGTTGCTATACCGGCGTTAATTGCGTTGTTAATTATGGTATTACGGTGTTGGGTGTTGTTACGTTGTTATTCCGTATTAAATTGCGAATGGTTACCATCATCATCACACATTGCTTGAGTACTTTGAATGTATGAGACTAAGAGTGCGCCTAAAAGAGCGCGCACCCGGAGGGAGAAGCGCGCCAACCCGAAGACGACACGAAGAGGAGGAGGGGAGAGGAGGTGCGAGCGCGCGCTAGCAGCTGGAGTGGAGAGGAGGATGAGAGAGGGCGCGCATGCGCGCTTATCACAGCTGGTGGGGGTGGAGCCGCGGAGGGAGGAGCGCAACAGCGCACAGACGGCGTGGAGAGGAGGAGGGGAGAGGAGGGTACGAGCGCGCGTTATCGCACAGCTGGCGTGAAGAGGAGCGGTGCGGACGGACGCACATTCGACGCATGACAGGCCCCGCTATAGGATGCTCTGCATCTAAAACGCCATGCCTAACGCAACACGTTAGTGAATGAGGTGCTTCTTTTGTGACGTACTCAAGCAAAATAAAAAAAACAGTCCCTACCTTATTAATAGATATGAGCCCTCGTGCGTGCCCTCGCTTATCGTTCAAACGCGGAAACGTTTACGCAGAGCTGGAAAAGCAACTTTATCGCCAAAATGATTCCCCGCATTAAGTGGCTATCGAAGCTTTGCACGCATAGCACTACCGTGATGTGTTCTTGTTGATGCGTGCAATATCACTTGAAACCGATTGAAAGGGTACGTTTCAAGCTTTGAAACTTTCAAAAGTGCGGTTGGCTTTTTGGATAAACGAGCGCTGTATACAAGACAAAGAAGAAGCAACTTTTAACGTGTGGTAAGAGCAGCAAACCTACGGGATGATTTAAAATATTTACACTAGCCGCACTTTGATATATTAACGAAATTCTCGCCAAAACGATTCGCTAGGATTAGAGTTAGCTATTCTCGTATAACAATGTCCAAAATTTATGTTAGAAAGCGCATTCCACACATTATTTTTAAATGTCCGAAATTTATGTTAGAAAGCGCATTCGACCCATTATTTTTAAACTGCTCTTTAAGAATTCTGGTTCAATATACTCTGAACTATCCAGGCATTGACGCCTAGCGCGGAGTGTTATGGACTCAACCTGGGAAACAAATCAAGCACCTGATGTCGAAACGACAACAATGAACACTAAGCATTCCAAAACCAACTCCGACACCTAGCAATCCAACCCATTAGCCAGCGGACCCTGTTTACTTATGAAGATTACTGTGGTGGTAACGCGATTCCTGCCTTATGTGAATGATAACGGGCATTCCATGGCTTACGCTTGCGTTCAACTGTCATCGTCGTTATGCGGAGTGGTGCATTTTCTCCGTAATTTTGCATCTCCATGTTCCCTTACGCAAGTCCAAACTGCTTCGAACGTGCCAAAATGACACAAGCGGATAAAAGTCGGCATCACAAACGGGAGGACCGAGGTTAGATTCCGACAACGAGGAGCGTTTTAATTTTCCTTTACTCACCCACGATTGTCCTCATCGTCAGAGCAAGTTCTCTGTCCTGGAGTACATTTTGGGTTGACTACAGACGACTTCCCTTAGAGGCTGAAATCAT
Organism: Haemaphysalis longicornis; assembly: GCF_048455015.1. Classification (NCBI taxonomy): domain Eukaryota; kingdom Metazoa; phylum Arthropoda; class Arachnida; order Ixodida; family Ixodidae; genus Haemaphysalis; species Haemaphysalis longicornis. The sequence goes on from NW_027526361.1 coordinate 197,017,757, forward strand.
CATTTAATTACTTCTTTTTTAATGTTTATTTTGTCAACTTTTAGAAAAGGGAGTTCACCTGCCCCTGACACGTATCCCAAAGCGAATGAACCCAGCTGGAACGAATTTGGGCGGTTTTGTTCCGAGAAGAATATTCACAATAATAATTCCGAGAATACCGCTGCTGCTAGGCACTACTTTTTACCGACGATTCTGGCCCGTTCTACATACACAAGTATCTGGCACGTATATGGATTACATCCGATTGACAGTACAAAGAAGAGTAACGCAGTGTGCGGAATTGAACGAAACAAGCACTGGTCCACTACTGCGATGCAATATCATCGACCGGGTTGCCCAACGTTCCCCATTATTGTCTATCAGATTTAGCATAGTGAACTCCCGCGTGTGTACTGCAGTGGTTCTTGCAACGTGTTCAATGAGCGATTTCAGCTATCTAGTAAGTGTTCAAAGTGAGCCGGTCAGGAATTCTGACGACCTTTGTTACGACTTTCCCCTTTTTAACGTCCACTCTATTTTATTTCTTTATTTATTATGTTTGTTTACATATTTATATTTTCATTTATATAATTATTTATTTATTTTAGTACCCTAAAAACCCGATATAGGCATTACATTACGGAGGCTTAAAAGGGACACAACACTATATTACAATTGAACGACGTGTGTACATCGTTCATCCATCTCGCTTCCTCGTGTCCATTTTCTATTAACAGGGCATGTATCAACAAAATTGTTTAGTACTGTCACAGGTGGATGTACAAGGGGCTAACAAAAGCAAGGCGTAACATTGAAATCGTTCGTAGGCACACTGCAAGGCACGCATACAACAAAAAATCAAACAGTTACAAACCATCTACACACTGCACCACTACACCGGACAACTAAATCTGCAAACAAAATTGGACATTTTGCAACACTGTTTCTGCAAATCCTTTTCAAATGCTTACCGGTCAGTATTTCGGGTCAGAAATGAATGCAGCAGGGTCTGAACGGAAGATGATTCTGTTAGCTGAACGATACTTGGCGGTAGCGAGTTCCATTTCTGTATTCGCAAAACAAGGAGGGAGTTCTGAGGCTTCTTGGTTATAGCAAAATTGGTTGTACTGCTTCCGCATGCTCATTTGGGGAGGAAATGTGAGGAACCGGCAAAATATTGCGCAACCTAAAAGATTCCTCAGAGTAGTTAAAGGAGTGAAACAGCGACAAGCGTAACAATTTTCTTCAGGTATCCAGATTATACAGACCAAGAGAGCGTTTTATAGCAGATACGCTTATAACAGGCGAGTAGGAACGCAAGAATAATGTCGTAGCTTTCTTGTGCATGGCTTCAAAGGAGCAAATAAAATTGGCCTGGTGTGAATTCCAGGTAACAAACGTACAGACTTAATAAATAAATGCACGCCTGCAGGAGCAGCACACTTTGCTCTGCTAATAGAAACACCTCTCCGTCAACCAATTGCAGAATTAAATAATTCTCGTAACAACACTCATGCGTAACGTCGGTCTGCGGTCTTCAAGCGCTACGTTCTACTAATTAACGCAGCCTATTCTGGTCAGCCCTAAAGTTTGATTCGGAGTAGTGTATAAAAGTAGAAGTTTGGTCCACTTGAAAAGAATGATTGGGGTTTGAAAGAAGTCCTCATCTTGCTAACTGTGCATCATTCAGAAGCTGCAAGATGCTATCCAGCCATGGTACATGAAGCGTACTACTTCAGAAGCAACCCTGCTGAAGGATCAGCTGGCATTTAATTAGGCAAGACTCGGAGAAACTATATCTTAAATTTGGGTTTGTGTTTACGGGAAGAACTACCTGAATTCAGCAGATTTATCGTAGTTTGGAAGCCGGTTTTATGATAGAAGAGCGAAAAAAGATTCGGCAATTGCCGAGCCAAACAATTGCGGACACAGAGTGAATAAGAATATTGTAACAATTGTAACAATAGCGCCAAGTCAATTGTCTCTTTCTATGGGCGAATTCGTGCCCTCAAGCAATTCGCAACGACAATCTCCAGCTGATCCCCCGTCCTTTTCTTTGTTGCTCCCTTGTTCCCACGGTTCGCCCTGCACACATTGTTCGTCGTTAGGGAAGCTTGAGCAGTACACTACCCCCAAGTTGGGTACGAGTGACTATAGCTGGCACCTCCCAGGTGCTTGCAACCGAGCATGGCGGTGACGCTCATATGGAACATGGATTGTGGCAACAGTAATGAAATGACGCTTGAGCATCATCCGAAATGATATAATTTGTAGCCATTGTCACGTAAGCCGGTATTTTGCTTCGCAGTACGAAAACGAATATCCCATAAAGGAGTAAAAACGTCAAATCAATTTTAAAGGGACCGATAAAAGTGCTAACACTCAATTTAAGTATAGTCTTGTTCAATAGCGTCTAGGACATGGCAAGAGTATTTAGCCCACAGAAATTTCAGCGTCGCTCAAGAGCTTACGTCTGAAGCAACGCTGAAACGTTTTATACTGGATAGCTAGAGGAAACAACTTTATTTCTTGCTGCATTAAAATATTCTGGTCACAGCTAGAGGTTAAGCTTGCGCTTTCAATTCTTTGGGAAAAGAATCCTTTTGCGTTTTCTAGAAAATCTTAAAAAAGACTACTCTCCCGCGAAATATAGTAGTAATGCAACAATACATCAGCGGTACAAAATAGTCGGGGGAATGAATATATGCAAATAGACGACCGTAGAAAAGTTCCTCTTCATTCACGTCGAAGCAAGTTTTCCGTTCTTGCCCGTTTCTTGAGATTTCTGCTGATTCCTTTCCACAACATAGGAGCTGCCGTAACGGTACACAATACGCACATGAGTGGCTTCGTATTTGCTTTCATTTTATCTACCGACACAAGTCTCAGACTTTCAAGATGCGAAGCTATTACCGTAACCACGCAAACACCAGCTCCGGTAACTCTTCAGTGAAGCATCTTCTATTTTTTCCGAAGGTCGTTAGTGCCGTGCATATCTGCAAACAGTTATGCCGTGATTTGTGGTTCCCAAACTCGCTGCGCAAATTTCGCAATATTTTTTTGTAAGCCCCGCTTGATGGTAACTTAAATCAATCCCCTAAGTTTAAGGTTCTTGCTATATTCTATATTTATAGTTTTAGGCATAGAATGCATAGAACTCAACCCGGGTCCAGATTTTTATGCATGCTTGTGAGGGTGAACACGCTAGCACAGAGCGGGCAACCAAAATAGCTGTACTAGTTACGAAGTCCCTCGCCGAACTCAGGGCCTTCTGATTTCGAAACACCAAACAGAACATATTTCTGATGGCTGTTCTTTTTTTTTCACAACAAGCCTGATCTTCAGAATGCAGTACAAAAGTTTTATTTACCAGTGAAGCTGTTTCTGTAACACGACAGTATGACAGTACTGGTACATTTACAGCAGACTTCCGGTTAATGTTCTCCTGTCCTTTGTCTCGTCGCCGTCTCGACTTCTTGACAGGGCTTCATGCATATGCTCTTCCTCATCGCTGACGCATTGTCGCGACGTTAACGCATTCCCCCAGCGTAGCTTTCCCATAGAGGTTTTTTAGTAAGTACACTAGAGAGGAAACTACGCCTCGTAAGCCATATCGTCGGGGGGGTTGATGGGAAGACCCCCCTTTTTGGCTTGGGCTTAGCATGACAAATGGATTATTCAGCGGTTTTTGGAATTTCCTTGATTCACTATGCACAACACGTTTACGAGCTACAAGGAAGCCGAAATCCTCCCTGTTTTGTGGTAGCCGTGTTCGGTGAAAAGGCAGGCAGTGCGTGATCGCACCTGACGTTGCTCATGCTGCAGTCGAAGGACATATGACTGAGTGGGTAATATGCCGCGGCGAAATTTGTAGCCGACGAAAAGGAAAAACAAAACGTACTTCGACGAAGAGAAGATACGACAGATACGGGCGCTTGTATGCGTCCTATCTTGTCATTATTCACGGCTGTTTAACGCCAAGTTATCTTTTTGCTTGTTAAGCTAGCTGGCGGTCGGTGCACCGATTCACCCCGAAGGAAACGTTTTCATAGGCACCCTAAAAAACTTTCCAAACTCTTCAAACAACTTATTATTTAAAATATTATTGATACAATTAATAAAATCAGAGTCTCTAATGAGTCCCCCCCACCCCCAAATATTAACATTGTTCGTAACTACAGCCTTGGCTGGTGGAATAGCAGGCACAACCGTTTTGGCAAAAATACACTTTACTTCCTTTTTTTTAGTTTTAAAACAGCCTGTTTTTATTTTCCACTTACATAATTGCACGCCATTCTTCGCGTTTTTGTGGCACTTTGTTTAAATTTGCGGTCACAAAAATGTTGCAATCCAAACTAATGATGAAACTAAGGCGAGCGCATGACATAATGGCGGTCCATTACGACACATACGGCCTTGATGTGAGCCGCATAAACGCTAGCACCAGATTCCTCTCTAGTGTATAATGTAAGAAATTTTATGAGCTGCCCCGCTCTGTTCTTGCGCCGGCGCATAGTGCGATGGCGACGCTTGAGAAGCAAGGCTGCGATGTTATTCTGTCGCCGTGCCTAGAGTCGCCTTCTGGGCCCTTTTCGCGTTGTAGTTCCTCGTACCAATGAACGCGTAATTCACTTTATTTTGCTGTCTCCCCTCCTACGCCCCAAACACGTCTCGCCCGACACTTCCCTTCAATTTATGACTGCGCCCACAGACGGTTTATTTCGCACGCGCCCACTTCATGCCTTCTTTACATGGGCTCTATGCAAGCAGACTGTTAGCACTTGTCATGGACAGCTTCAATAAAAAAACGCCCCCTTTCCAAGTTCCGCTTGTCCTTACCACTGGTGGATTACCACGGCGGACGTTGCGGCTGCAGGGGTGCTCAGAGGCGACAATTGGTTCCCATTGTTCACCCGTGTTTGATTCCCGAAATTCCGGCCATATAGGTGCTGCGGCAATTTAACCATGTTTGAATGCCTTGGTTCCCTCCCTTCCAGACCTCACTTTGTAACGTCCGCAACACAGGGCACCAAAGACAGAAACGGCCTCTCTTTGTTTGCCAAGGGGAATGGAGCACCTGTGACGGACCATACGAGTGGCATTTCAAGGGTCAAATTTAGATATGCAAATTAGTCGCCTGCAGTGTCAACAGCCATCGTCTCCACGTGCACACGATGTTTCCCAGCTCAATAATCACAAAACTCGCGGCTGGCTTAATTGTGACTAAGCCACTCCCTACAGTTCGAGTGCGGAGCTCGTGGCCACTGACCGCACCCGTGTTTAAATTTTAAATTCGTACACACTAGCCTTAAACTGGATACCAAAAGTTCGGCGCACACACGCGTCCTGTGAGCAACAAGAGTTCTAAAGTTATGCGTCACAGAGAAAGTCGTTTTATGTGCTATGAATTTCTCGGCCCTCTACACTACCCGTTTCCTTTTTCCATTTAAACACTCGCCGATCAAGTGGGAAATATAAGACAGTGACTCGATTATTACAATTGTCCGTCAGGAACGTAGGCAAAGGTCCCACGAGGCACCACACAGAATTTTGGTTTAGCTGGCCATACGTTTCTTCACTTTTCTAGCATTCAAACTACATCTGTTTCCTATGATAAAAAATTGGCCGGGTATCTGCTCCTTTCGTTGCAAATGTCATCAAAAGACAATAGTCTTTGTAGACATTTGCCAAAGAAATGCCCCCCCTTTGCTTTCCCGCTTACCTCTCATGCTGTTCCTGTAACTTCGCGCTCATTCCAATGTAAACACACTAAAGGTTTGCGCAAGGTGATTTGCATTTACCGCGTTCCACTGCTACAGGCTGGGTTTCTCGATGCCAGGCTGCAGTACGGCAGAGACGCGCGTGAATGCAGGCGGCCGACTAGAAGGTTTATAGAGCCGCGTGGCCGTGCTCCACGTGCGTTCCAAGCAGAACGTGGAACCTAGCTAGTGGAACGTTTCGTTGCTGTTGCCGCGTGATTTTTCATATGCTGCCAGGAGGAGGCGGTTTTCTGCAGTATATGTAGAATATCATTTGCTATCCAAAAACCAAGTATCCCTGATTTTTTTAATAAAGGAACACTGTAAATATCCGTTGTGAACTAATTTCCTGTCTTATATTTGTGTAATGTCTTGTTCTTGTTCAACTAAGTTGACAAATATGAACATACAAACCTGGCTTAGACGTTTATATGTGGTTGTGAGTATATAAGACTATTGCGCAATATTAATTTTACTTTCGCCGGGTGGCTGAATCGAGTCAGAGACAGATAGACGGACACACAGACATACAGACAGACCAACATTTCTGGGTTTAAGTAGCCCAAGAAAGACTATCGTCTTTAAAATTCCCCTACTTTCGGATTCGAAAGCTGAGATTCGAAAGCTGAGGAGACAGCAGAGTTGGTGGTCTCTACATGCTTGAACGTGGCTTTTCTTAGGTCTGCCACTTTTTTAAGAGAAAGATGGTTAAACAGCAAAGTTTTTTTTCCACGCAGAAAGAGTTAACTCAAAACTACACAACCCACCCTCCTAAAACGCACAATCCAAACTGTCGAAGTCTGAAGCCAAAGTTCACAACTCAGCCAAACGCCAAAGTCAACGCCCGCGCTAAGATCCCAGAGGAAATTAGGAAGACCCGAAATCGATGATAGCGCATTAAATAAAAAAAGAGCAATGACAGCGATATCGGACAGACGCCAGCTTCATAACGCGAAAACTCATGTTTGATCCCGACAACGGCAGCTGTTTTTTTTCTGGCCAAATGACTGAACAAGTTATTGTTCCCCGCCGCGGCTAACCGCACACCTCGGGCCTTTAAGGTGGCCGAATGGATACTTTGCTGCCCTTATGAAAATTTCTATGTCCAGTCAAAAGACAGTGTGCGTCCCGAAGGAAACAGACTGCGTGCGTCCCGTGTGTTTCCTCTGTGTTGGAATTTCGCCACCGACTTTCTGCGTCCTCCAAGTGTCCCGTGTGCTTCCGTCCTCCATGCGTCCAGTCTATCTCCCAAAGGCAACACAGACACCATACGGCCTTTGTGTGTCCCCTATATGTCTTGAAGGCAACAGACCGCATTCGTCCCTTGTGTGTCCCCTGTATTGAAATTTCGCCACCGACTTTCTGCGTCCTCCAAGAATCCTTTATGTTTCCGTCCTCTACGTATCCCACAAGCTTCCACCTTTTGAGTGCCCTTTGCATGCTGCCAAATAACAGCGCCCAACAGCCAGCTGCATGTGGAAAATGTCAGACAGCTCCACAGTCATCGTTTCATGCTGCAGTTGTTTCTGTAAGAGCAAGCTGATGAAAATCACATGAATCACATGACTCTTGCAAACCTGACTATTTTATTCAGGTTGGATCCATACGTGCTGCTGCCGCCTGCCACACCAGGTGTCTCCTCATCTTTACCCCTCACAGGACGGGATAGCCAAGGCCACACTTGAACCTGAAATGGCAAACGCATTGATCGCATATGAAGGTGTTTAAACAAACACGTCTCAAACATTTGCTGGTTATGCTTATAAATATAAAGGAGTGTTCCCATACAAAACTAAACCAAGTATCCTGAAAGAGAAGGTACAACTACTAGGTTGCAAAATTAGCCACAAAATTTAGACCACATAAATTAACTAATGAGCTTACGAACATCAAATATGACATACTGGTACATAGGCAACACAACCCAGAACTAAGTACTGTTTAGATTCATGGCCTCCTCATGACGGGCATTTATACAGCCTCGCAAGAACATTTGAGACATGAGATTATTGCAGCAGCACTGTGGGAACAAAGCAATATGGGGGGGGGGGGGCAGGGAAGGCCACATAAAATTGCATGAACATGTTAAGACAGGCATTGATCAGTCGTCATCATGAGTAGTTGCTTGTGTCTACGCGTTCTTTGGAACCTATAAAGGCAGCAGTTTTATTGTGCATTTCATTTACGAGACAGCACTTGCATTGTCTAGTTTGTTTGTCTGTGCTTGCTTACAAAAAGCAAAATGTACATCACCATGAACTGACCAACCTCTAGGTTGGCTCCTCACTTTTTATATTTCCTTGTGTCGATGGGTAGCAGACACAGGAACAGAAATAAAAAACAACCCTAGAAAACCGTGGTGGATAGCACACTTGCACCCATTATTGCACGCGTGCCACGTGGTCACTCATCCCAACAGATGTACAGTGCACGGAGTGACCCCCAAGCAGCGAGAGCTGGGCGTGGTCGCTCTGTACTTTGTGAAAATACAAGCTACTAGAAAGATTTGACAGATAGCACAAACAGTGCAGGTGCGCCAACTTTGCACCATGGCACGAATTTTTCAACGCACAACAGAAAACGCACCGGTATGTCAGTGACACCGTGGAGGAGAAATTCGAAGACAAACCAGGACATCAGTGACAGTGAAAGGGTTAAAGCGGTCGAATACAGCAAATTTAATTCCAGGGTTTATGCTTAGCAGCAATGAGGAAAGCTACCGCAGTAACTTGAGCTGACTACTGTAACGTGCACTCAAATGCTAAAAACACACAAGCGTTTTTGCATATGTTTGCACACAGAGCATTCATACTGTTCGGAAATAATGCAGGTTTTTCCTACTAGTATAAACATCATAATATTGCCCCCAACCACGCCATTTCATTTGTTTACAAAATGTTTTGTTACAAGCACCTGGCTACACCCTGCAATCTTATCCTCTTTAAGGGGACCGTCTTTTCCCCCTTTTCCTTTGTATGATGCACCAGCAGACTTGTTTGATATGGAAAGGGTGTTGCTTTGCAATCCCTATCCTAGCTTTTCCTGTTTTTTATTGAAAATGTTCTCGATCTAAATTAATGAGTGCAAAAGAAACCCTGCGGCATTCAATTCGCCAACGCTCATCCATGCACGTCCCTTTGCTGACTCCTTCGAGGTTTGTGTTTGTTTATGTTCACTGCGGAGCACAAGTTTGCTCCGATAATCTATATTTTTACAAAAACCCTGCATTATCCGTGGCTACATAACAATATTCCAAACAACGTCTGATACACAAACCAGAACCCCCCACAGCTCTTTCTTCAATTGCTGAGTACCCTTCCACAATTTGGACCATCATTATATTTGCTAGAGTAAATAGCTGTTCGGGGGGGGGGGGGGGGGGCCTACGATGGCCAGTGAGACTCATTCCACTACAAGAAACAAAGTGGCAAAAAGGCACGCAATACACCCTTTTCACTGCTAGGCATCTAGGGCATTGAAGTGAGTTCACCTAAATTCTATTTCTGGGTGCATGGAATTGTTTCACTCATGTAATGTAATCCATAATATGACTTTTGAGTAGAAGACTAAAGATCTAGTTCATAATAGGCGGTAGAAGAAAAATCCCCACACACTGTCTGTGGCCACCACGCAACTACCACAGTGAACAAGGGTGACAGTCGTTATTCATTAATTCATGGAGCAAGGACGCAGCCCTGATGCGACAAAAAAAATAAGAAAGGTACCAGGAAGTTTCTCAGCCTCATCGGTTCCTTATTTTTTGTCCCATCTCTGCAATGTCCTTATGTCTTAAAGGGCCCCTGAAAGGCATTTTGAGCACACTAAATGAACTAGCGCAACCGTTAGATTGGGTCGTCAACGTCCTCTGTGCCAAGTATTACTCTTTTACGCGCAGCGGAAAGCTCACACTTTTGTTGCAAAGTTTGTCGTTTTTTTCTCACCCTTTCCTTCATGTTTTTGGACGCCGCCATCTTCACATGTCTACATCATCGATTCCCAGATGTTCGTCATGAGCTAGACACCCTGCTATTGGGCGGCTTTTTCACGCACTTCCGGCAAAGAGATGAGTCGTCTGCTCAGCGTCGGCTCACCGGCGTATCTGCCAGCGGAGTGCCAGAGTGTTTGGGCATTTTACGACAAACGAAACAAGTGTAAAGCAAACGCTTAACCGTTTGTATTGAATGCAACACGGCCATAACACGACATTGATATTCTGTTACCTGAGTACGTTCCATAAAGAAAGCGTTGAAGCCCCGTGGCACTTCTTTCGTGCAGTCGCAGAGAACGCCCTGAGCCGAATGCCCGGGTTTGACGCATACATTTTATTCAACTTCAAAACAATCCAGAGATGCGTTTCTAACGAACACAACGTCACAACATGCGTTGCAAGTCTGAACCGCGATTGACAGACGATCGGTTGCTTCCTCCTGCCCGTCGTAAATTCGGCACTCACCTCGCGCCTTGTTTGCGGGGACGAACAGCAAGTCACTGAACTCTGGCACGCAAGCGAGAAGGCTTTTAGCCAGGCACACTACACATACCCCATGCGAGGTTGAGTCGTTCGTCGTTCGAGAAAGATAATCCAGACCATGGGAAGCACTCTCCACCCGCATAAGCACAGCGGTGTATTTCATCGCGAAACAAAGGCGTCCACAACACACACATCATCGCCTCCTGTAATGCCAAACCCATCTCGCACTTCCCAATGGGAATGAATGATAGGCCTGCAGTGCCCACATGTCGCGAGGTGGGGCCCCGAGCTGAACCGGGATCACGGAAGCGTAAGTGACTTCTAAACGGTTTGTGCCTTGTTGCCAAGGCAACCGATGTTTGAGATTGTCAAAGAAATGGCGCTCGCTCCAGCGCTAGAAAGCTCAGAGCCGCGGCGGAGAATGTTTTGCCAACGTTGCCGCTCTCCACCACGCGTCGCCCCAAGCTGAACTGGTCACATGATTGAAGCGTTTTGTGCACGGGTTCTGTATCGGTGTAATACGACTTTTTTACATGCCGCCGGCAGGAATTACCACCGCCGCAAAATAAGACCCGGCACCAGCGGGGCCACATCTGATACAGCGCTTTTTGGATAAACAGTGCGCGGTGAATCAAGCGAACGAGCGCACTAAAGTCCCTCGATAAACGCCGATCGAGGGACTTTAGAGCGCACGACCCTCCCCGTGCGGCTGCGAGTTCGCCGCCAATAAAAAATCATTGGCCGCCAGCAACGTACACCGCGAAAGGGCAAGGCGAGGCCGCCGCATGCATGCGGCCAGATTTTTCGTTCGCTTTTCCAGCCTTGAGCGGCGGAGTGCGGGATTAATGGTGTCAACAAAGCTTGCCCGTAGCAGACGACAGTCTGATCAGCGCAATAGCGGAAGTACGTCAACGCTGCGGAGCGCAGCATCATGGGTGGCAAGGCTGGCGCGCCGTCAACAGCGGAGAGTAAGTAGAAAGGAGGAGGAAACGCGGAGCGACGATAATGCGCGGTTATTGATTTACGATTTCTCAGCTAATACTCATCGCTTTAACAAAATTCTTGCGGGAGGAGGTTGCAAATAAATTGCTTTATTTGGGTAGATGTTCATCCATGCATCGGCGGAAGGTATTTCAGGACCCCTTTAATATCACTAAGGTACCACAAGGATGCCACAATGGTTTTCTATGTTTTCATGTTCTCTCAGCCTTCAAAATCGAGATTTTCATGCATTTCACAGCCGTAATGAACTCCACTTACAGGTCGTGCAGGATAGATAGAAACAGGAGGCAGCCAATTCTTCTGGTAGCTCACAACGTACATCCTCCATGTCAAACACCTGGCCCTGTAAAAAATGAAAGTTCAAGTAGTAAACAAGCCGTAAATATGAGGTATAATGCCGTGAAATACTCTATCTGACAGGACATGACAGAATTTCTTTTTTGTAGGTACAAAAAAGGCACCTTCAGTTCTTTCAAGCTAAAAAATAAGTAGAGTGCTCACTGATTGAAACGCGACACTGCAAACGCGTGGCCGCCAATACATGCAACGCCGTCCATGGACGCCCGTGGAAGCTAGGTGTTACATTGCATACTGCGAGGATGAGAGCGTGAGAGGCTTACTGCTTCCGGTTGCCAATGCGCGGGACTGTGGTTCCCCGCAGCGGCAGCAGGGCGCTGCGAGCCTGGAGTGCTTGTAGCCAGGAGCGAGCCTCCAACCGTTAGGCCTGGAGCGAGCCCGACGGTTGTAGCCCGGCTGTGCACGCAGCCGATTTCGCGACATAGTAAGCGCACGCTCTTGTTACGCGTGCCCTTCCAATGTGGCACAGTAGTGTTCATGTAATGCACAGTCACGCTCATCAGAATAAAAGAAACTTCTGTACGCAGGAACACCAAACTTTATTCCAGGATGTAAACTAAAACAGGAAAGACGCCTTTGCAGGCACGTTTGCGTGTGGTGCGGTGCATTAGTACTTCGTCGGCTCTCCTCTTTTTTTTAGTTTATATCATGGAATAAAGTTGGCTACTCCTTCGTGCAAATGCTCATTTTATTCAGATAGGCGTGACTGTGCCTTACACGCAAATTATCTGTATCGCATCGCAACGGCACGCGTAACAACAGCGCGCGAGCACACGATGTCGCGACATTGGCTGCGCAGAACGCCAGGCCGCTACCACCGCTGCACAAACACACTCCTGCGCTCCAGGCTCGCAGCACACTGCTGTCGCTGCGGGGAACCGCTGCCCCGCTTATTGGCAACAGGAAGCAGCAAGCTTATGGTCATAACACTCATCCTCGTGGTATACCACAATGCAACACCTAGCTTCCACGGGCGTCCACTGGCGGCGCTGCATGTAGCGCAGGCCACGGATTTCCACTGTGCAAGCATATTCTCTGGTCCAGAGGGTGCGAAACGTGGTTACGGCTTTTAAAGGAGCCATGAAGAGAAAACACAAGTTTGGTTCATTCAAAGGATTGCGTTGCTAGAATCATGCTGACACTATTTTAAGTGCGAATGCACTTTATAAGCGACCCTGAATTCCGTTGACCGCCGTCCGTCCACATAGCAACAGCTGCCGGTGCGCGCGCTCCTCGTCTTTCTTGGCGACGGGGGGAGATGGCACATACCCACGTGGGGGATTGGCCAGGAATCTCCTCGTCTTCCTTGGCAACGGGGGGAGATGGGCGCGCGCTGCCTGGCCGCTGACATGGCACATACCCACGTGGGGGATTGGCCAGGAATCGGGCGTGAGAAGGGCTAATGCACCCGCTTAAAGGAGTACTGACACGACATTTCAAAGCTAAGATCCGCTCTAGCAATCAAGTACAACGACAACACAAATATTGTCTGTGCATGGCACATACCCACGTGGGTGATTGGCCAGTAATCGGGCGTGACAAGGGCTAATGCACCCTCTTAAAGGAGTACTGACACGAAGTTTCATAGCTGAGATCCGCTCTAGCAATCAAGTACAACGACAACACAAATAGGTGTCTGTGAATAAATGCATCTTTCTTTCTTTGTAGTTGTGTGTGTGTGTGTGATCTCTCTTTCGCGAACATTACTGAACCGCGCAAATTCAACTCGTGCATTCGCACTTTCACATTCTTCCCCTCGGGGAAATGCGGGGAATTTTTCTTAATGTAAGCTCCACTCAAATAATCTACAAATTAGGAACAAAGGAAATGGCCATGTGACCCACTAGCTCATTTCCCACAACAGAACCTATGTCATACCAGCCAGCTCTGCAGTTGGCGGAGGCTGGCAACAGCAAACGCGAATTAGGCAGAGCCTATAAGCTTGCCGAACGAACTGTTTGCGCTTAAATTTAGGGCACATTATTTTTACAGTAGTAAGAATGGTACAGTAGCAAGAACAGAAAAGGTTAGGAAAGCACACGTAAGCATAGAAGTACCGATGCGTACTGCTGTTGGTACTGCGCGCACTATGCTTGGTTTAGCTGGACAGGAGTGCGGGGCTTTGGGGTTGTCTCGGACAACACTGGCCGATTGACACAAGCAACGGTGTCTTACGTGACCATATTTGTGGAGCGAGCACTATGTTTCTCGAAACGATTATTTTCTCGCTGAACAAAAACAAGCCTGGTTTAAATACGGTAAAAACAAACCAAAAGCAGAAAGCGGCGTGCCACGGTTATGGTGGCACCATCTATGTTGACTAACGGTAAAGAAGGCTTCCCAATCGGCTGCAGAGCAGTCGGTTTCTGTGATGTCATTGCAGACCCTGAAAATGCACGATTTAGCGGGCAAACCAAAATTTTAACTTCAATTAATTAATTTCTCAGTGAATAAAGCATCGTTTGCATTTGGACAAGTGCTGGGGGCACCATAACACACGAAATCTTTCATATAACACAAACTTGTATTTTGTCTTCATGGCGCCATTAAAATTCTCTGAGGCACATGGTGAACGTCTCAGCGTGCCAATACCTCCAAGGGGTAGGCAAGTTGAAATGCTGACGAAACGAAAAAACGGGATGGCGAAGGAGCACGGTGGCAAGCCCACGCCCTGTTTAATCTTTTTCGCACCGTGATTGTATCCCCATCACATGCATATTTGTAAGAATCAACACGTTCAACCCATGCTCAACATGTTACGGTAAACACAATTTATGCAAGCCAGCTACAAATAACGTCACACCACACAAGAATTTCTGTCTGATCATGACGATGCTGGATGAGCTTAGGAAGGTGGAAAAATTTCTTGCATTTAAACAGTGAAAGCTGCCCTGTGACTGCACCAGCAATGCAGGCTGTAACAGCATGTTTTCGAGCTGCGACGTCTAAACAATTATCTGGTCAAATGTTCACTGCCTAATGACCTTGTGCAGGCGGTACTACTTATAAAGTTGCTAGCAATGCTTAAATGTTGAAAATTGAACGTATATGCAACTCTTACGTATTATAACTACAAATGTAATGCAGCCTCCTTGCATTTCTTTACCCGTAAACTAAAACTACCCGTTAGAACAATGCTAAGCTGCCTACGTCCTGTAAAAAATATACTGTGGGTCAACTGCCTCCTAAAAAAAAAAAAAATCAGGGAGTGGGCGTTTTGTTTTACAACCATTAACGCAGTTTTCTTTTTTTTTTCATGCAACAAGCTTTAGCGGTCGAATCCACCCAAGCCAAGCGGCGGCCGCTGGGCCGTCAGCATAACACTTTCGCTGCCGGCAATGGCAAGGGGGTCGATCACTCACACAGCATACTGTCCGCCGCTCCTGGAAGCCCATTCATGTGACCGCGCCGACGCAGCCGCTAATTTACAATAAAAGAAGCGCGGCGAGCCGAACACCAAGGAAAATACTCAACACGTTTAACAAAACGGAGCTGCGGCAACGCGTAAGAAAATTTTAACATGCGCCACGATAAACAATCACTTACGGCAGAACACGCAGCATTTTTCACACGTCGCGTCGACAGACTCGAACTTGCAGTAGAGACTCTTGATTCACGTAGGCACGCACAACTTGTCAGGTCAAACGTCAAATGGCGACCTCGATGTGCGTTTGCTACAGCAGCGCAGTACGGCGACGACACAGGCGCTTTGCCAGCACTCACGATGTTTCAGGTGGCACAAGAGCACTAACACGTAATATTACGGCAGGAGGAGCACGTACTAATTCACGTAACACCAGCAAATCGAAAACAAACCATCAAAACCACGCACAACGAACGAGCCACGACTTTTCTTGCGCACCTACAACAATGACTGCATATATGCTAGCCTACACTAGACTTATTACTACAGTTAGCTATTTAGCAGTCATAGAGTTTTAGCAATTAGTTGGTTACTTCATGATCACCCCAGAAGCAAACTAGGCAAACGCCATTATAGTATCTTGTTAAAGTTGATAGTTGCAAACATATATATAATGGCAGTATATTTTCTTGATGCGGGCAAGGTCTTTTGTTGTCGTAAGTTGTTGCTACTCAAAAGCAAGTAAAAATGGATTAACAAACAAAGTCATTATCATCGTCATCTACATCTAGATTGACTGTTTTGTGTTTTGTTCAGCGTCCAAGCATTCACTGTTTGTGGGCTTTTCACAAACAGAACGGCCGGATAAAAAATTATTCCCCGCAGACATACGCAAACACACGCGCACACGCATACGCATACACACACGCGCGCGCACACACACACACACACACACGCACACACGCACGCACACACGCTCGCGCACACGCAAACACACACACACACACACACACACACACACACACACACACACACACACACACACGCACCCACGCACACGCACACGCACACGCATGCACGCACGCACACAAAAGCACAGTGCGTCAAATCCACGCAGGCAAACAATTCACTCAAACGGAGCCTTAGCAAGAGCGGGAGGCAGAAGGCGGCAGCGGAAACGGAGAACCGCCTCAAAAGGCAGCTGTGGTGCGGCGTTCGACCTTGCGACAGCGTCCTGGCGTACAGACTGGCCGCAAGCCGCCGGACACGACGCCGGGGCAACCACAGCCACCTGGAGGCCCAATCACGGACGGACACACCTAGGGACTTAGAAACGGGAACGGTAAGCGCCATGCTCCCGGTTTCTAGCCGCCCACTCCCTTCTTAAATGCCTTCTGGCGGACCTTTGACCTTTGCTACGCTAAATGTGCGGGGGCTTGCAGCCAAGAGGAAGCAATGTCAGGTGTACCGCCTGCTTACAGAGCAGGACCTAGACGTACTGGCAGTGCAGGAGACAAAGTCGAGGGGGAGGACGAGACCGGGAGCATGGTGCAGAGGTTCACGGCTAGGTACTGTGCGTGTATTAGTCATGCAGTTGGACACTCCGGTGGCTGCCTGCTTTTTGTGAAAAAGCGGTTAGGTCTGTGCGTAGAAAATGTCCAATCGGGTTTATCTAGTCGCTTGGTTGTGTGCGATTTCACATTTAACAGCGTCGAATGGCGGATCATTTGTGTGTATGCGCCTAATTGGGGGGAGGACAGACGGATTTTTTTCCAAAATATTCGGCAGTACCTCACTATCGAGAGGCAAGTTATCTTGATGGGGGACTTTAACTGTGTGTTATCTCCGCAGGATAAAACGAGCAGTAGTCCTTATAAGGACGCAAGCACCGAATTGCTGGTAGAAATTGTTCATAAATTTGGTTTATTAGACGTGGCGGAATGCCTCGAGAGTGGTCGAGACGTGAGTTTCACCCACTTTCAGGGTACCAGTCACGCAAGGCTGGACAGAATATACGCGTCACTTGATTTAATTCCGAAATTCCAAGGTTACAGAGTACACCCAGTGTCGTTTTCTGACCACTGCATGGTTAAGTGCAGCGTTGGGCCAAGAAGGCAAGGGACTGCTTTCTCGTGAAACCTTTGGAAATTAAATGATAAACTCCTAAACGACGAAATGTTCATTGATGCAGTTAAGAAAAAAATTGAAGAGATAGAAAATGAAGACGGTAAAATTGGGGAACAATGGGAATTACTTAAAGAAGCCATAAAAATTGTAGCCATAGAAAGATCCACCTGCATAAGGCACGAAGAAAATATAAAGGAAAGGACATTACGCGACAATTTAAAGAAAATAACTTTGGAAGAAGGAAAAACACCTGGGTTGTTTACAGAGGACATACGCAAACTCAAACAGCAACTATAGAGATACTAGACGAAGAACGCTACCGCGGAGCACTCGTTCGAGCGAGAGCCGAGCGATTAGCAGTGGGAGAGACGCCAACCAAACGGGCGCTTGGAATCGAAAAGGCACGTGCTCGACGAAATACGATCGACAAAATCTAATGGAATGGACGCGCGTCAACCGATATAGACGACATCCACCAGTTTTTCTTTGAATATTATCAGTCTTTGTTTGCGTACCGACCGCATAATGTGGAAGGCTTTATAAAAGAGTACCTCAGCCGTATGCCTAGCCTTGAGGATGAAATTAAAGATAACTTAGAACAGCCCATATCTGTCGCAGAAATCAAGTCAGCAATTGATAATTTAAACCAAGGGAAGTCGCCCGGTCCGGACGGCTTAAGCGCGGCCTTTTATAAGTACTTCAAAGAGGACGTATCACCGGTTTTAACGGCGATGTTTTTAGAAGCATTTCGTCTGAAATACCTTCCACCGTCGTTTTCGTCTTCCCACACGGTTCTGATACCGAAAACAGAAGAAACTGAAAAACTAAAGTTCGTAACGGCGTACCGGCCAATCGCTTTGTCGAACGTTGATTACAAAATATTGATGAAGGTCCTAGCGCAGAGGTTACAAACTGTGATCACACTTCTTGTAGGGCCACACCAGACGTGCGGCATCAAAGGTCACACAATCACAACGAATATACACACGGCGAGATGTGTGCTTGAGTGCTGCGACACCGCTGGAGGCGCCGTCGCGCTTCTCTCGCTTGACCTTGAAAAGGCGTTTGATTGCGTGTCCCATGATATTCTCTTTTAAGTGCGAATGCACTTTATAAGCGACCCCAAACCATCCACCGCCGGCGGCGGCGGCGGCGGCGTCGGCGTCCGCAGTGCTCCTCTATATTTAAAGAAGAAACAGCATCCGGCGCCAGGTTTCGATCCGAGGACTTTGCGGGCCGCAGCCCGACGCTCTACCGAATAAGCTACGGACTTTTTTTTTTTTTCTTTATTGCCGTCAGGGCACAACACAACAAGTACTACACAATCAGCCCTCAGGGCTGAGAAAGGAAAGGAACATACATCAAAACCGCCGCGCTTTTAGCTGGCGGTTACGTTTTTGTGAACTTTTAGTACAGCTAGTTCGTTCATAACAGATATCACTTCGTCTTCGTATTCTAGCTTCAAAAACACTTCGCGGAGCTTACACACATGTTCAACAAAGTGGTTTCCAACAGACTTTGCATTGACATCTGCATTCCGTACCTCCATTCTACTCTTCCATATGCTGTGCAAACCCAATACAAAAAACAGGTCGTATGGTAGAACATCTGGTTTGACATCCAGGAAACGAATTCCACGTGGGGTAAGGGGAAGATCTTTTTTCACGGTACGGTGCAGGACATCCCAAAAAAAAACAGCGTCCCAACAATCTATAAAGACATGCTGGACACTTTCCGGTTTTTTACATAGTGTACAGTCGGCACCCCATGGCAAAAATAAACCTTTTTCTAACATCCACGTTTTTACTGGTAGCGTATTAGTGTGCAATTTGAAGAAGAACGTTTTAACAGGACCTGGCACTAGCATTCTTTTCACTCTCCGTAGAACATCATGTCCGGATCCGCCACTATACAAGGAACGGTACATCGGTTCAGGGAATAGACAATCGATGAGGTCACGCGACAAATTTTTACGGTTTACAGTAGACAAAAATTCTCTAGAAAAACGCGCCATTAGAAAACGACAGGAGAAAACATCTTCTCTCAAAAAGAGACTAACCGAAAAACGTGTAGCGTCCGCTGACGTCACTAGAAGGTCGGGCAAAGCACTCGCTACCGTGACCTGTAAAAAGGTGCGGATAAACGGGTCGGCCTGATCACGCAAAAACAAAAAGCGGGAAACAAGTTGTCTCACAAAAAGATGCGAGAGTGACAGGCCTCCGCTTCTAACTTTTCTGAATAAGTTGTTCCTGCTCGTCCTTTCATAAGTCGACTGCCAAACAAACACCGCGAATATGCGGTGAAACTTCTGCACATTCAGTCGAGAACAAGAAAGGGCCTGCATGACATACCAGATTTTAGAGACAAGGAAAACATTACAAACTGTTGCTCGGGAAGAGGTGGACAGGCCACGACCCTCCCACTTGGCCGTTTGCGCGCGCATTTCCTGTGCTCTTTCGTTCCAGTATTTCGTGCTGTCTCGATACTGGTCAAAGGGTACCCCCAGATACTTAGTTGGCTGCGTTGACCAGGTGACGTTTTCAAAAACATTCGGGGCATTTAACCATTCTCCGTGCCACAGCCCAGTACATTTGCCTATGTTAATGGAACTACAAGTCATACTACAAAACTCTTGGGTGATACATAGGGCAGTACGGACACTCTCCTTATTCACACAAAAATAAACCACATCATCAGCATATGCCATCACCTTAACTTCACAGGATTGTAAAGTGTAGCCCTGTATCTGATTGTCTTGATTTATTCTTGCACACAGGGGTTCAAGATAGAGGGCGAAAAGAAGGGACGACAGGGCACACCCTTGACGCACTGATGCCTGCACTTTAACTGGACTCGTTAACTGGCCATTAATCAAAATTTTTGTTGTACAATCCTTATATGCCATTTTCACTCCTTGTAAAATTAATTTTCCGATTCGGACATTTTCAAGTATTTTAAAAAGGAACTCATGACAGACCCTGTCAAATGCCTTTTGAAAATCTATCTGTAACATAGCCACCTTCCTGTAATCTATGTCGCAAGATTCCAGGATACTTCTTGCTACATGAATGTTAGTAGTTATGCTTCGGCCCTTAATTCCGCATGTTTGGTGGGGCCCAACTAAGGTTGTAATTACTGCTTGCATACGTTTTGTGATTACCTTCATGAAGATCTTATAGTCCGTGTTAGTTAATGTTATCGGCCTGTATCCCGTGATTTTCACAAGCTGTTCTGGATCATTGCTTTTCGGGATTAAAATGGTGTGGGCTTGAGAAAACGATGGGGGCAGGGAACCCCTATTAAAGGACTCTTCAAGAGCAGTACCTAAAATAAGTGCCAGTTGGATTTTAAATGCCTTATAAAAGGCAGCGCCTAGCCCATCAGGGCCAGGCGACTTACCGTTATTTAAACTATCGATTGAATCTTCTATTTCCTTTACAGTAATCGGACTTTGCAGTTCATCTGTTACATGGGGGTCTAGTTGGGACATCAGAGTTAAAAAGGACTGCTCAAACTCTTGGTTCGGTGTTTTGCACGAGAAAAGGTGTTCGTAATGTTTTGTAAAAGCCCCTTCTATTTCGACTTGTTCTGTCAAAAATATTCCTTCGTGCTCAATATTGTGAATTTCGTTCCTTCGCGCATGACTCCTTTCGTCTGTCAACGACCGTTTCGTTGGCATTTCACCGCCTATTAGTCTTTCCGTGCGAGCCCTTATCGCCGCGCCCTTGTATTTTTCTACCTCGATGCGTTCTATCTTTGCCTTTGTTGTGCGCAAATCCTCAGTAAACAGTCCCGGCGCTTTGGCTTCTTAAACTGTTATAAGCTGCAACAAGTCACGGAGTTCTTTTTCTTCTTTTCTATCATTAAATTTTATCTCCGTCGAACGTTCAATGGCGGCTATCTTGATTTCCTGCTTAAAGGATTCCCATTCTTCCACGATGTTTTTGTTGCCGAAATTTACCAGTTCTGTTTTTCTTGCAACAACTGTGGCTTGGAACTTATCATCTTTTAACGGTTTATCATTCATTTTCCAAAGGTCCCAGTTAAACTTTGCTTGCCTCTGTTTTTTTCCGCCAACGCATACGGAAACCAAGCAATGATCCGAGAAAGAAACCGCGTCGACTGCGTAGTCCATGCAAGAAGGAGCTAGTTCCGCCGAGACGTAGATCCTATCTAAACGGGCGTGGCTTGCGCCTTGATAATGTGTGTATCTGGCGGTTCGTGTCGCGTTAGCTAGATTTGTAACGTCTTCAAGACAGGAGTCGTTCATACACTGTTCTAAAAAAAGGGCGCTGGAATCTGATGGTACATTTTGATTGGCACGGTCCGCAGGCGTGTAGACACAATTGAAATCTCCGAAGAAAAGGACACGCTTTTCACAGTCGACTAATCTAACCACTTCTTCAAAAAAGACACGGCGTTGGCTGGTTTTCGTTGGAGCATAAACACAAGCTGCCCGAAAAGGGTGCTCAGCGTAATTAAAATCACAGCAGACAAAGAGACCTTCTGGAGAGCTTTGAACCTGGTCTACCACAGAGATAAGCGCTTTTTTCAGAAACATACAACATCACCCTGCCGTTCCCTGGGCGTGACTGACAGCAACATGATATGAATCTCGAAAGGGTTCAACCATGGTGTCTGTGTGCGATTCACTCTCAACTTTAGTTTCTTGGACGCCTAAGATATCAATTTGCTGTGCCTCCAGCAGCGTCTTAAGTTGAAACCTTCGCTTCTTAGAACCAAGTCCTCTGACGTTTAAAGTTGCTAATTTGAAAGGGCCACTATTCAGCATTGAAAAAAGGGGAGTCACTCACACAGACACCAAGGCGTTTACATTCGAGGTTACATCTACATTCTGAAAGGGCGGGATACGCTAGCAGAGCGATTCTGCTGGGCCGGTAGTTTGCTTTTTTTGTTTTTGCTGGCCACTACAGACCACTCACGTTCGAGCTGCTTCAGGCGTTGTTCTTCGTTGAGCCCCGGTGATTCTCGCGGCCGCTTTGCAGCTGCGGCAGCAGTGGTAGCCTGTGACGTGGTGGAGTCGTCGCCAGCGGTAGCTGCCACCGCTGGAGAACCGTCGCTCTGTTGCGTGTCCGTCGAGGTGGCGGCTCGTGGAGTAGCCTGGTCTTCGTCATCGTTGGAGTCCAGCAGTTTCTGGGTGGAGTGGTTGCCTTCTTTTTCTTCGGCGCCGTTGCCCTCGCCGTGTATCGTCTTGGTTGCTCCTGCTGCCTCGTTGATGGCGACGTTCTTGGTGTTTGGTGGGGCGTCGAAGGGGGCGTTTCCGCCTACCGCCTCGTCACCTTCTTTGGCAGGAGGCTTCGTCGTACCGGTAGTTGACGAAGCAGCAAGTTCAGCCTCTTCGTCGTCCATGACTTCGGGAAGGACCTCCGCCTCATCAGGATTGCCAGTCACATTCGCGTAGGTGCGTACGCATTCTTCGGCCAGGTGGCCAAACGTTTTGCACTTTGAGCACCGCGGGGTGCGACAGTCCTTACGAATGTGGCCGGTACATCGGCAGCGAAGGCACTGAGGCGCCCGACCGGGCACGACGACCAGGATGGAACCTCCGTAAAAACGGAGCATGTGCGGGAGGTCGTCCGGTGTTAAGTCCTCACGCAACATCATACGTACAAGGCGCGTAGTCGACTCGGCGGCTTCAAAACCGGCCGCGCCCCAGGCGTCTTGTCGGACGTCTTTCACTTCGCCGAAGTCAGCGAACACTCTCGCTAAGGCAGCGTCGGCGACGTGGAAGGGCACCCAATGCACTTTCACCGTAACTTCTTGTTGTATCGGGTCGATGACTGCGCAGTACCGCCCCTTTACTTGAAGTCCGCCCGAGTCCAGAAGTCGCTGACGAGCCTCGGGGGTCTTCAACTTAATGAGCCAAACGTGACCCATTTGAAAAGGCCCAATACCGGCGATGTCCTTCAGCACGCCCAACAGAAGGAACGGCGTGCGAAAGTCGTCAATCCGGTAGGGCCGTCCGCCAAGGTCGCAGTGCAAAATTAGGCACGCCCTCATCGAGTCTTCGGACGGTATCGACGGTAGAAGAAACCGGTAGCCCGAAGGCGCACCAGCAAACCGGGCACCGCGGCTGGACATAGCCGCTGAAACACCTGGCTCGGAGCCAGCCATCGCACAACCGCTCCGCTCGGAAGCCGGAAGTGGAATCGGAACCGGAAGTGGAAGCTACGGACGCGACGCTGATATTGTCAGTAACGCGCCTTATATCTTTAACGCATTCAAACTACGTCGTCAGCGGCGTGCGTTGGCGACTCAGCGGCGTTATAGCGGCTGAGCGCAAGCGCCGCAAGCGGGCCGACAACCGTGCATTCGCACTTTCACATTCTCCCCCTCGGGGAAATGCGGGGGAATTTTTTCTGTTCTTGACCATTTAAATGTGGGATCTGTCATTAGTGAGGGTGTTGGCCTGGCGTACAGACGGTGCACCACGCGGTTGATTGTAAATAATTCACTGGGAGCGCCCATTAGCGTGCAACGTTCGGTGCGTCAGGGTTGCCCCCTCAGCCCTCTGCTTTTTTGTATTTACATAGAAACGTTGTGTTTAAACATCATACAAAACAACCAGGTTCGAGGATTTCGTGTACACTCTTCTGAAGTCAAGCTTCTCGCTTATGCTGATGACGTTGCAGTTTTCTGTTCAGACAAGGAAAGTGTCACTCTTGTCGTAGAAATCGTGAAACGGTTCGGTGTTGACACAGGTAGCTTTGTGAACTGGGGAAAGTGTGTCGGATTCTGGCATGGTGATTGGCTGACAATCCCAGACATTTTCGCCAATGTCACTTGGGTCACCCATCCAGTGAAATACTTGGGTATTCCACTGGAGTTTTACAGAGACAGCGAGCCCTACTGGCGTGCGCAAGTTCAGGAGCTGCGTGAGAAAGCGAATAAATGGAGAGCCAATGGTTTGTCTATGTTTGCTAGGGCAACTGTGTGCAACATTTTTCTGGCTAGCAAATTATGGTATGTTATGCAAGCGCTGCATTGTTCTAGGGTGAATATACAACGACTTCACCGCGTGTTCGCTGTATTTGTGTGGGCTTCTACTTGGGAGAGGACCAGTCGAATGAATTTGTTTCGACGAACCCGCGATGGTGGCTTAGGGCTGACGCACCTTATTGTAAGACAGCTTGTGAATCGATTTCTGTTTTTGCGGGACGTTCAAGACCCTTTTCTGCGCAGAGTACTTCAAGTGCGGCTAATGCGGGCTTTGCCCGAATTCGTAGTTTCTACGAGTAGTAGTATGACAGGGGGTATCTATGGATACTTTAAAGAGATTGTTGTGTCATCCCGTTTTCTGTTTGCTCGATTTTCGATGCACTATTTGGCTAATGTCACGCGGAAAAAATTATATAAGGATGTATGCGATGTGGTCATACCTGTACCAATGTATATAGTTTTATACTGTGCAGGCCCAGGACAAGATGTTCTAAAAAGGGTTAAGCGAATGGAAGTATCACCAGGAGCGAAGTCTTTTTTCTTTAAACTACACACGGGTACGCTTTCAGTTGCAACATGGATGGAGGGTAAGGGGATTTCTATGCCATGGGGAACTGACTGCTCTATTTGCAAGCAACCGGAAACGGTGGAGCATGTCTTTCTCCATTGTTGGGCAGTGGTGTTTCTATGGGATGTCTTCCAAAGGACACTGCGAAAGGACTTTCCACTGAACCCCCATGAAATACGGTTTTTATGTATCGAGAGAGAGGATGGGGTGCCGTACGATCTCGTCATGTTGTTGGGCCTGCACAGTATTTGGCGGTCGCGCATGGCATGGCTCAACTGTGATGTAGACGCACGGCCGACGCGACAATATTTCCGCGAAACTGTTTCCAAGTTCATTGAAATTCAGAGAGCAAACGTTTCTGTTCCTGAGTGGTTGCCAAGGGTGGAACCCCTCGCCATGCTTAGGGAATTTTAAATGACAACGTTAGTCCACCATGGCATGGCGGCCTTTTTGTAGATTGTGTGTTTTTCTGTAGTACCTTTATGTTGTGTTGCACTGTCGAAGACCGGCAATAAAGAAAAAAATTGTTTCGGTGGCTTGGAGGTTAAGTACTCGCCTGCTGACAGAAAGGGCGGTGGTTCGAAACCAGCTAGGTGATCTTTTTTTTTTAACCGTGTTTTAATTGAAGTTTTCAGCCTTAGGTTATATTTTGACATTGTTGTTGCTCTTGTTGCTCTCGTCTGGCTGTGTCCCTTTTTTTTCTGTCGTAATGTATTTCTACCGCAAGCTCTACCCCAATAAACAGTACACCGCTTCAGCATTTAGTTGCAAGGATAAGCCCTTTTAGAACGACCCTGAAGGAAAACAGACTATAGGACAATCGGAAGCCCCTTTTTAGGTTGTTTTTGTTTTCATTGCTTTGTTTTCTATTCGGCTTTTCGTTTTCTTTTTACTTTTTCTGGTCTGTATATTCTTCTCCTTCCCACTTTTTTTTCGTAAGGGGAGGGACGAGGCACTTCGAACAGCCTCGTTCAATATGTATCCTTCTTACGCCACTGTTTCATACAAACGTACCAGTTCGTAATATTAATTCTGCGGATTTATCAGACCTCACTAGCACGAAATAACGTATACAGTGCTGCAGAATTTCCACAAACCATCGGCATTGATTCTTACAATCTCTAGCCAAGCAAAAAACTTAACCTTTCGAGTATAATTAAGGCTTACATGCTCGACTTTATGTATACTTGAGGAAGCACAGCACGATTGTTTAGTTTACGGCTCTTCAGAAAAAGAATGTAAGGCAACAAATAGTTATACTTCCACCAAATGTCCTAGAGGCAACACAAACGACACAAGTCAGTCTTTTGACTTCATTTTGCCTTCAGTACATACATAAGCAACAGCATTACGGCACACAGAAAAAGAATTAAGACAGCAAATTCAAGTTCTATCTTCCACCCTTTGTCCTACAGGCAACCCAGGGGAAACAGGCCAAAGTCTTTTGACTTCATTTTGCCTTGAGTACACACATGGGCAATAGCACTGCGGAACTCAGAAAGATAAGAAAGCAAGCGAGTTTTAAAGTTTCATACTTCTCATCCGAAATAAAATCTTCGTATAAAAATTTAAACTTCGTCTTTACCATAGTACGTATAAAGGTAAAACATCATGGCTGTTTATCCGGCAGTCTATAAAAAGTACACAGCCTGCTTATGTCCTAGAGGTAACACAAAGGAAAAGTCAAAAGAAAGGCCACACAGTCAACATGCAGGAGACACAAAGTAAACAGAAAGGAAAAGTTCATTTTCATAAGGGTGGGTTCCCGGCGTAAAGGTCCTGGGTTCGATTCCCGGGACCTACCTAACCAAATGTTTTGGGCGCGAACTCCCAACTGCTCGTGGGCTCCTTTCCTCCTTTTCACTTTTCCTCACGCTTCTTGACCCTCGATTTCCGCCTCTCCACTTCACCGATAATGACAGTTTTTTTTAACGAACCGAGCGGGCAGTGCTGAAGCTTAAACATCCCTGCTTTTTTACGCTTATATAGCCTCGTGCGCCCAACGGGCTCTGGAAAAAAGCAGAAGAAAGCCTTTTTAGGAAGCGGACTCACCATAGGGATTAAAAAGATTTTATGCAGCGGAGAGCTTGGCAGAACGAGATAAGCGCTTACCACATGAGAAATAAAATTTTGGGGCGCAGGTACAAAGCTTTAGTAGGATTTGTGAAACAGGTAAGACATAGAAATTCATTTATCTTCGAATTATGTTTTGTTTATGACAATGCCCACAGCGCCAATGTTGGCATTACAGTGGGGGGGGGGGGGGGGGGCGGAGGGAGACATACGAAAGAAACACTAAGTACAGGTTTGTACGAAACAAAATGGAACACTAACAACCGAAGTGACACAGATTGTTGTACAACGGCAAACAACGGCAGCATACAATATTGAAATCATCCACCTCATCTGCAAGCATGCGGCGAAAGCTTCACTCGACGTAAAGGCCAGCTCCCGCTGATTTAGAGTATTCCTTTCCTGTATGGACCTCAGAAAAGGTGGCATTTCAAACAGATTTGTTCTGCATAAAATTCCTTGTACTTCAAGTTATTAATACCTTCTGGACGAGATGTCATCTGGATTTTGTACGTGTCGGATGCCATACCCCCGATATCATTATCACAACCTGCATCACGCCAGTATTCCCAACGGAAATGTCACGCAGCATCGTATTTTCGCTCTCATTTTTGACTAAAAGGCGGTGATCACAGCTAAATCATTCTGCATCCAAGGGCAGAGCAGAATATCAATATTTGCTATAAACTCTGAGAAAAAGAAATCGGGAATCTTAGTGGCAAAAGGAATATATTAGGGAATGACCGAAAAAAAGTTTCCGCTAGCGCGTAGACAACGAAAGGAACGGCGGCACCAATGTCCTTCTTAATTTCCTCCTTGCATCCCGCAGAGGCTTTAGGGTCTACATATTAACCCAATGGCGCTGGTGAAATTCTTTCGAGTTAGACTACATTTTCATGCCTTAATCATTAACTTTACATATTAAATTTCCGTGATATACAGATATTCTGAAAGCACAGACAGTTATACTAGCCGCCGAATCGAGCAGTAACACATGTGTTTTACTTTTTATTTTGTTCAAGATTCTCCACATTTTGGTAGCATTTCTATTCGGTGCTTGGATTTGGCGAGTTTGATGTTTTATATTGCAGCCTCCCATTTTGTTTTTGATTTTTGATGATGCCGAATGAAACTATTGCTGGTTTCGTGCTCCATGGTAAACTTCTGGAACCTCCTATATTGTGTTCCTCATTCGTAAATGCCGCGAAATCCGTGAACAATTTTCATTCGTTCATGTCATGCAAAGACTATCTCGTGCAAAAATAAAATGTACTGACACAGTGGGCTCATTTTGACGCTTCTCAATAATGTAAAACATGGTTTTCGTGCGCTCGGATACAATAAAATTATATGCATTTACTTGTATTTGTTTATTTTGGACCCTTGTTATAACCCTACCTCTTTTTTTGGTGGTATTGTATCAGTAATCTTAAAAAAGAAAAGCCGAAGAAGAGGCAAATACACCAACCAAGGCTTTAATTAAAAGCGGTCAAACATTTCGAAGCCTAGTCGAATCCTTCCTTCATCAGGGTTGATTGTGTTCGACAGTTATATGAGGTAGCTTAGTGGTTGTTTTACTCGTTTCTTGCCCTTGCGCGTAGGACACCATAGTCGCAAATGACGCGAAGGGCACCTAGAGATCTGGTAAGCCCTCCCTTGTATGTGCAGGGCTCGAGCAGGATTCTTTGTTTATAAGTTGTGTTGGTGGAAAGAACCTGCGCGTCGTCAAAGTGAATCTTGCGGCCGTATTTTTCGCAGTGTTTGTCCAATGAACTGCGGGGAATTACATACTTGCGGACGTCATTTTTCTGCTGTCGGAGGCGTTCAGGGAAATTTAAGGTTTCACCGATGTAACTAGCCGGGCAATGTGCGAAAGACATTTTGTCAACGAGCCCTTGCACTTCTTTATTTGGCAGGCTCTGTTTTTGTCGGGGAATCAGTATCACTAGCATACAATTACCATAGCGCTCAGAAGTACACCCTATAAGCCTACAGAATAGATTTGCCTAGTCACATAGTCACAGGAAACACAATATCTGCATCACGTCTGATGTTTTTGCTGGCCCATCGTTGTTGGACGGGGATTCAGGTTTTACTTTCTCGTTTTCCCCATTGCCACACTAATATTTGGCATAAAACAAAAACAAAAAAGTTTGTTCACATACATATAAAAAAATCAGTATCTAATCAGGAAGTAATTCTCAGCAGTTACAGTAACCAAACGTTCGGGAGTAACACAGTGTACACGACAAAAGCTCAGGCAAAACAAATACCGACTGTAGCGAAAGGGAACGAGGAGACCAGACGTCCGGCTATCCAAGATGGCTACGACGGACTGCCGCGAGAGCCGCGCTCTTGGAGCGAGCTCCCGCTGGCTGCGCTCGTGGCGCACTTCGTCCTCTTTATTTAACACACTCCCGCGGCCCCTAAGTTGAGCAGGGACTTGTTGCACCATAACATCTGCGGACCCTGTCGCCGTATCTTAAGTCCCGATGACGGGCGGACGGAAATCAACTGGCAGAAGGAGCATTGTCGCACAACTCCGTCGCGACCGAAACCGGTGATGATGGTGGTCGAGTTGTTTGACGGCAGGCATCGGCTTGTCTTCTAGAAGCACGACGTCCTCTACTTCAAGCTTGGCTGGCGGCTGTTCTGTCACTCGTGGGTGAATCGAAGCAGCAGGAGGTATTCCCATATCAGACGGTGCCACAGACGATACCCCTTGGCGACTTGACGGTGCTGTCACAGTATGCCCAGCTCGCTGCCAGTCAACAAGAGTTCTAGAAGGCAGAGTTTCTGCTGGAGGAACGTGTTCCCTTTGCTTAGCCAGGAGTGCGCTTGGAACAGCGGGCATGGCTTCGCTCTTTGCCAAAGGCTTTTCCGACACAAACGTGATGATATTGCCCTGCCTCAGAACAAGGCTGTCTGAGCCCTTCCACTGCGTGCCGAGCACTTTCATGATGCAGAGGTCACCTCTGTTCGTTTTAAAATCAAGTTTCACTTTTTGGAAGGACGGATGGTTGGCGACGTCGCTTCTTGGCTCTTCGTTGCAGAGCAACACCTGATCCCGGTGGTTTTCTTTGCGATCCTGCAGTTCGAACGGTTGGACGGCGGGGTCGTTGAACGTGGAGTTTTCCGTAGTGCCCCGAGTTTCGCTGACTTCCAGGCGGCGGCACATGGACGATCGATCATTGTCTATGGCGGCGTCTTCCGTGGACGATTCTCCAGGGGAAAGAAATAGTGCGCTCGAGTGAGCGGTCGAAAGGCTTGAGCTGTCGAGTTGAGTACCTTGAACGGTCCAGCCCAGAACTGTCTCCACGGCCATCAGAGTGGGGGAATTCTCGAAACGTTTACTGTTGCCACCTTCCAATACGCGTCTGAACCGATCAACACGCTGACCTGGTTCTCTCGAAACGTGGGCGCAAGTCGGGCATCCGCAGCAACTTGACCCTGATCGGCCTTCGCACGAACGATTTCTTTGCTGACGGGCGGGCTTGTGATGGTGCAGATGCTGGGAACTTCCAGGGCCTCGACTCTGATGTTCTGGCCATCGTGCTGACTTTTAAGTGTCAAAGAGTCTCTGTTGCACGTAACAGGTGCTCTCGGGCGAGTGTCTCCAAACGTAGAAAGCGTTAGACGTTCGACACCGTTGACCGGACAACAAAGTGCTTGGGACACGTCGCGTCGAATGAACGTTCGCTTGCTCCCGGTGTCCAACAAAAAACGAACGAGTATCTGGTGAGTCTTGCCGAGCGCCTATGCACGGCTTGTCTGGGGAAGCACCAACATGAGTCCTGCACCGCTGGTTGACGCGGATGTCACTGAGCTGGCATTATTGATTGCTGCCCCTTTGCTGCGACTTTGCTCCGACGCTGGACTGGTGGGCCCAATCCCTTCCGCAGGGAGCTGGATGTCGCACAGCGACATGAGGTGGCGAAGGGAACAGTGGCTGCAGGCAAGACTGTGGGCTGTTCTGCAGTGTCTGGCGAAATGGTTGTGCTTTCCGCACCTGAAACAGCACCTGTTTGCCTGCAGTCGCTTTCGCTTCTCCTCGGGTGATACCGCCGATGTGCAGTGGGCGAGGACGTGGTCCTGAGCGTTGCAAAGTTGACACCTGGGCCGCCCCGCAGAGAGACATTGGGCGCTCAGAGTCATTGCCGTTGGAAGAACGACACGCGGTGGCGACGACTGACCCTTCTCCTGGACGCGGTGCGTTGACGGCACAGAACGATCGAAAGCGCTCTCCTCTCGAATCTCCACCTGGACGCGGAGAAAGTCCAGGATCACCTTGATTTTCTTTGATCTGGCGGATGCGTCCTCGGATGCGTCCAGCTGCACCTCCTGCAGCCTTTGCCGGTACAAGAGGCCCAGGTCGTGCGGCAAGGTCCGCAGCAGTACGCGATGGAGCACGACGGAGTACTGGTCCGGGGAAACGCCCAGGCCCTCCAACGCGTTTATGCGAAACGTGACCGTGTCGTAGAGGGCCCGCAATTTGTCGGTGTCGGCCGAATTCTGCACCGGCTCCAAGGCGAGCAATTTGCCCAGGTGGTCGTCCACTAGTAGGTCTTTCCGCCCAAATCGGTTGGTAATGATTTTGACGGCGAAGTCGTAATTGTCGTCGACCAGCCAGATGCCCTCGATCGCGTCCTTGGCGGGACCGGTCAAGTACGAGAGAAGGTACTTAAACTTCTCGATGCGTGGCAAAGTCGCGTTCGAATGGATGCTTGACTCGAAATGGTCCCAGAACCCTTGCCAGTTGCGTCGGTCGCCCGAGAAGTTCGGTATCTGGAGCTTCGGGAGTGCGGCGAAGCGGGTCCCCTGCGTTGTCTGAGGGGTGCCCGGTCGAGGCTGTTGCGGATCTGGTAGCGTGACCGGTGGTGGCGTACGTTGATCCGGAGTTGGGGCAAACATTGGCGCTTGTAGGGCGACGAAAGAAACTTTATGTACAGATATCTACATGGCGTTTGACTGAGTGAACAGGGTTTTGCGCTCCTGCGCGCACGAGATTAAATAACCAGGTTGGGTCCGCCCTGTTTCCCCTTTTCCTCGACTGACGTTAGTATGGTACAATCAGGGGCACCTCGGCTGACGTCCACACACTCACAAAGAGATGGCACTTTGCACAGGTTAATGTTCAGTTGACTCCTGATGATGCAATGGCTGAAGCGCCGGGAGGACGCCCGGACCCGGTCGATAATCCGGCGTGGAGTATTCGTTGAATAGCAGCGTCTCAGGCCACAACAAAGCAGTCCCCCGCTGACGATTGCCGCCGGAAAAGCAATGCTGTACGTCTTTGTAAATCCCTTCCTGCCTCCCTTCCTCCCCGGCGGGAAGCTGCGTAAAGCGCCTTGTGTCCAGCAGAAGCGTCCCTCTCCGCCGCGTCATCGCATACAAAGCCGGGTCGCTCACCATCGATGAGGGTAGGGGAGAGGAAAACTTGCGATAATTGGCCGACGGAAGCGTTGGGTGAGTGAACCCGATAGCATTGCAGACGGGCGTCGTAATGTCAATACGCCGATCGTAACAAGGCTGAGAAGGTGCGCTCCCGCAAGGCTCACCAGACTCGGCTGTAGCTGCGCTGGCTGAAGGGGCCGGGCTCATGACGGAGCGCACGCGCGTGCGAAGGGCGCAGATGCGCTCGTCGTAATCAATAGCATCCAAAACGTCCGCGTCAAATTCCTCTTCTGTGAGAACCGCCTGAATCTGGCTGTACAGCTCGTGCAAGGCTCGCTGCTTGCCGAGAATTATGTGCAGCAGCGTCTGAAATTCGGGAGGTGGTGCCGCCAGGTTCTGCAGGAGCGCGTCGAGTGCCGTTATCATCCGAGGAGCAGTGGAAGGAGGCACTGTGTAGCCCGGACCCAGGCGTGAAAACCACCCTGGTCACCCGAGCTACCGACGTCGCCGCTCGGCTCATGCCTGCGGCCACGAGTATCCTGTGACCTAAGGAGATGCTCAATAAAATGTTTTCTCTCTCTCTCTCTTCGTGACGGTGGCGCGAAGAACTCCCCGGCGGCGACGAAGCGATTCCATGGCGCGAGTCGGCGGGACCGGACGGCTGGGGGTTTTCGGCACCAGAGATTTGTGTAGCGAAAGGGAACGAGGAGACCAGACGTCCGGCTATCAGCGAATCCTACGAACGACTGCAGCGAGAGCCGCGCTCGTGGAGCGAGCGGCCGCTGGCTGCGCTCGTGGCGCACTTCGTCCTCTTTATTTAACACCGACATTACATCTTCCGATTTTGCAACATTATTGAATATGAACAGAGATACAGTTTTCATTTCTTTTATTTTTGTTTTCGCACTGTCCCTTAGGACGTAGGCAAGCTTCACCACCATTCAAATTAATTTCCCTTGTCTGTTTTACTATATTTATGCCACGACGTATCCAAAACCTGTTCACCGAAGCTTTGGGTGGTTCATCTATCGCTAGTATTCATAAAGGGTAGCCTAAAAAGTGACTGGCGCATAGTGAGTTTCATATTAACATGAAGTAGTTTAATTTCAGGCACCAGAAGGCAGCGGCCTTCTCGTGCGTGTTTATTTTTAAGTGCGAATGCACTTTATAAGCGACCCTGAATCACTCGTCCGCCGTCCGCGCTCCCCCTCTCCCCTAGCAACGGCACGGAGGAGGAGAGAGAGCGTGCGTAGCAACGGTCTCGGCGTAGCAACGGTCCCAAGCATTTCCCAAGTGAGAGGTACGTAAGGTGCGAATGCCAAAGACTTTAACATAGCGCCCCTCCGGATCAAATCGGGTAACTTCGGGTAACTTCGGGCAAACTCGGGCATTCGCACTTTGCCATCTTCCCTCTCACTTGGGAAATGCTTGTCTTTTCCGTCACAGCTCTCTGCTTTGCCTCATATCCCCGTACTACAAATTGGCACGCCTGCTTTTGACGTTACCTTGGAATCCGAGAACCTGGCATAGAACTCAACTTGCATTCAAAAGTTGAGACAACGACGTAGTTGCTATTGCAACTACACAAGCGGTTTGAAAAATTCCGAGTTGATAGTTTCCTGGGCTCAAACAAGCATGAACATGGCGTGACCAATATCGATTGTTTAGCATCTAATGTAAACACGCAAGTATAGGTCTAGCTATATATTGCCAGTTGCTCGAAAAAAGAAGCCACATTCCACATGAAGATGCTCCTTTTAGAGGAAGCGAGACCAATAGACAATACCAGAAATTCACAACTACATAGGTTTAGACTTTGAATTCAGGTTTGTTGTGAAGCGAAGCTTTACTGTCCTCACTGATGCTGTGGTAAGTAATAAGCCCTGCAGTAAAACCGACTTTTTTGGATGGTGATGATGATTGCCTGTGGGTGACGGGAAAGAAGAAAAAAGGCTTTCTGTGGGCGGAATTAATCTCGGTCCCTCGGGTTATGAAGCCGCGTCTATCTGATTGCTACATTTCGACAAGGTCGAGGCGAACGCCAAGCAGCAGGTACCGATTCCCGCCGTGGACCCCAAACACAAACGTTAGGCCTGAGAAGTGCACACGAGAGAGTTGCAGTCAGTATTCTGGAAAAGTGGTGCGTACCTCCAGAGTAGACACAGACGCGCAGTGTGGGATTGGCCAATCAAAGAATCCGTCAAGAGAAAGCTTCCCATTCAGCCATCGCCGTCGTTAGGCGAAAGGGTGCATAATTTTTTCTTTCTAGTTTCCTGTAGGCAAGCAAGCGTTGACAGATAAACGTTGTGAAGTGGTTGGGTTGGCTCTTAAAGGAATGCTGTCTAATGCAGACCTTGGAGGAGAAGCGCCCGCCGATTGGTGTTTATTTATTTATTCATTCATTCAAGTGACACGCATCGCACCAAAGGTATTATTGAAGGAAGTGGTACATTTCAGTGCAACGCAAACAAAAAAATTGATTGATTGTAGGGTTTAACGCGCCGACGCGACGCAAGCGATGAGGCGCGCCGTAGTGGAGGGCTCCGGATTAATTTTGACCACCTGGGGATCTTTAACGTGCGCCGAAATCTCGTACACACGAGCGTTTTTGCTTTTCGCCTCCATCAGAAAAGACGCACTACCTTTCGGCGCATAGCGAGACGAGGCAGTGGTAATGCATTTTTAAAGCGGTGACACAGGATAGGCGGTTATAATTACACGAAATAAAAGAAGCTGCACGCTTTTCGACAGTTGGAGCGCTTCAATGAGTACTTTAATGTGTGGGTCCCAAATTGGTGCGGCATACTGGAGTTTAGACCTCAAAAGAGAAGTGTAAAGAAGGAACTTCACAAGAGGCGTCGATGCTTTAAAATTTCTTTAAAACAAACCCAACATATAGTTAGCAGTCGATATAATGTAAGTTTGTTCCAGTTAAGGTTAGAATATCAGCGCACATCAAGCTGACAACCGATGGCGTAGTATTGTTAATATTATAAACGGGAGCAACCGGCGCAGATCGACTTTAAGAAGCGCGTAACTTTGCATTTATTTGGGTTAAGTACCATTTTCCATTTAGAGCTCCAATCGAAATAGTGGTCAATATCAGCTTATAGTTGAGTGGTGTGACTAGTACTTTTGACTTCTCGTTAAATCACGCAGTCCTGAGCAAAAACTTTAATTGGTGGGATAATAGCGTTCTGTAAATCAACAATATAAACTAGCAACGGAAGAGGGCCTAATACCGATCCTTGGCGGACACCAGACGTTACAGAAATAGAAGAAGAGAGATCGTTAGCGACAACATACTGGAAGCGATTAGTAAGAAAGTATTCTATCCATGTTCGTGTGTTACGGTCAGTATTTAAAGCCTTTAATTTGGTTAAAAATAAGTTATGCGGAAGTATCGAAAGCTTTGTAAAAGTCTAGCTATATGTAATCTACTTTGCAAACTTTGTCTAAAATGTCTAATATGTCATCAGTGAATG
The DNA here is from genome assembly GCF_048455015.1 of Haemaphysalis longicornis. NCBI lineage: Eukaryota > Metazoa > Arthropoda > Arachnida > Ixodida > Ixodidae > Haemaphysalis > Haemaphysalis longicornis. The sequence goes on from NW_027526361.1 coordinate 197,053,296, forward strand.
TTAATAGCTGTGTTTCGCACGAAGAGAAGTTTCTAAATCCATGTTTGGCCGGAGTGAAAAAATACGATGGTTCCAGGCAACGTGTTAAGTGCGAGACAGTGAGATGCTCCACAATCTTACAAGGTATACAGGTTAGATATATTGGTAAATAATTGGTGCAAACTTTCTTGCCACCAAATTTGTGAAGTGGACCCACCTTGCCCAATAACCAGTACTCAGGCAGTAAGTGGGGATTTTTAATGGCGGTCACGATGGCGGTTAGTAGGGATTTTTAACATATTTTCGAGAGAATGATAGCAGAGAAAAGTTCTGTATTTTTCAGAATTTTATTGCTTATATCATCCGGTTCAGCAGAACAGATTTTGAGGCGATGAATTATTTTGACAATGCCATCAAATTGAAAAGTGATTGGACCATAAGAAGCATAGATTGACAATAGACCCTTTGCAAAATAGCAGGAACGCTAGCGGAAGAGCATTAAGCCACTCTGGCAACACTGTGCACCCGGCTGCGCCGCCATCAGAAAGGACGCGAGCACGCTGAGGAGGCTACTATCCGCTGCTGTACAATGGAATGCCCATCCCATAACGTGGTTTTTCCCATAACTGGATGGGAAAATATCCTTGTTGTTCTTACATTGTTAAAAGAGCAGCACATTCTTGACATATTCTACGAGGTCATCAACCGACAGGTCCTACGGGACGTCGTACAACTTCAGCGTGGTGCCTTACGTGACACCGTCGTCTCTGATGACGAACAGCAGCAAACGAAGGTATGAATTGATGCTAACAGCAGCGAATAGCCGTACTACTGCCTACTTGTTTAGTCGCGGAGTTATAATTGTGTTTATTCGATGTGCCCTTGCCCCATGGTAGTCGCGGCTGGCCGCTATGAATGACTGATGGGCCCGTTGTTTGCTGATCGCTCACTTTGCAAGCATTTAAACCTTTTAAACTATTCGCGGAAAAGACGAAAGCATACACAAAGACACTGCCCTTGTTGACTCTGCTGGAGGTCATGTTAGCGATACGCCGCCACTGCTTACGGCGCTTAAAAGTGTTCCACGTGTGAATGCGGTGGTAGTGCGAGAGTGGTCGGGCGCATGCGTCCGTCAGCAGCGAGCAGAGACAGCTGAACGAAGGGGAAGAGGAAAGAACACACAGAGAAGAATTAATAGGAAAAAAAGGTGAGGGCGTGTCCCCGTTCGCGCCAGACGAGCCATTCTGCAGTAAGGTAGATAGGCGAGCTGGACAACGTTCATCTTGGAAAGATAGTGAAAAACAACACAAAAGAAGGGAGGAATGACAACTACGGGCGCATTCTCGCACGTAAACGTGTTATTGTTTTAAACGTGGTATCCTAGAAACAAAAATATGTACTTGTTCAGATTGTGTGCGCGCACTGTGCAAAGAAGCGCACAAAACCGCATGGTTACTATGCCTGTGTAATCTAGTATCACAATCGCCTAGCTAGAATAAACCCATATCAGAATATACAGTGTGCACATACAACCTTTACATGTGTATATTGCTCCACCAAAAAACTTTTTAGCTGCAGGGAAGCGTTCATCACTGCCATTACTCTGTAGTGTTGTGGTTTCTTGAGCAAGTTCGTCATTCAGGGCAAATAAGCGAAGGAAGGTCAGGACAAGTGTTGCTTTGCACAATTTTTTAGGGGGCAGCACTGCCCAAGACGCCTGGGCGTTGCTTAGCAATGTAGTTGACCCCTCCCCTTTTTCACTGCCTTAGCAATATTCCGCTTGGGAGACTTAGAATAACCACTTTTTCAGGAACGCTGCATCTAGTGCTGTGGCATGTAAAATTACAAGGAGCTTGCATGATGTTTTATCGCATTGGGGCTACCTTGGGCAGTGTGATATGTGCTGCAACACTTTCAGCGGGTCTAAATTTGTTTTTAACATTACTGTATATTTGTGTGTGTAACAGTGCGTGCTTATGTATACATTGCTCAAAATTACGGTTTGCCTAAAGCTAAACTAGACCCAAGTGCATCGTTGTCCTTAACTAACTCATGTACTTTATATTTACTTTCAGTGGCGGACGTATCTCCGTGAAAGCGGCATGCTATCGCCGCAAAAAGAAAAGCTTCAAGTATTATAGCGTGATTGCTGCGATCGACGAGCAGGGCGCCATCGTTGACGGCGATTGTGAATGTGCAGCCGGAATGGTTGCATGTAACCATTTATTGGGTGCGTTGCGCACTGTGTCGCTTCTTCAAGGGAAAGGGTTTTCGGAGGCACCCCAACAGCTGTCATGTACTGACCTCCCACAACAATGGAGGGTGCCCCGACGCAACTCCAAAGGGAGGTCAATCCAGGAAGTGGATTGGAGGAGCGTCAGGGAAGGCGGCCTCAGTGTCTCCAAGACGGGAACGCCAAAAGAGTGCAGGCTCTACCCCCGTAACCAGCAGCAGCAACAAGCAGCCCAAGAGGATCTTGCCAGGAATCTTCTGTCAGGCAGCCATGAGTGACTGTTTTCTAGAGGCCTACTCTCGACCCTAGGGCAGCCATACAAAAGGACAAGGTACGGCCCATCACCGACGTCTGCGTCGTTAGCATACCAGCAGGCCATTTTGCCGCATGGATTTGCTGTCCGCATGTCCGGAATCATGCCACAACCTTCTACGGCTGCACGGAGTCTTCCGGAAATTTTATATTTTAAAACGATCAAGCATGGCGCCCACCAGCCCACTTGAAGGGCAACCAAATTTCGCAGATATGCTTGCACAGGTTTTTGTAGCTTGTGTAGTCGAAATTGTTTTGCATTAAATGGGCACCCATATCTGCTGTAAACGTAAGGGCAGTTCTCAGTAGGAGCCCTTGTGATTAAAAGCAAATAGAAAACTTGTGCAGTTTTATGAGTTTGCGGTCGCACTTTTAGTTACCAACCGTGAGCTTTTTGAATTTATTTTGTCTCCCTCACTGTAACTCTCCCTCTCAAAGCCAGCATTCATTTCCTGTTACTGATTAGGCTTTTCTACTGTTGAAACGTAGTATCTTTGCTTCCCTGCCAGGTGTGGTTTATCAAAGTGTACTTTGCTTACATTTATCTGTGCAGAAGCTTATGACGACACCGGAATCGTCTTCTGCCGTCGAGCGAAATACACGAAGGCAGGCCCGGATTGCAACATGGAAAGCAGAAAGGCACCTTAGGCTACTTTTATGAACCTTTGGTGTAGCAGCAGCCAGGCAGCAGTGGACCTTGAAGGGTCTGCAGAACATTACAAGCAGCAAGGACATCTCGCATGTTGCCCCCATAAAGTACGTAAATGGCTTCAATGCTTCACAAGATTTTTAAAATCATGTCCTTGTAAGCAAGCGGATCTGTCACGTGGTATCAGCACAGATGTCGGGCATTTGGTCGAGCCACTCATTCCGCTGAATTTGTGATGGCGCCAACATCAGATAAAGCTTGACATACGGTTCACACAAACTCATTCTTTTTTGGTCGATATGTTAGCCTCCAATGGAAATATTTATCCTGAAACATTTTGGGGAGTTAATATCTTGCACGTAGAAGGGTGCAAGGGCGTGATGTGCAAAGCATTCACAATAATAAAAACATATGATTCGAGTGTTTAAAGCATGTACTGAGCACTAGGTTGCAGGTTTGATTCCTAGCGGTGAAATGCAACAGTGTGTCGAGATTTAGGCACGCACTCTTATTTTTTGTACCTCACGATTTTCTGTACCTCACAATACATGGGCTTGGAAAATACGCTTTCGCCTTAAAAAAAACTAGCAGCACAAGCTGAGCAAGGTAATTGAAGGGGCTGCACTCCAGTGCGACAACTCGTTATTGCCTACCATCCCCTTCATGCACCTTGCGGGTCGTGTTATGCGCAATGCTGACAGAAGCCTCCACTTTGTGAACTTCATAGCTTTGCCTGCATCGGCAGATCTTCTAGTCTTTGGGATCCCCCTTTGGTCGTAAGAGCAGCTCTGAACAGGCCAGGTGTGGTAAGCCACAGGGGCTAACAGTGAGGTAGTTATGATATCAGTAAGCAGTAAGGTAGTCAATGGTATTTTACCCGTACTAAGCATTGCGGGACTATGTTGAGCACTTCCAACTTTACCAGCTAGCCCATCCACTCAGTGTTCATCAAGAGCAGTCTGTTCGTGAGCGTAGAGTTAGGTGGTCACCTTGTAGAAAAACTCGGCTTTCCCTCTGACGTCACTCATTTGCGTGACACTCGTGTGCTGAAGGGCTTTGCATGGCAGTTACGCCTTTTTATTGCTACGAGGAACTGCAGCGAACGCTAATGTAATGCTTTCGGGGTAACCGCACAGGTCACAAAGATTTGCCTGCACATGCAGTGCCCGTTCGCAGCAAGTCATGTAGCAGTAGGGGAAGCCCAGCACCTGCCTAAGCAGTGTAGAAATGTGTCATGTAGTTGCCACTGCTATGAAGCACCGCGTATGTGAACCAAAAGCACACAAATTCACCATACCAGCCCAACAACAGGTTTTTTTTAGACGTTTATTTCACGTATTCTCGGCTTACGCCGTGCGGTGGAAAGGGTTTCAGAAAGGAAGAGGGTTAGAAGGCAGTGTGGGGAAGGGTATAGTCCAGGGAAGGGGAGATAAACCAAAATAAACTGAACAGATAAAGGAGTTTGATCGGGTGCATGTAACCAGAACAGGAACATATTTGTTTACCAATACCTTTTCCTTGGTACAAGTAGACCTGGGGGTGAGTGGATCTTGAAGCAACTTCCGTAAACCAAGCACGGTAAATTCTGGTCTTGTTGTTATTCCTCAGTATTTGCACGGCCCAAGCTGGCTCGCTAACCCCCGTTGCGAGCCAGCATTGCATTCCACAATCCTCTGTATGAACTTGTTCACAATGTGTTTGGCTTACCAAATACTTCACTCTCTCCGAAGACCAAAGTGCTTCATCATGATTTTTTTATGCAGGCATGGGATTACAAATGAGCCCCTGGCAGCCAGGCGATACGAGGAGGTGATGCATGCAATGGGCCACGAGGTCACCGTCAGCAACTGTGGTCTGCTGGTCAACCCGGCTTCCCTTGGCTTGGCGCATCACCTGACAGAATCGCTTATGACCCAACAAAATCATCATATGGTGTTGTTGAAATAAAGTGCCCATACTCACTTTATAACAAGAAAGTAGATGAACTGAGCGAGGTCACTTTTTGTTCGGAGCTGAGCGACAGCGGCCCCTGTCTGAAACGTGACAAATTTTATCATGCCCAGCACACTGGTCAGATGGGTGTGTCTCGGCCCACTTGGGGCGACTTCGTCATCTTTGCACAAGATTTACACTTATTGAGAGGCTGAGGTCGAACCAATCAGAGTGGTAAGCCCTGAAAGCAAAGCTGGGCAGATTTTATTTCACTAATCTGTTGCCTTACTTAGAGTGCACCCAGAAATCCTAGTTCACTTGCCATGCAAACCTCTTACTCTTGTAACTAGGCATGATCACACATTTTCTCGAGCGCTCTTGTTTTTTGGTCTTTTTCGTTTTTGTTTAGCTGCCCACCTAGTGCACTTCCTGGTGCCGCAATGCGATTTACAGATTGGTATCAAAACTATGCCTTTAATATGTACCACAATGTTTAGTTATTGTCCTATTACTTCCGTTAGTTCTTGCCTTGTAATTATGTTATCATGTTAGAGGTATTTTTTATCACGCTGTTTAGTTCTTTATTCTGTGCTTGTAAATTTTCTTTGCTTATGATTCTCCTGTATTCTTTTGCAAACTTACATTGTACCTACTCCCATCTGTAATGCCCCACCCAGACGCTGAGGGTAATCTATATAATAGGTCAAGCAACTGTGCAGGCAGAGTAGCGTACTTTTTATTTTCACACACTGCTTCCGTCAGTCATCGGTATCTCCCAGCAGCGGTGCTTGGAAGTTGGTCAAAATGGAACATATTACCCACATTTGGTTTGCCAGAGGTGCTAGGGAAATGGGAATAGAGCGATCAATGACATGGAAGCCTTTGATGTGTTGAATCTTCCTTTCGACGTGAATTCGAAGGGCTGCAATTTTTTGTGTCGTCTGCGTTTTTTTGGCGGTGAATTTTCCCGCTTTTAGGAAAGGCGGGATATTCAGAGTCACTCCCTTCTTTTGTTCAAGGTCTTCAATGCGGAAACCTTTATCTGCCATAATTGAGTCACCTGGCTCGAAGTCCAAGTCAAGAAAGCCGCTCTTTATGACACACTCTCTGTCTGACATGCTTCCAGTGAACAGCTCAGACGCAAACGTAAGCACTCCAGACGGCGCCACGGCGACAAGTCCCTTATATGTGTGGGTAGACTTGTAATGGGAGTAGACATCTGGCTGGGCCACCATTGATGATGGGACATCGCTCCTAATCTAGATGGCATCAAAAAGCACATGAGTTGTCTTGTACTTCTCAACAAATTCCGCAGGCATGGTGACACCAATTTCATGTCGCGGCAGCCATGGAGTGAGAGAGGACATCCGCAGGTAGATGAAGTCTATCCATGAAGAAAATATTCTTGACACGGTGCTGGTAGAAACTGCGAACAGATGGGCAAGATGTTGGTGAAATAATACCAAACGCAGCTTTACCAAGACGAGGAAGAACTGATTTTCAGCCATGATATTCCACCTCCGGCCACTGTTTTCGTGACTTGGTTGGCCATTGCTGGTGTTTTCGTGTCACCTGCCTCCAAGAATCCTAACAGGTAAACAAAAGAGCTGTAACGTGGCAATCCCATGTAGAATTGCATGTCTGCATCACTGTCTTTTAATGTTTCAATTCCAAACGGGCACGACTGTTCCTCGAGCTACCTGAAGTTGCTCTGGGCACAGACAAGCTCGTCACGCAGGAGGTTCCATTTTTTACCCTGACTGCTTAGTCTCTGCACGAGTCGACCCACTTCTGCTTGCAGGTCCACTTCAGTTTCTTTGCTTCTATTGAGCCGAACTTCAAGCTCTGCTTGCTGTTTGAAGTTATTCTTGCTCGTGGCAAGGTGGGCTTCCACCTCGGCCTGCAGCTTCTGCCTTATTTCACGGCAGATAGCTAGCTGCGCATCTAACGCTCTTTGGAGCCTGAAATCGTTCTTCTTGCTTGTGGCTAGTTGTGCTTGCAGCGCTGAGATGGTGTCCCATACTTGCACTGGTTTGCAGCATGCTGCTGCGACAAAGCTTCGTTGTCCACAGTGGTGCCCGACTGTCATGGTGCGTTTTAGAAGGTGCAGCAGCCACAAACGTGTCCTGTTGTGGGGGCCTATTTTCACTGTTGAGTGAAACGCTCTCTTCTTGGTCGGTGTTCTTCCCGCTGCGTTTGACACTGGACTGTGGGGGTACTGACCGCTGAAGGGGTGGCTTCCTTTGGGGCTTCACTTTATGAAACGCGAATACTGATGGCTCAGCCGTGCCTTGCAGCAGCCGTCGGCCACTTGCAACACTTGTCCAAAAATCAGACTCCACGAAATGTTCCGAGCAGTCTGCTTGGAACTTTTGTTTGCTTGCAGATAGTAAAATACCGTCCCTCACCTCTCTTGACGGCTGTGATCCACCTTTTTTTTCATGTGTGTGTCAGTTGCAATTTTGAAATTTGAAACCTGCCAATAAATTATGCAAGTTCTAAGCATCTGATGTTTGTTTCACTTGTATCACCTAAACAAACTGCAAACAAGTACCCACGTTGTCGCGACCATTGGATGCTTCTTTAACCGGTATCACATAAACACTACAATTTGTGGATTGTGTAGCAAGCGTTACTGCAGGTGTTAGTGCATAAATCGAAATTGATGGAAAAGATAGCTTCTAATTCCGCTCGGGCATGGCGTGGAACTGCACGGTATCACAGTATCACGGCAGAACAGAATGCCATAAAATAAAAAAAGCAGTACGCGTTCCGGATTAAAAGCCGGCGAAAGTCAAAACAAGCAGAGCGAAACGCGCATGCTCGCTCGAATTTACAGTTGCACCGACACGCCTGAACGTTCCGTGCCTAAACACTACGACAGTCCTGACCGGCACGTAAAACTATTCGAATACAGCTCTTCGCACCAACAACAAAAACGAGCGTATTTGCAGTGTGCAACTGTCGAAGCGTCCGCCAGCGCGAGCAGAGCGCTTGCACCGAAGCAACTCTGCTGCGTGAATGTTCGGCGCTAAAAACTGCGCAGTATTGACCTGAAGAAAAACTCGAAAAAAAGCTCTCTGCAAGAAACAAAATGACCGCATTTGTGGTTTACAGCTGTTGAAACGTCCATCAGCGCGAGCACAGCGAGGCTCGAATTTGCTTGCACCGAAGGAACTCTGCTGCCTAAATGTCCGGCACTAAAAACTACGCAGTCCTGACCGGCACGTAAAGAACAGCTCTCAAGATAATGTATAAATAGTTTGGCGCGTTCCTCTGAAGTGTCTAAAAAAAACTGAAGAGGCTAACGACGCGCCTGTGTACAAATGACACCGGACACCTTTTGTCTGGTGTCATCCACATATCCGTACCGCTTGCAGAGAGGTACGCAGCAGTGTGTGGGCATCGTGCTTTATAATGCTACAAGAACATCAGCAGCGTACACAAACAATTATATCTCTTATGAGGGTGCACATTAGTGAAACATCCGGCCAAAACGTGCCGGCTAAACGGTGTTCAGCGCTACGCTTCCTTTTTCATGGCTATGGACCTTCTGCAAAAACTGGCGCCCTCTTGCGGGAACCGCGTGCGCTTCCGCCATGTTGGGAATTCCCGGATCTCCGGATACCGCGGTGTACATGATAGCCGGGGTTAGCGACGCGCACGTCGGCATTTATCGTTATCCAAGATGCCCAAATACTTCCGTGTAACTTGCTGTGCACAAAGACGATACGAGGATGACCACGGAAATAGGGTACACTTTTTTTTTTCTCAACGGAAGCATGACTCGAGCCCTGCGTGAAGTCGCTTGCGGGTGTCGACTTCCCTTCGCGCAGTACTATTGTAGCTAGATCGCACGCATGGTCACAAAACAAATAATATGTGCAGGACTAAAAAGGTCCCAAAGTGAACTATTTTCTAGCCCTGTATTTGCCGCCGAGCACTCCTACCCTGCTTGTAGTTAAGGCGCACTGCATCGGTAAGCTCGTACTTTATCGCGCGGGTAGAGTTTCAAGTCTGCCGTTCGTGTTTTGCGCGCCCGCGTTTTCTTTTTATTCTGGACGTTCGGTAGGCTTTTATGGAAGTACGACGCATTCTTTCGTTTGGCAAACGTTACAGGAAATAAGGAATCCGCGAGAGTTGCAACCTTCACTTAGCGCCATGAGTCGCGTGAGTAACGTACGTAGTAATTCAGTGTATCGGTCATTTACCGCTCGTCGCCTCCTGTTCGACCGTGGCCTATTTTCCCAAGATCACATTTTTCGAGCGGAATATTCTAAGCGGTAGTGTGCACCCATTTTTTCTGGCCATGGCGCGAGCAAAGGACGCTGAGCGGTCGTTGCGATTCACGCGCTCACGAGCGCTCGGCATTTTCTCGCTCTTTAAGGTTCTCAGCTTTTTTTTGCTAAAGCTTTTGCGTGTGCTGGGGACGCTCGGCTGTCGGCGCGAGGAACGCGCTCACCAGTGCTCGGCAATTTATTGGTAATTTAATTATTAATTGGCAATTTATGGGTAATTTATTGGCAATGTTTAACGCGTAACACGCCACACACGTTACGCGCTACGCATTACGGCCAGCTACAACAGCTCCGCTGTTAAATCATGCAAGGTATGAAATTTGTTTTGTTTTTTTTGTTTGTTTGTTTTTATTTATTTTGCAGGTTTCCTCTGCGTCCCAGAGGATCATTAGCGTATAGATACATACCGAGTTCCCCCCCCCCCCCCCCCAATTTCAACCTCAGAACAGCCCGCAAATTTCGAAGCGTTTGAGGAATGACCTCCTGAGAAACCCGAGGGATGCGAACCATCAGGGATGTACTTTCAATGTTTGCGTTCTCAAAGCCTAAAAAAAGAAAAAAGAAGAAACGCGACAGCATCCAACAGCTTCCCTGCCGGTGCCTCTCTGACTGCTTTTGCGATGCATAATACGTATTTACGAAGTCGCCCGCAAATGTGGGCATCAGAGAAAGGTCCACAGATCACTCGTTGCTCATTGTGCTGCGCCTAAATCTGAATATAAAAGAATCGCCAAGCCGAGAAAGCCCGTCCACGCTCCGTGCCAAGCAATCCCGCGACCGCCATAGACCAGCATGGCGTCGCGTGCTCGTTTCGTTTTTCTTCCGGTAGATGGTGGCACTTTTGCATAAGGTTCTCTAGTGAACTTCTAGTTAACTCTATCATTGCATCATCGTCATCATCATCATCATCATCATCATCATAATCATAATCATCCCATTTACGCCCACTGCAGGGCAAAGGGCTCTCCCATTATTCTCCAATTACCTCGGTCCTGTGCCAACTCTGACCAATTTATACCCGCAAACTTCTTGACCTCATCTGGCCATCTAACTTTCTGCCGCCCCCTGCAACGCTTGCCATCTCTAGGGATCCACTCTGTTACCCTTAATGACCAGCGGTTATCTTGCCTTCGCATTACATGCCCTGCCCACGTCCATTTCTTTTTCTTAATTTCTACTTATAGGTCCTTAACACGTGTTTGTTCCCTGACCCACTCCGTTTTCTTCTTGTCCCTTAATGTTACACATGTCATTTTCCGCTCCATTGCACGCTGAGTCGTTCTCAATTTAGGTTGAACCCTCTTAGTGAGCCTCCAGGTTTCTGCCCCGTAGGTGAGTACCGGTAAGATGCAGCTGTCATACACTTTCTTCTTCAGCGACAATGGTAGGCTGCTATTCATTATCTGAGAATGTCTGTCATATGCACCCCACCCCATTCTTATCCTTCTAATTATCTCTGCCTCATGGTTGGGATCTGGAGTCACAACTTGGCTTAAGTAGATATATTCACTTACCAATTCCACTGCCTCACCACCTATCTCAAACCGCTGTGCTGTCCAGAGGTTATTTATCATTGATTTAGTTTTCTGCATAATAATTTTCAGGCCCACGGTTCTACTCTGTTCGTCCATTGCGGAAAGCATGCTTTGCAATTCGTCCCCCGAGTTACTTAGCAAAGCAACGTCATCAGCAAATCGGAGGTTACTGAGGTATTATCCATTAACCCTTACTCCCACCTTTTCCCAATCCAACGTTTTGAATACTTCTTGTAAATATGCTGTGAATAACATTGGAGAGATTGTGTCTCCTTGTCTGACACCCTTCCGTATACGTATTTTGCTGCTCTTCTTATGGAGGATGATCGTAGCTGTGGACCCATTGTAGATATCCTCTAGTATTATAAGATAATGCTCATCTGCCCCCTGGTTCCGTAATGCCTGAATGACTGCTAAGGTTTCGACCGAGTCAAATGCTCTCTCATAATTTATGAAGGCTATATATAGGGGTTCAGTATACTCACCGGACTTCTCTATCACCTGATTGATCGTGTGAATATTGTCAATTGTTGAATAACCTTTACGGAACCCTGTTTGTGCTTTAGGTTGACAGAAATCTAAGGTTGCAGAAATTCTGTTAGCGATTACCTTGGTAAGTACCTTGTAGACGACTGACAGTAAGCTGAATTTTTCAAGTGCTTCATGTCGCCTTTCTTATGGATTAAAATGATGTTCGCGTTCTTCCAAGATTCCGGTACACTTGCGGTCATTAGGCATTGCGTACAGGTTTGCCAGTTTTTCAAGTTCAATTTCTCCGCCATCCTTCAAGAGGTCTGCTGTTATCTGATCCTCACCAGGTGCTTTGCCCCCTTTCATTTCTTTCAAAGCCTTCCTTAGTTCTTCGGTCGTTACTGGTGGGATGTCTATCTCCTCTGAGCTACAGTCTCGTTCGGCATTATCCTGGATGTCCCGGCTACTATACAGGTCCCTATAGAACTCCTCGGCCACTGTAACTTTTTTAAACCTATTTGTGATGACATTGCTTTGCTTATCTTCAAATGCATACATCTGATTTTTCCCCGCTCCAAGACGCCTTTTAACAGCTTTCAGGCTACCTCCGTTCTTTGCAGCGTATTCGATCCTCTCCAGATTATACTTCCGTATGTCAGCTGTCTTACGCTTATTAACTTCGAAAGCTCCGCTAGTTCTATTCTGTCAGCTGCGGTAGAGATTGTCATGGTTTGCCGTTTCCTAATTAGATCTTTCATCTCCTGTGAACATTTACCAGTATCCAGTCTAGCCATAGTGCCCCCCCCCCCGACTTCTACTGCACACTCCGTGATAATGCGTGTAAGTTTGTCGCTGGCTTCCTGTGTTGTAGGCTCGGCTTCATCGTTAAGAGCTGAATATCGGTTCTGCAGCGCGATCCTGAATTCTTCTGCTTTACGTCTTACTGTTAGCTCATTTATCGGCTTCTTTCGTACTAGCTTGTTGCGGTCCCTCCTCAAATCTAGCCTAATTCGAGATCTTACCATACGGCGGTCACTGCACCTTACCTTTCCGAGCACTTCCACATCCTGCACGACGCCAGGTTTATCGCATAATATGAGGTCTATTTCATTTTTATGCTCCCATTCGGGCTCCTCCAGGTCCACTTCCGAATCTCCCGTTTACATAAGAAAGTATTAATTATGCGTAGGTTATTCCGTTCTGCAAACTGAAGTAGTAGGTGCCCCCTGCTATTTCTACAGCCCAGACCATAGTTCCCAACTGCCTTGTCTCTAGCCTGATTCTTGCCTGATCCTAGCATTGAAATCCCCCATAACTACGGTATACTGTGTTCTTACTTTAGCCATTGCGGATTCCACATCTTCATAGAAGCATTCCACTACTTGGTCGTCGTGGCTGGATGTGGACGCGTAGCCCTGCACCACCTTGAGGTTGTACCTCTTATTGAGCCTAATTACAAGACCTGCTGCCCTTTCGTTAAGGCTATAGTGTTCTTCTATGTTGCCAGATATGTTTTTATTGACTAGAAATCCCACTCCCAGTTCTCTTCTGTCCTCTAGACCACGGTAACATAGGACGTGTCCATTTTTCAGCACCGTAAAGGCTTCGCCTGCCCTCCTAACCCCGCTAAGCCCTATTACATCCCATTTGATGTCCTCTAATTCCTCAAACAACACCTCTAGACTCGCTTCGCTAGATAAGGTTCGCGCGTTAAACGTTGCCAGGTTCAGATTCCATTGGCGGCCTGTCCGGATCCAGGGATTCTTAGCACCCTCTGCAGCGTCACAGGTATCACCCCCGCCGTGGTCAGTTGCTTCGCAGCCGCTGGGGACTGAGGCCGTGGGTTAATTGGCGTATTCAGTTCAGTTCAGTTTCAGTTCAGTTTATTCATGTAATACGGTTACAAAAATATTCAAGACAGTGTTTGGCATGGGAGGTGGTGGCCGTTACTACACCTGGGTGGCCAATCCGGCTCTGCTGAGGGAGTGCATTACCGGCAATGGTCGCCGTGGTCAGGCCGCACCCCAAGCCCCTTTTTGTGCAATTCCATCAATACGCGGATTTTTTTTTTAATCCGGCGGGAATTGTCCGGCACCGAGATTCGAACCCCGGTCCTCCTCCACGCGAGGCGGATGCTCTGCCTCTACGCCATCGCTGCATCATATCATTGCGTCGTCCACTATATCATGCCGTCGTCGTTGTAGGCGGGCCGGCAGTCGGGTGACCAACGTTTATTGCGGTTGCAACGAAGTAGATATAGAAAACGAAGGGTGACGTAACAGGTCACGTGATTAACAAAAAAAGGGACGGTGACGTCAGAGCGACTCAGCCGTGCTACATCTCCCCTTTCTTAGGGAGCCAACAAATTACAATTGTCTTTCAGGTTGGGGGTAGCGGCAGGGCTCCCGGCGTGCCCTTGTGCTTCTGCGTAGCTCTTGAGCGGGCTGGGCGTCGTCTTGCTGCTCGGACCCAGCAGGAGGGCTCTCTTCGCGATGTGGTGTAGGGGCTTCTCGCAGATGCTCGCGAGTGCGTCGAAGTTCCTGACCCTCTTCCGTTTTCACCACCAGGGATCGCGGCGTCTCAGCAGGCCGCAGAAAGACCGCAGGTGTCCAGGTCTTTTCGTGGGTGTCGTATGTAGTCACTCGTTGCCCAGGCGACAGAGGTGGCAGGTTCCTGGAGCCGCGGTTGTAGTAGATCCTCTGGCGTTGGCGGATCTCCTGTAGGCGGTTCTGGACGGCTCGGTTGGGCACGACCTCCGGCACCAGGTGGCTTGTGGGTACGGGCAGCAGGGTCCTCGTCTGCCTTCCCATCAGTCTCTGCACTGGGGACTTTAAAACAGCATCTCGAGGTGTATTGCGCCATTCAAGCAGAGCCATGTGGAAGTAGGGCGTTCTAAGCGAGCACTTTTTTAGTAGCTTTTTTGCTTCTTGCACTCCCCTCTCCGTCATACCATTTGAGCGTGGATGATACGGGCTTGACGTTACGTGGCTAACACCGAGTCCATGTAAAAATTCTTTGAATTCGGTACTGTTGAATGGCGGCCCGTTATCGCTACACAGTTTAAGCGGTAATCCATGAACTGCAAAAATCTCGGCGCACCAGGACTTGAGCAGGTTTGCAGTGGTATGGCAAAATTCCTTGATTTCAAAAAAGAAGGAATAGAAGTCAACTATTATAGCAAACTGTCGGCCCTCGTAAAAGAATAGGTCCATTCCTACAGCCTCCCAGGGTAAGGTTGGAACCTCATGGCTCAAAAGCGGCATCTTTGCGTTTCGCGGCTGATGCTTTTGGCATATTTTGCAGTTTCGACAGAACTGTTCAATGTCGCTCGCCATGCAGGGCCAGAACATGACGCTTCGCGCCCGCGCCTTCATCTTATCGGCCCCAGGATGTGCTACGTGCAGAAGAGCCAAAATTTCTGTTTTCATCGAGCTTGGTACGATTACCTTGTTGCTGCGAAACAGAAGACCGTCTTGCGCGTGTATCTCCTCCTGATAAGACCAGTAGGTGCGGACGGCTTCTGGAACCTCGTGCTTGTTGTCAGGCCAACTGGTCACCGCATATTCCCGCAGCTTGACGAGAACGGGATCGTTGTTTGTTGCTGCAAGAATGCTTTTTAGACGGGGTTCCGAGGCAAAAAGAAATTCTAGCACATTGACTTGAAACTGCTCCGTTTCCTCACGCATGCTCACTTCGCTCGGAAAACGCGATAAAGCATCCGCAAGAAACAGTTCTTTGCCTGGCTTGTATACCAGTTTGATCGGGTAGCGCTGCAAGGTCAGCCTCATGCGCTGCAAGCGGAGGGGGCACTGATGCAGCGGCTTGTTAAGTATTGGTACCAAGGGCCTGTGGTCAGTCTCTACAATCACTTCGGCCTGCCCAAACACGTAGTCATGAAACTTAGTGCAACCATGCACTATCGCTAGCATTTCTTTCTCGATTTGCGCATAGCTTTGCTGCGCATCTGTGAGCGACCGGGACGAAAAAGCGACAGGGCGGCCGTCTTGCATTAGAACTGCGCCTACTCCTAATTGGCTTGCGTCGACTGAGAGTGTGAAAGGCTGCTTAGGGTTAAAGAAAGCCAAAACAGGTGCTTGAGTCAAGGATTGGCGTAATGCGTCGAAACTTTTTTGTTGCGCCTCCGTCCAAACCCATGCAATATCTTTACGCAACAGTGTTCGTAAAGGTGCGGTTGCAACAGACATATTGGGAATGAAGCGCTGGACGAAATTCATCGTACCGAGAAATACTTGCAGTTCTTTCTTGTTCTTCGGTTCAGACATTGAAAGTATGTCTTGTACCCTCTCCGGGTCCAGGCGTAGGCCTTCTGTAGTGAGGATGTGTCCCAAGTACCGGACCTCCGGCTGCAGAAACGTACACTTCTTGGGGTTAAGCCGAAGGTTATGCTGTTGACATCGGGACAACACAAGTTGCAAGTTACGGTCATGTTCGTCTTTAGTTTTTCCCCATACTAGCACGTCATCCATAACAACCGCCACACAGGGCAAACCTTCCAAAACGCGGTGCATTGCAGCCTGGAAAATTTCGGGGGCAGAGGCTATTCCAAACGGCATTCGTACGAACCGATAGCGTCCATACGGCGTGCTCATCGTGCAAAGTTTGGAGCTTGACTCGCTAAGCCGAATTTGCCAAAACCCCGAAGCTGCATCGAGCGTGGAAAAGAATTTTGCTCCGGCAAGCCTGGGAGCGACATCGTCTAAAGTCGGCATGGGATAGTTCTCCCGGAGTATGGCTTGGTTGAGCGATGTTGGATCCAGGCAGACTCGAACTTTGTCTCCTTTAACAACGGTAACCATGTGACTGGACCATTCGGTGGGCTCAGTTACCTTTGTTATGACGCCTTGGTCCTCCATCCGCTGCAGTTCTGCTCTAGTCCTGTTCTCCAGGGCCACGGGGACTCTTCGGGCTGGTACGACGACACCCACTGCGCCGGGCTTGAGCTTTATTTCATACTCGTAGTCCTTGAGCTCTCCCAGTCCAGTGAAGATCTCTGCAAAAGGTTGTGCTGGCGGGTAAAGTTGATCGACCTGGATGTGCTGAACCCGGACGATAAATCCAAGGCGTTCGGCCGCTGAACCGCTCAAAGTTACTGGCACACTTTGCTCTACGATGTAAAATGTTTCGGGGACCACCCTATCATTTGCTGAAAGCCGAAGGCGCACTTTTGCTTGGGATGTTGATTTGTGGCCGAAAAAGGAAGTTAGCGCAACCTGGCAAGTCTGCTGTGGTAGATCCGGCAACTTTTCGACGTCCCTCCTTGAAATGACGGAGCAATTTGCCCCCGTGTCTAATTTGCACGTCGTTGGTTGTCCTTCAATGTTTACCGTCGCGCTCCAGTAATCTGTGCTGCTGACCGTGTTCACTGTTAACGTTTGAAAAAAAAAAGCGTCGGCGTCTGCGCAGAGTTGCCGTAGTTCTTTCTTCTTGCTGGGAAAGCTTCGTGAAGGCGGCGCCGATTTGCATGCTCGAGCGAAGTGGTTGAACCCTCCGCACTTATTGCAGGTTCTGCCGGTGGCGGGGCACCTTTCGCCGCGGTGTGTGCGATAGCCGCAGCTGCCGCAGGCATCGCCTTTCTTTGCCACTGCGTTAACGTTAACTACCGTACCGTGCGCAGTCTCAGCGGCTTCGCTGATTTCGCGAAACTGCTCTTTCCCTTGCTCTTGCGTGCGGCAGATATCGATAGTCTTTTGGTACGAAGGGTTCTCAGCAATCAATTTCTGCTGCAGGCTCTTGTCTCGAATTCCCAGAATAATGCGGCTGCGCAGCATCCTCGGTTCCATTGCCCCAAATTCACAGTTGCTGGCTAACATGCGAAGCTCCGTGAGCCACTCATTGAAAGGTTCGCCTTCCCTTTGGTTTCTTGACCCGAATCGGAATTCATGATATGTCAAGTTCGTTTCCGGCTTGTAGAACTCTTCAAACTTAGAAATTAGGACGTCGATGTTATTTTTGTCCTCTTCTGCCTCAAACGTGAAGGTGCTGTATACCTTCCTTGCCTCTTCACCGATAACCACTAGCAACGTGGCCGCTTGCACATCTTTGGCTTGCTTCGTCAACTGGGTAGCAGTGGAAAATAGCGTGAACTCACTTTTCCACGTCTTCCATCCCTGCCAGGCGTTGCCCGATGTATCCAGGGGCTTTGGTGGCGGCAACATCGTTGACGGCAGGGGGGCTGGCGGCGTGGTCATTTCGGCTGGGCACCGCTGCCACCATGTAGGCGGGCCGGCAGTCGGGTGACGAACAACGTTTATTGCGGTTGCAACGAAGTAGATATAGAAAACGAAGGGGGACGTAACAGGTCACGTGATTAACACAAGAGGGACGGTGACGTCAGAGCGACTCAGCCGTGCTACAGTCGTGTTAACCACCAGTGTTGCCAGCACGGAATGCTCAGTGTTGCTGGACTTTCTGCAAAGGGTATATTGCGCTATGGTACGATTCATTAGTGACTGGATCGACATCGGTGCCATCTCTCGGTTCTGGCCTCTCCGGGCAAGCTCCAAAGAAAATTCTGGAAAACGTCAGAACAAAAGCGAGCGTGTACCTTTACTTGGCATTATGCAACAGTTTAACCCATTAAGAACGCTCGGTTATCAAAGACCGCTCCGAAATCGGCCGAAAAATAAGCGAACTTGAGAAGAAAACATCTGATGCCATGCTAAACCTAATCGGGATCTGAACTGGACAAATTTCATAATTCCGGCCTCAGTCATCTATATATCTGCACCGAAAGAATGCTAAAACCGAAACGAAAACGAAAATGTAATCGGTTTTGACCTGTGAGGCGGCAAGATGAAGAAAAAGGACTATTCTTACGACTGGTGCATATACTGGTTCACACCCAACATGGCTGCGCCTTCCGAGAGTGGTTTGCCAGCAGACCGAATTGGGCGCAACTTTTGAACGACTGGCTCAATTTTTGTGAACTTTGTGGCGTATGAACCACACGTTTACGGAGATAGCGCTAGGAAAAAGCGTAGAAACCGTAGAAGTAAGAAAAGGCAAGAAAAACACCCGACACCGCCGTGTTGAAAACCTGGGCTACAGGGTCGCTAGACCTTCCAAAGAAAACCTGCTCAATTTGGCAGAAAAGTTGGTTCTTGCCTCAGACTGTGAGAATCACTTGGTTATAAGGACAAAAAATCTGAGCAAAACGGAAGGACAACTAATGATGCTGGGGAAATCTGAAATCTGAAGAACAATAGGGACTAAAATTATCCACCACACCAAAGGAAAAGTGGCTACGCCCTACACGTCGAGGGACGACTCCACGAGCGTAAACCTAAGAACAACGCCCGATCATGCAACATGGACCAAAGGATCAACAGCTACACTCAAACTATGGCGGAGTACATCCCAACAAGTACGACTTGAACTACTGAGGAAAGAAAAGAAGAAAAAACAGACGACGAAGGATGGTACCTAAGAGCACACACATGGAGGACAGGAAGACGAGGAGACTTCACAAATCAGGAAGGACATTCCCGGGTTTCAAGAATAGGAAGAGTATAAAGGGAAACAGAAGAAGGAAGAGACAGACAAAAGGAAGTAGCTACAAAGGACTCTTGAGACTAATCAACAGAAAAGTAACAAGAAGAACAAGGTGAGACAGGAGCGCAGGAACCTTTCAGAAGACAACCAAGAGAGGCCGAAGGTACCAAGACTAACGAAGAAGTTCAGAACGAGAAACTGGACAGGCAGTCGTCCCTTACAAACCTTTCACGTGCCGACAAGGCAATCACAAAAGCCCTAGTTCAAATTGCAAGTATGTTAGGGGACAATGAGAAGCTGCAAGAACAGGTAGGTGTCATCCTAACGGAGCAGGTCAGACTTGAGAGCATCATTACGACTCAACGGGAGGAGCTGGGCTACCAAAGAGGACAAATTAGCGAACTCGAAAAACAGTACGAAACCAAGAGAGAGCAAGACACTCCCCGAAACGAACCAGGTAAACCAGAAGAGAGGAAGCCAACGTACGCCCTGGTTGTGTTCTCAGGGACAATGGGCAAACAAGAGGTGGCATCGTAATCAAAAAGAGCATCCATTAACCTGACCTTGGTCTCCGAGGCGCTACAATCAAACCTGGGAGGGAAGGTGTAATAATGACTACCGTATCCAAGGAAGGCTCAGCAGAGATTGAGACGCACCTCCAAAGAAAAACTAAGGCCGCCAAATGAAGAGACCTAAGGAAAATAGGTACCCAATAAACGTAATTGGAATTGACGAAGAAGAGGAAGCAGGAACGATCATGCAAACGATTATTGAACAAAACAACTTACCTTGCACTACTGGAGATATGGCGGTCAAGAAAACCTGGAAATGAAGACAAAGAAAAAACAGCAATTTTGGCACTTAACATAGAGGAACACCAGGCGCTGAACAACAGTTCACATCTGTACATCGGATGAAGCAGATGCCGAGTTTTCGATCATTTCTTCTTACCGCGGTGTACTAAGTGTGCAGAACATGGACACAACGCTATAGATTGTGGAGCCCCGATTCACTGCGTAAAGTGTGGGCCACGGGGCCACAAAAGAGACGAATGCCGCAAGGACCCCACTGTCGCGCCTGTGACCTCGATGGCAGAGACCAAAGCAGAGACCACGAAATGATGTCCTGGGACTGTCCGATCTACCGGGACAAAATTGAACAGGAAGGTACGAGGATCCTCACTCGCCTGATCTAAAATGACTAGCATGACAGAAAACGTAGTACCTAACTCACAAATGGAACTCCACATAGTCCAGGTTAACTTAGCTAGAGCATACAAAGCAAATCAATCCCCCATTAATTTTCAACAAGATGAACAATAAGATATTTCTTTAATACAAGAACGTTATAGGGACCGGGCGGTCGTTGTATGGCACCACTGTCGCTTCAGCGAAGAGTCGCCCGTGGCGAACCGTTCGTCAGTGGAATGCCGGTGGCGGTCAGCCCAGCGTTATTGTGCATGGCTTTCTGTAGTTTTTCTGCGGTGTACTTCGCAAAGCGTAGATAACTAAAAGGGTTTTTTTTTCAGATCGTTAAATCTTGAGCGTGGATGTGACTTTTACGAGGCATGCCATGTGTGTGATTTACGCCCATACTCTGTGTTTACAAATCGCAGACGACGGTCAATGCGCCAAGCTTGAAGTCAAGCTGGAAGTGAAAGTCCTTTTCTTCATGCAATTTTTTCATGCCTGGATGCAGTTTCGCGTATTGAGGAGTATATTGCAGCTAAATTCTCCCACAAAGCTGGTATGTGCAACCGATTCAGGAATGCTGCGGCGCTGGCTTTTGACAGTTGATGACGACACAGCGTCGTGCACAAGCGAAAGACAAAGTTGGGGGGTACCTTCTAAGATTTACCTCAAGACAGAAATTATGATGGATGACGCTTACGTTACTTCATTAACTACGGCTGAAAAGTGTTTAATTTCACAGAAATGCTCTTACTACAGTCATCGAGAATTGTTTAAAGAATAAATACCGCATGATTGAACGTTATGGCTTGTCGTGGAGAAGCATTGCTTTACAAGAATTGCAATGGTTACTGGCTAGTATTGGTTAATGGTTTTTCAAAAACCAATCCCTGCGTGGCTGAACGACGATAGACCTGAGGGTGCCGAAAACTTGTACTTCGTTTCACAACTGAATGCTGCGGTCGTTTTACACGCTGCCATGCACCCTTGAAAAATCATGCACTTCTCCGTCTAACGACGATGATAGTTTCTCGCAAAACTTTCTTGTGCGGCTTTCATTGGTTGCCTTCATGAGTTAAACTTTGACTTCTTAGGCTTCGAGTTTGACCAGCACGCAGTTTGGTCTTTTGATCGCAGCGTCTTTGACCAATTCCCATTCGAATTCGCGCGAAGAAAGCGGTGCGTTCAACCATGGTAATCATTAGACGAAGGCTAGATAATTTTGCTGTTTAATTTTGAACTTCCGTGCACCCCTCTCCAAAGCTAAACTTTTTCCAGCGTGTCGGAAATGTGTCGGTGCTGCAGGACTCGGGGTGATGCACCGATATTATTCAACTAATCGCGCGTTTTTGGCGTCTTCTCAAGGCATTACACGATTTTTAGGTAGTCTGTAAATATTACTTAGACATGAAAAAACACCGGCTGATGTTGACACTGTTACATTTTTAACAATCGGTGCCAGCATTTATTTCACGCGGGTGGTAAAACGGGAAGCAGAGGAGGGATGTTTTGTAGCTTGGGCAGTTGGGTGGGTGAACAACTTTGGCTGACAAAATGACCACCACAAACGTGGGAGTTCCACTTCTGCATTCAGGCTCCCATGCTGTCACAGTGTCGCTCAACAAAATCGTAGGCACAAAGTTCACGGTTACACAACGAAAGTGTAAACCACCGCAACATTTCTTCGGCTACACGGTAATCCATCTCGTACGCAAGTGCCTTTCTCTTCAAAGCACACGTATCGAGGTATCCAAGCGCTAAGGCTGGAGTGGAAACCGTAGTTGTTGAAGCCAGTGAAAATCTTTTAAAGTGGTAGAAATAAATACTAGTATTCATAATAGTTTTATTCCTACTCAGATCGCGCGGAGCCATGCGCAGAGCGGTGCAAAAAGCGCTCATGTCAGTGTAGCCCGTTCCCAAACTTAGAAGAGTCAAATAAGTTGATGTAGCCATTAGTGCATTTAAGAAGAAATGAATACTAATAATAGTAGTTTTATTTGTACTCAGAACGGATGGAGCCAATCGTAGATCGCTACAAAAAACGCTCATGCCATTGTAGCCGATACCCAAATTTAGAAGCGTCCGACAAGTTTGCGTAGCCGTTACTGCATTTAAGAGCCCAACACATCTGTCTAGACTTCGTTTCATCCCAGATGTCCACCCACAACACCACCAAACCATTCAAATCCCTGAAGCAAACACGACAAAAACAACAGGAGGCTGTGTAGTCCAATGCACCGGCTCATTTCCCTGACGAGGGGAGCGCCGAGTCGTGGCCCCACCCGTCCAGCTGCCCGGTCCCTATATCCTCAAAAAGAAAATAATAGGATTTCCACTTAAACATATCATAATCGAATGGCAGCCAACAAAGACCCCAAATCTGTAATTATAATCCACAAAAACCTCTCAGTGTTCCAAGTTTTTATAGCTCAAAACTTAGTGGCAGCTAAAATAACAAAGGGGAAGAGAGAAATACTAATAATAAGTTGTTACTGCCCACCAAACGGAGACATCAACAGAGAACTTTAAAATGTACATGAAATAGTACAAAGACATAGGACTGTAGACGTATTATTAGGTGGCGATTTTAACTCGCGAAATCAAATATGGGGCAGCCAGACAACTGATGAATCAGGAAAAAGAGTTGTAGATCTTACCGTTACTAATGCTTTAACATTAATAAATAAGAAAGATTCGCCCTCCACATTTAAGACAAGTAGAGCAAGAGGGTGGATAGATCACCAATAGTTAAAGCAGTTTAAGCGAGAGATATTAAGAAGTGGAAGGTTTTAAATACTTTCAATTATACTGACCACAGACATAAGAACTATAATCGAAAATGTCAAAGTAGAAGTCTATGGATTAACGTTAAAATGAGAAGCTAGAATGTTGGATGAAATAGCAAACGACGTATGGTTTGAAGAAGTACAAAAAAAGATTAGAATGGAAGATGAAATAGAAAACGTAATTTTGCATTTTATAACAAGCTTGAGATACTGAGAGCGAAGTACAGTAAAAAGAAAAAACCACACAACCAAAAAGCCAACCCGTGGTGGAACATGGAGTTAGAGATTGAATGCAAAAGAGGAAGTGCATATAGGAGAAGATACCAAAAAGCTAGAGGAGACATGAGAGAGAAGTATAAGAAGGAATACTACAAAGAGCACGACGGCTATAACGGCTATAACAACATGATATGAGAGAGAAGTATAAGAAGGAATACTACAAAGAGCACGACGGCTATAACGGCTATAACAACATTATAGAGCTAGAAAAAAAGAATAGTTGGAAAACACTAATGTCAAAATTATCAAAAAATCCCTTCAACATTGGCATACAAAATATCACGAAATCAGTTCAAGACTAAAGTAACCTTTAAGAGCATAGTAAAAGAAGATGGAGAGATAACAAAAACTCCCCAAGAGACAATAGAATACTGACTAGGGAAACTGTACCCAGAACAAACACCACTAGTCCCGGAGCACCCGACGGTCAAACGAACGGGGGATAAGAATACCAGTAGTATTCAAACGGAATGTCGAAGGAACGGAGAACATCCTGGAAGTAACGAAACCCCGTTTACCGAATTAGAAGTAATATTAGTTGTGGATAACCTTAGGAAAGACTTAAAAACAGGACTGGACAAGCTTAACACTACTGTTATCTAAGCAATCTTCAGGAAACACAAACAGTTCTTTTGAATTTATTTAACGCCTGCTTTATGAACGGTTACTTTCCAGAAAGATGGAAGGAATCAATGGTAATACTTATCCCCAAAACAAGGCCAGAAGAGATATGCGAGGAAAGTAAATTTTGCCCCATAGCTATTAATTCCATCCTAGATAAAGTTCTGAAGAAGTTAGTTAATGAGCGACTATATAATCACGTCTATAAAAATATTCTCTTTAATAAATATCAGTATGGCTTTACTCAAAATAGATCAACAATAGAAGCTTGACAAGAAATAAAAAAGAGGGCTACAAGAGCGAAACTATACAAAACCAAAACCTTAATCGTGTCTTTGGACATTAAGATGGCATTCAAGTCTATTAACACAGTTATAGTAACAAAAAAAAACTAGAATATAAATGTTACAGTAATTGAATTAAACTAACACATAGTCTACTTACAAGGAGGAAGTCGGTCTACCAAAGTGACCTTATTAAGGTTATTAAGCTATTAGAGGTGGCCTCGCCACAAGGCCCACCACTTAGCCCACTTTACTGGAATATCACCATAGCTGACTTACTAGGTAAAGAACTTCCATATGAAACCCACATCCAAGCTTGCGGAGATGATATAGTAATCATCGTTCAGTTTAAATCAAGAAAAGATGCAGAAGAAAAAACAAACAGAGTATTAAAAATAACTACTGACTGCACTGTATGCAAAGGTATAACAATAAATAATGAGAAATCACAAGCAATGATAATAGGAATACAGTATGGAAACTATCCACCTATACTCCAAATAGGTTGAAGCAGAATAAGAACAATCAACGAAATCAAGTTACTCGGTGTAATATTAGATAAAAAGCTAACATTTTTACCTCATCTAAAATATCTAAAAGCAAAAATAGCTAAGATAACATACAACCTGAACAGGACGCTAAACGACGACAAGAGTTGAAAAAGAGAATTAGTGCGAGTTATGTATAAGAGAGACATCGAAAGATTGCTTACCTATGCAGTACCAGTGTGGTACACTCGGAAGGTATCTATTTTAAGGAAACTACAGGCGATCTAAAGATTACCGTTACTAATGATAACTAAAGCTTTCAAAACAACATCAAACCTGCCCTTAAACATTATGGCAAATGTCCCGCCATTGTATTTAACAATTGAAAAAGAAAATGAACAATATGGAATACTGAAAGAGGGCAAACATTTCCATGTGACGACAAGCTATACTCATGTAATCAAATCATGAAAAAATACGATCTCTGGACAGATCCCCCAGAAAATAAAAGCGGTAATATATACACTCCCACAGAAGAAATTGTAGACTACCGTATATATACGGATGGTTCAAAGACGGAAAAAGAACTAGGAGCAGAGTTTGTAATATTTAACAATAACAACAAAATAGTAAAAATGGAAAACTTTAAGCTTCCATAATACAGTTCCAACCAGAAGCTGAACTAATAGCCATTAAAAAGTAAATGTAATTTATCATAACAAACAAAGCAAACAATAACCATAAACTATTTACCGATAGTTGGTCGGTACTCCAAGAACTAAAAAACCCACTAAATGCAATAATTAACGAATTAAAACTAGTCTATAGAGAGAGTGCAGCAGTAAGAATAGAACTCATTTATGTAAAAGCACACAGCTCCTCACTAGTCAATAACTTTGCATATAAATTGCCGAAAGAAGCCGCATGAAATGAAGAACCAGCTTTTATTCCAATAGAAAAATCATTCTTTTGGAAACATTTATATGCAAAGTAAACCAGGAGTGGAATAAGGTGTGGAATAAAGATGGCAAAACAAGTTACACTTATACGTGGATTAAGAACGTAAATCTTATTCCGGACCACTTTCCTACAAACTTGTACTCTTTCCAAGCCCTGACAGGGCATGGTACATTTGAGTTTTATTTTTCAAGATTCAGAAGAACGGATGCATACACATGCAAGTGTAGCAAGGATATACAGAACTTTGATCATTATCTAACAGAATGCCCACTTTTAATAAATGAAAGGAAAAGACTCGTAAAAAACTAGGAGAGCACTTGGAGAACAGAAAACCGGAAATAAATAGGAAAGAGGGAACAAGAATAATTCTAAAAGAGATTGTTTTAAAAATTTTTGAATTCATTCTACAAGCATAAGAATAGCCCAAACATAACAGAACACCAACATGATCAATCACGACCGTATAAAAGATGGGGTATGATACGGGGACGGAGCAGAAACGCCATGTTGGTGAGGCTTCCTCCACCCACATCTCCAGTCATTCGCTTCTTACACCATAACAACACAGGAAAACCAAGCAGAACACAAACAACAACACATATTCACAAATCATCAGGCCTAACAGCTCAGTATCCCCGGTCAAAGTCAGGTCAAGAACAAATCATGAAAAACAAGATTAGCAAGCCAAGATCAAAGAATCAAGTAAAGTTCAACAACAAGAACAAACAAGACAAGAGCTCTACTAAGGATCAAAGTCGACAGTGAAGAATAATTTTAGTACAAAGTGTTCTTAACTTTTAGTGTTTGTTATTTTTCTTTTATAACTTGTAGAGATTTCTGATTTTTTGTTTCCAACAATAAAATTTTTCGTGAAAAAAAGCCCACTGATTGTTTTGCCCGTTCCTGGGCGGTGGTCGCTGATGGTAGATCTATGTTCTCTTCCCCATTAACCCATCCTTTTCATGCCCCAACCACCTTTCTACCACTACCTCAACCCATATTTCTACCTCCACCGCTTCCTTTTTTCCCTGCGATACATATGTGGTGCAGGCTGGGAACCTCTTTCCCTCTCACACACTCACACACTCATTAGACACTGGAGAAAAAGCTCGCCTAAAACTTTCGTTAAGCAAATCGGCACATTGATTGGGCATTACAGGAGATAATCCAGAGTCATGTAGAGATATATCTGGTCTCTCGGTCTTGTTTACTATGCTCCAAAATGTTTTCGGGACATGCAGGATCAGTTTCTCACGACTGGCACACTGGAGAAGACCAAACGTGCTGACATCAGATGATGGTGTCTACGTGACTCAGTTTAACAACCAGGCGGCGTGTGTGTCCTGGAGGCGACGTCAAGCCAGCCGCATTTCTAGAAGAGCCAAGTCATCTGGGTTTTCTTCCACCATACCTTGTTCCCACGTTTCGCGAATAGACTTTGTTTTGGTTCCTGAACGTGAATGGCGTGTTTATTCGCAGGCTTGTGTCTTTTTTATAATGCGGTTTAAACCATTTTTACAAAGCGGTTTAAACCACGCTAGTAAACACATCGTTGTTTCTCGACTTGTTTTACTGCACGAGAGTTGGCGTGTTGGTCTGCAGAGACGGCCGCGCGGCTCTTCTGCATTGGCGTACGTATAGATCAACCGATTGTCCTCTATTGCTGGATACGAGAATGTGGTCCGCAGAGTTTTAGGTGTTGTTGCCTGAAATGGTTGTTGTGATCTGTTTGTAGACACTCCATTTAACACTGTTCAAAGTACACTTAGGTTGGCTCACGTGTAGTGAATGCGAAAGCATTATGCTAGCCCTGGCGATATTTTACCGGCATATCCCATGTATGTCATGCTGGTGCCATAACGATACTATGACACAGATTTGCCGTGAATCTATGCAGAATTTAAAATGGCATTCGCCAAAGCCTATGATGATGACCTCAGACAACTATTCCACCCCCAACCATTTCGCTCCTTTTTGACGACAGTTGAACATACCGGCCATCCATCGCACGTGCCCACTAAGTCGAATTGGGCAATGGAGATGGCAGCCGCTGTCTGAGGCTTAAAGGCCATTCTCGTTGGCGTATTACTTTCGCATTTAGAGCACATTAGCTCACCCCAGTACCAGCTGAATTTTCAGTTTTCAGAAACGTTTTAACACAGAACAATTGTTGAAGATTCTACCTGCGCTTCAAATACAGTTCGCGGCAAAAATAACAACATTCAAAGAACACCATCTCTGTTGCTGGCCACCCGCAGCCAGTTGCAGAGCTGCAGACCGGAGCGCCGTGTTGCTATACTAGAAAGCTATGTGTCTAAATACCACACACACATTTATAAAATAAGGTGTAGCGAGATAAAAATACTCACGATACCTACATCCTCTATCTTAAACAGTATATTAGTAAAGAGAGTGAAAGCGCTCAGAGTGTCATCCATCTTCACCTGACATCACCGGCTTCGTACTATTTGCATCAAAATAGGGCAAGAGTGGGTGGACCAATGCTGAATCGACAACTGCTCTTTATACCTCTGTCACACGGGCACTTTCGATCCGGATTGAAGCGAGGCGCGATTGACTTTTCGAGCGTGCTCGACGCGCCGCCCTGGCACAATCCTTATTGAGAAGTAGCACCGGTTGCGCTAACGTATGCCAGGGGGCACGAAAAATGAACTACGTGGCCAGCGTCTGTTAACTTTGCGCGGTCGTAGGTATACGGAACTATATACATGTTACCGCACGCTCATTTGGGTAAAGTTATTTCATACAGCTTGTTGCACTTGTTGAAGTTGTCAACTTCTGTGCCATTAGACAGCGGGAACGACAGTACCACCGCTTTCGTCTGATCGCGCTTGGATAAATCAATTGCGCTTCGGAAACCAGGATTCAGTTCGAGCGGCAACGGGCTCGATCGTGATTGAAAGCGCCTGTGTCACGGTGGTATAAGCATTCAAAAGTTCTAAAAACGTTAGTGGCCTTTTATTCTGGGATAACATAATAACAGCGAACCCAGGAGTAGTCCAAGGAGAGCACGAAACAAAACAATTTGCTTTTCAACTTGGCATTCAGCATGTTTCCAAGCTAATAATCTGGATGAAATTTAGAAGGACAATTCTTTTATTTTATGGTAAAGCATGCGGCTGTGCCTTTCTTTCCACGTAGTAAGCATCTTACTGTCCCTGTAACACACAAACCAAAATCCCTCCCCCAGAAAGGACAGCAGTCAGGTCAGATCCGCTAGTGAGATGCTTTTGGTAAAACCACCGCCAGCAGAATAGCTTTTTTAATAGTGAGTTTGTGAAGCATTGTTGCGCGTGCACGCCGCTCCTCCTTCCTTCCAGCCTCCTCTTCTGAATGGGAAATCTGTGATGTGCCTTTAACTGGACGTTCGAGACTCCAAACGGAACTTTGCCACGGAAACCATCCGAGCTAGACTAAAAAAAAAAAAACAGCTGCCAAAAACGGCACTCCACTGCCAGTCATCCAAAGCACTGCCTCTCCCAATCGAACCTTGACCATATTCTGCTCATACGCCGCGGCTCCGGCTACTAAGTAATCGCAGAGTCCTCCTCTCGGCGGCGGCACAAAAATAAAATTAAGAAAAGCCCAGTCTGAGACTCAGCAGCTTAGCGTCGCAAAGGGTGATAGACAAAAAAATACCTTTCGGGAGTTCTCGCAGAAGCCATCTCATCCGCCATAAAGAAGACGAATTTTTAAAGTCTACTCTGTCAAATAAGCATTCCAGAGAAAGATAGGAACTATCTAGGGGTTTATATTTGGCGGGCGAGAGAGAGTGGCTTTCTGGCGGAATCATTATATATCTAGAAAAGCAGATTAGGGTTTCATCATTTATGAGGGAGGCACAAGCAAGAGTTGTGACGTTTTGGGATTATTTTGTTTGTGGGGTTTTCGGCAGCTTATCTTAGGAACTTTATGCACCGCCGACGCACACATTACGAACAGCTCACGGAGAGTAACCGAATGCGAATAATTTTCCTTATCTTGGCGTTGAGAAATTACTTTCAGAAAATCTGACATTCACTATGAATTGGGTTATCCTTCGTTTATTTTACGAAATAATAAGAACAGTTTCCAATTTTCAGAGCAATTTACTGATTCGCAATGAGGGTAATGAGCAATGAAGGTATTCATTTCTGAAAGCCTCCTGCTTCTTTCAGCGATGTTTTTATTGTAGAAGCACGGCATCTGTCGGGGCATGACAAGGTCTTATTGAAAATTTTCACTATAATGTATATGTATATACACTATATGTATACACATGTATATGTTAAAGGGACACTGAAGTGTATCTATCAAGCTCCTGTGATTGCTTGCGTTGCGTTCGATAAGGTGGTATTTCTTTTATAAAATCCGAAAGAAGCCAAACTACCATGCGCATAGTGCGGCGGCAGTTCTTTCATTCAGTTAAGGTTTTACGTGATGGGACAATGTCCAAGACTAGAACTCAAAAGTTTCTGTTTCGGTTCTGTGATCCAACATGCTTCACATTCGACGTTATTGTTAGCTGGTCATCATCAATGTCTCAGTAAGCAGCATTCTGCCATGTTTTCGGCTCTATATTGCGTAAGATAAGCCAACTAGCGCGGCTTCGAATCGCAACAATCACTAGCCTCAGCGTAAGCACTGGATGAACGCCCTCCGCGTCACTGGAGACGCTTAAACAAAACGACGCGATCCCCCCTACCCCCAACCCCTCTACCACCCTTTGGAGCTTGCCTGGCTCGTGCGTGTATCGTAAGAAGCGTGTTCGCACCAGACCAAGGGCTTGGAGATTCCGGACTGTGACCGCAAGCAGTCGGTGCTAATGGCACCACCAGGCCAACAGGAACTCGCCAGCACGCCAGTATCAGTCTGCACTCGTTCTGCCAACTGGCTCGTAGTGTAATGAACGTTACAGCACAAATATGGGGAATTCGGCACAGAAAACATTAACAAAAACTAATAAATTACCTTAAAAAACATGCCGTCTCGGGGATTTGAACTTGGGAATTGCTAAACAATGTAGCTGGTGCTATGGACCACTCAGTCATACGCCAGCGCTTCGGTAGGGGTGGAAATATAAAATATATTACGTATAGCCAGTTTGCATTGTTTATTAGTTTTAGCATTCCAAGCTGCTAGGGTGACTATTTCTTGAATACCACTCGTCTTACTTTCAGTATTACGAGCAGCTTACATATACATAAGGCCTGTGCACTAATCGTCCCCCAAATTTTCACAAATATTTTCTCTCTACCGACTGCCATTTTTAAGCGGAAAAGCGTTTGCAGTTGCGTGGTTGCGGAGATGACCGCTGTGCTAGTCACCCAGCACAAGAAGTGCTCCCGCGCCTCGATTTTACGCTGTACAATAAACGTATCGGTTTAATTCCTTAGTAACTATATTAACTTCGCCGACTCTTCTCTCGCCACAAGTCAACGAAGCGTCGCATGTGCGCTTGTGTGGAGCACTCTGTAGTTAAGCTTGATACAGTGTACAAACTAACAAACTAAAGGCAGATTCTTCCAGGCACAAACGTGTTGGGGCCCAGATTCAACTGAGCGAACGAATCTTCCGGTGGCCAGCCGACTAAACGCTGGGCCGACTGATTATCTGGAGGGTCGCCGATTCTTGCAGTAGCAGCGCAGTCAAGCTAAGCTATCTTGTTTTGAAATCATACGAAACGTCATAAGAAATCGTCAAAGGCGATGCAGAGACGAGGACAGTATTTTGGAATTGCTTTTCTACCGAATAAGCTCGCGTAAACGCGGAGAGAGTGGTCGAAACATGGCCTAGACACTCCAGACTAAAAATTCAGGTAGTAATCCCGCCATGTGTACACATCACTTCAGTGTCCCAATTCCAATTGAGTGTGCTGATGCTGCCAGAAGGGCCATTTCTGACCATCCGCTTCATGGTGGCGTGGCAAGAGAGATTTTTGATTGAACGTTTACTAAAATCATAAGGTGAGGAGGCATTGCCAAACAGAAACTGCTTATGCTATAACCACACGACGTGGTTAAAGAGGTTGCAGCAAAGGGAGTTGCAAGAAAAATTGAAACACTAACCTAGCTCCGACTGCATTACAGCCCACGAGATCTACGCAAGAAACACTGATTTGACTCATTTCTTTCTTCTGTTTTTATGGCGTTACGGCGCCATTCGTTGGCCACCATTACGCGACAAAAACATTTGAAGCAGTCAAGCAAAAATATACATGTATTTCTCATACATACATAATTCTACGTCATTCCTTGTGCAGATTGCCAGTACGTGCATATTGCTGACTGAGGAAACTTTGCAAAGCGCCTGCAGCAACATCGAAACGATGTAAACAAAAGCCACGTGTCGACAAGTACCCTTGCCCAGCACTGAATGCCACGTCGCATAAAATCAACTGGTCTGCTGTGCGCGTCCTCGTAAAGGAATGTAATGCTACCTCACGGCTGTTACAGGAATCACTTCACAGACAGACAGCGGAACACGCCTAATCGCAACTTGGGCAACCTGGCACCAATCTGCTCAAGTTGCCTGCGCAGCGTTGTGAAACGTATAAAGGGTGATTATTTCTCTTCAAGATTTTATTGTGGGCAAGGCATCGGTGCGGGAGCCGAAACGGTAATTTCTCTTAAACTCAACAACGTGTGGTCGGCGTCCTTCTCTGTCTTCATCGAAACGCATCCCGACCAGACGAGCTTCGGTTACATCCTTGACTTGAAACACTTATTTCTCACTACGCACATTGGCTGACCATTCACTCGTCGATGGGATTCGCGCGTAACACGCACAAAGCACCCGAAGGACGCCTCTCGATAAGCCGCCTCGGAGGCTGTGTATGCATGTTTAGTACATCGTTGCTTATCCGGACAAACACTGCCACGGTAGAGGAGATAGAAGTTTTCTATTGAGTATTGGGCAATGGCTTTGGGAGTTGACAACTTGGCGGCACTTGACTGAAGCTCGTAGTTGCTCATCTGTAACATAGCCTCCAACAAACGGTGGATTTCAGCACACTGTACATATTGGAGGGCGAGGCATTACCGTAATTCAAGTTTGGAAGATATTTGCATTAATTTCGTTGAGACATGATTATGGTAGGTAGTCACAACTTATGTGTCCCTATTGATAAGTGAGCGTAAGGAATCAGCCTTTATTTACCCTATAATATCTCAGCTGGAAAGGTGCTCTTTCACAATGTTAGGATGCAGAATCAATTGATGCACCCTAATAGATTTAATAAACCGGTGCAGAAAATATCACCTGGCATTTTTGATTTACGATAAACACAAACCTTTTCGCAACCTTTTTGGCCTGAAAGGATGTAGTATAGGTGAAAAAAGGGTGTTTGGAGGCTATCACACCCTTATTCGTAGCCCTGCATCCTTTTTGTGTGAAAAAAGCGTGTTGACAAACTTCTTCACCCTTGGTGTTTTTTAGGGTGTTGAACGGGTGTGGAAAAGCTGTTGAGCTGTTAATTGATCAAGGCTATGTATGCATGTATAATTGCACTGCTAAGTACAAGAAAACCCCTCATACCCTTCTCCTCGCCTAATAAGGAATGTTCAAAAGCAACAGAAAACTGTTCGTATGCAATGACCGCTCGTTTTGAGGATGTGCCTGATCGCCCAAGCTGAGCTTTTGCACTTGAAACGTCAATTTGAACTTTTAGAATTAAAGAAGACTACATATACACAATAAACTTCTAACACGAAATGGTTTTTTACCGGGATACACAAACGGCACCGACATCATATCTGTCACGCAAATGAGATCACCAGAAAAATTTGCACTGGCGCGGCGGCGCAAGGATTCGAGCCTACCCTGAGTCTGCCGCAAACGGAGGGGTGAAATGCTCTGCCAACTGAGCCATGAAGTTTTTTTTTCTTTGTGGCCTGGATTTGAAAATACATAACACATCGCAGATCAACAGTGTACATGATCATACAACATAGGGAGGCTGCCCGACTAAGGGCCAGTGATGTCTGAAATTTCTTCAATGACGTAAGCTCCTTCATTTTTGGCAGCCATACAGGCGAGATCTCTTGAGTTTTAACAACTTCCACAAAACGACCTACAATTTCCCTGAAATACTGCTTTTCAGAACGGGCATCGAACTCGCTGTACAGTCTTCTTGTGCGTGAGCGCCGTATGTTGTGGAGGCCCAGCGTCATAACTAAATCACACGGCATTCCATCCTCTTTGCCTACGGAGAGATACGTTGTACCATGAGGATGTAGCGGGAAGGATTTGCAGCTAAAACAGTCTGTCCCCCATGGCACAAGAAGCCCCCTTTCTTCCATGTAAGTCGGTACTGATAATGTTCACGTGTGCAGCCGAAAGAAAAAAGTAGTTCACCCCTCGCTTTAGTTGCATTCTATTCACCCTTTTCAGCATATCCTGGGCGGGTCCTGTACAGTAAATATTTCAGTACAAGGCCAAATGGAAGATGACATCCACCGAATCATTGTATAGTGTTTTACCCTTCACTATGCTTAAATATAATTTAGAAAAACGTGCACCCAAAAGTTCACGCTGCGAACTACTACTTTAAACAGTCCACAAATATCTCCTACAGGTACTCCGTGATGACAAAGTAGTCAGGAAGAGCCCTTCCAAGCTTTACTTTGCGTACTGTGCGGAGAAAAGGGTCTCTTACATCCCCTAAAAAAAGAAGTCTGTACAGTAGTTGTCGCACACATAAATGCGCCAGTCCCAGTTCCCCAGCCTAAACAGATTGGTGCGGCTGCAGTTCTTCTAGGTTGGGTCCCACAAAAAACACCGCAAACACCCGATGAAGCTTTTGCACATTCGCACGAGAGCAATGCAGCACCTGCATTACATACTACAATTTACAAACGAAAAGCAAGTTTCACACCGTTTTCTAGCAACGGTAGACAAAAAAGCGCTCTTCCGCGCGACATGACTTCGCGCATGTCCGCCTGCGCGCGAAGTCATGTCCGGAGAGCTGTACGAACGCGCCTTATGTTCTTCCCTCTAACTTCTCCATTCAGATGGTGCTGCCCTCTAGGAGAGGTAAAGCGAATTAGCCCGTCATCACGCAAATGAGCGCCCATAGTTGACGCCTCGATAGGGTTGCGTATAGCAGCGGAAGCTGCTGTGTTTATCTTTTCACCGCCTATGTGGAACAACGCTCAGTTTTTCGAACTCCACAGACGCCGCCGCTGCGTTCCACAACCTGGGCTCGTCGCAAATCACGCGTCTGGCATACACGCCACGTAGCAGGACCAATGTGGTCGCACCTTTGCCGAAACGACCCACCAGCTGGACGTCGCTCGCCAAGCACACACTAACGACTGCTGCCTGCCCTGAAATCATGATCCTTTCGCTGTATCGGAGCGTGGCGTCACCAAACGATTCGCTGACAAATCATGCGGCTTAGTTTGCACGGTTTGCTAGCGCGTGGGGTTTCAATCGGATTTACGCAGTGCTCTGGTGCGTGTAATTCAATGTCAAATGTTGATGCGTTTAACTCGGCCATACCGACGAAATATTAATAGCGACGTGCAAGTGCACATCGATGCACAGTAAACATTCAAATGGTCCTGTGTAGACAGATTTTAATTTCATGTTTTACAGATTGCTAAGGAAAAGGGATCGACATTTTTTACACTTTTATTGCTAAAAAAGGTGTAGTGTAAGTAGAATAAGGATGTTAGAAAGTCATGCACTTTTTCTTAGGTTCCGGCACCATATTTTGCAGCTTCGCACTCAGTGTGTGTGGCGAAAGGGGTGTTGACCAACTGCAACACCTTCGGTTTCCAGCAGGGTATTGAAGGGTGTGAAATAAGTGTTTATTTGCAACAAAAGAACAGCGGAGCTAGGGGTAAACTTACCTTCTTCCAGTGTTGCTGACTTTTGCTAAGTTTTGCTACGCTTTTTTTTAAGTTTTGTTAGGTTTGGGATGTTTTCGCGCGGCTAGGATAAGTGCTTGGGGGTGAGACCAAGTTTAGCCGGATTTTACAAAGCTGTCCACGGAGGAAACAAGCTAGGCGGACTCCGACCTCCGCTGTTTTTCCAGCCTCGTGCACTAGTGCAAGCTGCGTCAATTTTTTTCGTGTTTAGTATTCCAGAAAGACTAGTTATAGTAAGGGGTGCGGGAACGCAGGCGCCACTTCTGCTCACAGTAGAAGAGGATCAAAAACTGGCCTCACAGTTGCAGTACCCTACCTGTGGTGATTCCGCCTTTTACAGGGGGCGCAGCTTTTAACTCGAAAGCGTTATTTGGCTCATTTTTCAACTCCCCCGTGGCTCGTACCCGTCCGCTATCAGCCGTGGTTATCAGGCGTCTGCGGAAATACGTCACCGCTGCCACATGGAAGCTACGACTGAGGTAGCAAGATTTAAGGGCTCTGCCGAATTGTAATGCGGAGCAGCGGCAACCCAAGTTTCGAAAGGAGCACAATGATACAACGGCCGATACGAAAGAAAGGACAAGCGTTTTCAGCTGGTGCCGCGCCTGCGCGGGGAAGTTTGTTTTATGCCTCGTCGATAGTAGCATGCTGGGAAGACACGATCGCCAGCTGTGCCGGCCGCTTACGTCATCACAAAAAACCGTGTTTCCACCAGAAGATAAAAAAAACATACATTTCCGGTAATTCATGCACGCAAGCGTTACATGGCATACGGCGCGCGCCATAGCGGAAGTGTCTGGGGTGATTTACAACAGCCTAGGATCTCTTGGGTGCGCTGCAGTATCGTCACAATGGTGTTTCTGTGAAAACGGGCACTGCGGTCGGGAATCGAACCCGTGTCTTTAGGCTCACCAGGGCAACGCGTTACCCATTCAGCCACAGCGGCGTGTTTCCACCGGAACTTATGCCGGCACCAACATCGGGTGACCTAAATAAAACAGGGGGGAAAGGACAAGCGCCAGTCTCTAAAAAACCGAGGGAGGCATATATTACAAGCAGAAAAAAAGCAAAGTGAAGCCGACTATTTTATTTCTAATCACATCAGTTTTCAAAACACTGTTCAATGTTCCGACCGTTCTGCCTCCGCTGCAACTGCGGTTTGGCGGACGACAAATGGTGCCACGCGGTCGGGTTTAAAATCACCCTAGAAATAAGTACAGATTACCTCCAAGAGAACAGTCACATAAAAATACTCATAGAGGCGCCAAAATATCAATAACGAATTAACCAATATTTAACCAAACTTTAGCCCATGACAAGACACTCAACCAAGAGAAAAGCGAGAAAATGCAAGAAAAGACAAGACTCATGCAACCTCTGATCATGAGCCGAATAGTGCAGACCCTACGGTACCATAAATTTACCCATACCGAAGAAAATGACTGAAACACTATCATCAAGACAGGATATGAGGGAGTCCTCAACATCGCAATTTTGACCGTATGCCAAAATAGCAACGGCTGCTCCACCCGAGAAGCAGAATGTACACGCCTAGACTGGTCTCACAGAAGGGGAAGGCCATGTAGTCGATGTAGGTACAATATCACAGTATTCGGAACAAAGAATTGATTCGGCAAGCGCAGAACAGGAGCGGGTGAAGGTCAATGGAAGGGGACGTCACCCTGGAGTCGTCCTAACTAGGATGTTAGTGATAATGACGATGAATAGGTCCTCAACTTGTGTCTTTCTAACGCATTTAGAGAAATCGGAGAAACCACTCATTGAGCACCAACAGAGCGGATGGAAAAAAATTGTGGCGGCGTGGGAAGACAGGAATCCGCCTTTTTCCGGCCCCGCCCTCCCCCTACGTCACGTTTCAGCGTTGCAGCGATGGCGTAGAGGTAGAACACCCGCCTCGCGTGCAGAAGGACCGTGGTTCGAATCCCGGTGCCGGACAATTCACACCGGATTAAAAAAACAAAAAAATCCGCGTATTGATGGAATTGCACGAAAGGGCTTGGAGTGCAGCCTGACCCCGGCGACCATTGCCGGTAATGCACTCCCTCACCAGAGCAGGATTGGCCACCCTGGTGTAGTAACGGCCACAACCTCCCATGAACACGCCAATTAACCCTCGGCCCTCAGTCCCCAGCGGCTGCGAAGCAACTGACCACGGCGGTGGTCAGACCTGTGACGCAGCAGAGGGTGCTAAGAATCCCTGGATCCGGACAGGCCGCCAATGGAATCTGAACCTGGCAACGTTTAACGTGTGAACTTTATCTAGCGAAGCAAGTCTCGAGGTGTTCTTCGAGGAACTAGAGGGCATTAAATGGGATGTAATAGGGCTTAGCGAGGTTAGGAGGGCAGGCGAAGCCTTTACGGGGCTGAAAAATGGACACGTTCTATGTTACCGTGGTCTAGAGGACAGAAGAGAACTGGGGGTGGGATTTCTAGTCAATAAAAGCATAGCTGGCAACATAGACGAATACTATAGCATTAACGAAAGGGCAGCAGGTCTTGTAATTAGGCTCAATAAGAGGTACAAGCTCAAGGTGGTGCAGGGCTACGCGCCCACATCCAGCAACGACGACCAAGTAGTGGAACGCTTCTGTGAAGATGTGGAATCGGCAATGGCTAAAGTAAAAACGCAGTATACCGTAGTTATGGGGGACTTCAATGCTAAAGTAGGCAAGAATCAGGCTGGAGACAAGGCAGTTGGGAACTATGGTCTGGGCTGTAGAAATAGCCGGGGGGACCTATTAGTTGAGTTTGCAGAACGGAATAACCTACGCATAATGAATACCTTCTTCTGTAAACGGGAGAGTCGGAAGTGGACCTGGAGTAGCCCGAATGGGGAGCACAAAAATGAAATAGACTTCATATTATGCGATAACCCTGGCGTCGTGCAGGATGTGGAAGTGCTCGGAAGGGTAAGGTGTAGTGACAACCGTATGATAAGATCTCGAATTAGGCTAGATTTGAGGAGGGACCGCAACAAGCTAGTACGTAAGAAACCGATAAATGAGCTAACAGTAAGACGTAAAGTAGAAGAATTCAGGATCGCGCTGCAGAACCGATATTCCGCCCTTAACGAGGAAGCCGAGCTTACGACACAGGAAGCCAGCGACAACCTTACACGCATTCTCACGGAGTGTGAAGTAGAAGTCGGGGGCACTATGGCTAGACAGGATACTGGTAAACTTTCTCAGGAGACGAAAGATCTAATCAGGAAACGGCAAACCATGAGAATCTCCACCGCAGCTGACAGAATAGAACTAGCCGAGCTCTCGAAGTTAATCAATAAGCGTAAGACAGCTGACATACGGAAGTATAATATGGAGAGGATCGAATGCGCTGTAAAGAACGGAGGTAGCCTGAAAGCAGTGAAGAGACGTCTTGGCGTGGGGAAAAATCAGATGTATGCACTTAAGGATAAGCAAGGCAACGTCATCACAAATAGGGATAAAAAAGTCACAGTGGCCGAGGAGTTGTATAGGGACCTGTACACTAGCCGGGACATACAGGATAATGCCGAACGAGACAGTAGTTCAGAGGAGATAGACATCCCACCGGTAACAACCGAAGAAGTAAGGAAGGCTTTGAAAGAAATGAAAGGGGGCAAAGCACCGGGTGAGGATCAGATAACAGCAGATCTCTTGAAGGATGGCGGAGAAATTGTACTTGAAAAACTAGCAAACCTGTATACGCAATGCCTAATGACCGCAACGGTACCGGAGTCTTGGAAGAACGCTAACATCATCGTAATCCGTAAAAAAGGCGACATGAAGGACTTGAAAAATTACAGGCCTATCAGCTTACTGTCAGTCGTCTACAAGGTATTTACCAAGGTAATCGCTAACCGAATCTCTGCAACCTTAGATTTCAGTCAACCTAAAGAACAAGCAGGGTTCCGTAAAGGCTATTCAACAATGGACCATATTCACACGATCAATCAGGTGATAGAGAAGTGCGCTGAGTATACTGAACCCCTATATATAGCCTTCATAGATTATGAGAAAGCATTTGACTCGGTCGAAACCCTAGCAGTCATTCAGGCATTACGGAACCAGGGGGTAGATGAGCATTATGTAAGAATACTAGAGGATATCTATAATGGGTCTACAGCTACCATCATCCTCCATAGGGAGAGCAGTAAAATACCTATAAGGAAGGGTGTCAGACAAGGAGACACAATCTCTCCAATGTTATTCACAGCATGCTTACAATAAGTATTCAGAACGTTGGATTGGGAACAGGTGGGAGTAAGGGTTAATGGAGAATACCCAAGCAACCTCAGATTTGCTGATGACGTTGCCTTGCTAAGTAACTCGGGGGACGAATTGCAAAGCATGCTTTCCGCAATGGGCGAACACAGTAGAGCCGTGGGCCTGAAAATTAATATGCAGAAAACTAAAGTAATGATCAATAACCTCGGGACAGCACAGCAGTTTGAGATAGATGGCGAGGCAGTGGAAGTGGTAAGCGAATATATATACTTAGGCCAAGTTGTGACCCCAGATCCCAACCATGAGGCAGAGATAGTTAAAAGCATCAGAATGGGGTGGGGTGCATATGGCAGACATTCTCAGATAGCAGCCTACCATTGTCGCTGAAGAAGAAGTTGTATGACAGCTGCATCTTACCGGTAATCATCTACGGGGCAGAAACTTGTAGGCTCACTAAGAGGGTTCAACTTAAATTGAGAACGACTCAGCGGGCAATGGAGCGGAAAATGATAGGTGTAACATTAAGGGACAAGAAGAGAGCGGAGTGGGTCAGGGAGCAAACTGGTGTTAAAGACATATTAGTAGAAATTAAGAAGAAGAAATGGACGTGGGCAGGGCATGTAATGCGAAGGCAAGATAACCGCTGGTCATTAAGTGTAACAGAGTTGATCCCTAGAGAAGGCAAGCGTTGCAGGGGGCGGCAGAAAGTTAGATGGGCAGATGAGATCAAGAATTTTGCGGGGATAAATTGGTCACAGCTGGCACAGGACCGAGGTAATTGGAGAATAATGGGAGAGGCCTTTGCCCTGCAGTGGGCGTAGATAGGCTGGTGATGATGATTATGATGATGATGAGGGCACGTTATGATAGACCTGACACCTTACCAACGACTACGCATTAAAAATCTCGTGTACCAAAACAATACATCCAGTCGTATACAGGAAGAGGCGATATGGCCGGGTCATGTTCATTCGGGAAAAGTTCAAAAATTATTAGGCCACAGTATATACCGACTCCGGTATGTACCAAAGCACGAGGCGGCAATTGTCGTTCTTGCCTACTCTGGAAATCTTTGTGACTGTATGACCCTTCAACATACAGGAAGAAAGAAGTGGAAGTTGGAGCCATCCTCTCGGCAATCCGAATAGCAGAAGTATCAAATAGAAGCTTAAGATAATAATAGATTGTCCATGGACATTATGCTGTTTTCCGAAGGTACAATACCTAAGCGGTTCAGTAAGACATTCGCATCAGCAATGCAAAAAGTTAACCTGACCTGGACAGCTTGAAACAATGGTCTAGAAGAGAACGACGTGCTGACAAAGAGGCACATCAACTTACATACCATGGTTCTTGTCACCACGACTACACACTGCTCTCCTCAAACATTGATAATAACGAAACCCCATCCTATGCGTAGTAACACGACCTTTTCCCTTGCTGCAACAAAGTCGCAATGCCGCAGAATCACAATCTGGGTGGACGAAAAACTCACACAAGTATCTGGAAATCTGTGTGCGTTAAGGTGTCAGGTAGAAACATTACACATTCAATTATTTCTGCTGAAATTGGGGAAACATCCACTTTCTTGCAGGCATCCTGCCATGTCGCCGGGTAAGGTCAGGGGAGAACAACTAAAACATAACATATTCCACTCCTTCGAGACATAGGAATCAGCTTCGACCAGCTCGTCACCTCAAGTGGGCATGGAAATGCAACAACGATGCGTATCTACAGCAACCCTTTCGCTTTCGTTTTGCAGATTTTGTCCTTCCTTGCCTCGTGGAAAATTCTTCCGCTCCCGGTTATGACACTGCAGCCAACTACGTAACTCGATGGCCAAGGCTTCCAGGCGTTGCATTCTGCAGTAAACACTCCAGACTGCCAAGCGCAGCAACCGCTTTTGTGGAACGCCTCTCCGGCCCTCTGCACACCGCTGTCACGCAAAGTGACAGACGCATCACCCGAACACTACTTAAACAGCTGGGACTCGAGGAGCGCCTTCAGGGGGCATGGAAGTACAGCAGCGATGCGTACCTACAGCAACCCTTTCGCTTTTGTTGTGCACGTGGGTTCTGCTCTTTCCCTTTATAGAAAAAGATCAAAGAATGTTTGCTTGCTGCTACTTCCATGCCCCTGTGTTGTGATTGCTGTGGCAAGGGAATGTGTTCTTGTAAAACTGCTGATCATGTCTGGCGATATTGAATCAAACCCCGGACCACCAAAGGATATCCCTGACAAACACTACAAGGAGCTGCTTTCCCTCATTACGTCATTGCATAACAAGATAGATGAAAGGCATAATGAACTGATGGATTCTGTAAATGAAGTGAAAGAGGCACAGTCGTTCGTTAAGCAACGGATTACGGCTCTTGATAACAGGCTCTCGGAAGTTGAAAAATATGTCAGCTGCCCCGAAGAGCTGCCCACACAAAACTACTCACCACAAGTAATGGCACTGAACAAACGCCTAGATGACTTTGAAGATCATTCACGAAACGAAAATTTAATGTTTCCCGGCCTTACCGAGAGCTCATCCTAGACGTGGGCACAACCAGAGGAAAAAGTTTGTGCAGTTCTGAATTCCGTACTGAACATAAACTTGACTGCTGCCGACGACCGAATATCTCGCGCCCGCAGGTTAGGCAAGTTAATTCCTGGTAAACGGTGGCCCATTTTTGTTAAGTTCCCGTCATCCAAATTAACAAAGAGCATCTTGAATTCCAAAAAAAAAGCTTAAAGTGTCTGACGTGGTCATGAACGAGGAGTTTTGCAGGGCAACGAGGAGCTTGCGAAAAAAGTTGTACGAGTTCAGAAAGGATAGCGGCCAGCACTTTACCATTCGTTATAACAAGCTCGACGTCAACAAAAAGTGCTATGACAACTCTCCTGCTACCGATAGCATATGCGAACTGGAAACGAACAAGCCAAGGGATATCGATGATACGTCCGGGGTTTCAAATGCCGTGTCCTCGTAACATCTGTCCCGCGTCTAAAAAATAACGACAAGAACCTGTCAGCTTATTTTCAAATGTGGGCAGCGTCACTAACAAGCGCGATGCCTTGTGTTCCCTTTTTGATGACTGCGGTGCAGACATAGTAGACTGCGCTGCAGACAAACGGACATTTGGTTGTCAAAAGAAACGGCAAACTGGAAATTGTTTTATTGCGATAAAAATTACGTTGTATACTGAGTTGATCGTTGTAATCACCCGGGAGACGCTGTATTGATCGGTGTAGCCGAATGTCTCACTTCCAGTTTGGCGATAACAAATTCAGTCTTAGACGCTATCTGTTTTTCGATACACCTAAATTATCAAAATGCCTTGTTTTGTGCCTGTTATCGTCACCGACCGCTACATCTGACTTTTGTGACCAAATACATGATGTTCTTAACAACCTGGTCTTGAAATTGACGCATGCGCCGTTGTTTTTGCTCCGGGACTAACTTCCCCAACATTAACTGGTCGGTGACCTGATATGCTTCCAGTAATCAATAAGGAGAGTGCACTACATTTTTTAACATGTGTCTGGACTTTAATCTGACTCAGTGACTCAGCTAGGTGACTAACCAACCAGAGTGGGTCCGACGTTCGCTAACATATTAGATTTGGTACTGACAAATGTTCCAGGTCTTGTGCAGTGCAAGACGTCATTTTCCTTCCGGGTTTAAGCAATCATTGTTTCATTCATTTTACCTTGGAAGCTCAGGTTTTGCGCCAGCTCACACATCGCAAAACAATCAGAAATTACGCCAAAGGAGACTGCGCTTTAATCAACACAGAACTCAATTTTTTTCTCGATGCCTACATGTAGACATTTTTGATCGCACTGTTGAACACAACTGGCACTTTCTTAAAGAAAAAGTTGCGTTTTAGATGCGACTGCATCTCATTCACTTGCCTTGTCCCTCCATACGGCGTTGTTGTCCGTCCACACCCCTCCCCCATTCTCCTCGCCGTGCGAGCTGCTGCTCTCCGCCGCTCACCCCCTCTCCTCTCCGATAGCGAACACTCTCTCGCGAGGGGCATTGGATTGGATTCGATTGGATTGGCTTGGCTTGGCTTGGATTTGGATTAGATTGGATTAAAGTGGATTGTGTTGGATTGTGTTGCGTCATAGACACGCCACGTTACGTCATAGCCGCTCTCGTTCCATCACCGGCGTTCCGATTTCGGGCACGTTCATAGACTTGATCTTCGCTGCAAATTGCACGGTGGTCCCGTTACTTCACCATCCACTACCCGTACACTTCAGCGACCACAAGGGCGTCATCGTTAACGTTACTCCGCATATTAAATAAAGAATACATCATACGCGTTCCTCACACGTTTCACGCAATTAGAGAATCAACCCAACGGAAACACCAAGTGAACCCCCGAGATGCGTCGCATCTCCACAGGGTTCCCCTCGCGGGAAGGTGGGGTAATTTTTGATTAACAGATATATTCCTTTATTCCTTATCTTTGGCGAGCAACGGTCACATTGGTTTACATCACATCTAAAACGACAGCAATACCGAAAGAAACGCTCATTTCGTGCAGCCAAACGCAAAAAATGAGCCATCCCGCTGGTTTGCTTACAAAAATATTTCCGCCGATTATCGTGCAGCCATAAAAAAGAAAAGGATGTCTTTTTTACCAACAGTCTCCCCTCGC
The DNA here is from genome assembly GCF_048455015.1 of Haemaphysalis longicornis. Classification (NCBI taxonomy): domain Eukaryota; kingdom Metazoa; phylum Arthropoda; class Arachnida; order Ixodida; family Ixodidae; genus Haemaphysalis; species Haemaphysalis longicornis. The sequence goes on from NW_027526361.1 coordinate 197,097,581, forward strand.
TTCTCCAAAGTAATCCCAAAAAGTTATGGAATACAGTTAGACCTAGATATGCTGACAACCAGGTCATGCGCAGTGACGAATGTTGTCTCGTTATGGATCAAGTATTCGCCAAGTCGTTTTCGAATTGTCCTGCTGATGTGCCCCAATTATTTCATTGCAACTTTTATTCCTATTGATTCAATTGTAGTACATCCTGCTCGAATTTTGAAGCTAATTCGTGACCTAAAACCTTCTTCCAGTTGTGGCGTAGATGAAATTAATGCCAGGTTCTTAAAAAACATCGAAGTTTATTCGTCAATAAACCTGTGACACATTTTTCTTCAATCCCTTCAGTGCTGTGCTATGCCAATTGATTAGAAGGTGGCTGAGGTTGTTCCCGTGTTCAAAACCGGTATCGAGAGCTCTGCTTTAAATTACCGGCCCATATAGTTAGCTTCTGTTTCCTGTAAAATTTTAGAGCACATCATTTATTGTAACCTGGTATCATTCCTCGAGTCCTACTCATTTTTCAGCCCATTTCAACATAGCTTTCGGAAAACGCAGGTTCTAACATCACACATGACATTGCATCAGCTCTGGATCGCGGTTCATGTGTAGATTGCATATTTGTAGATTTTCAATAAGCGTTTGACAAAGTGTCTCAGGAATTATTACTTCGTAAGCTCAGTACCCTAAACATTGACCCTAATGTGTTCAGGTGGTAGACTGCTTTTTCACCAATCGCACCCAATTTTTGACTGCTAACCAATGCAATTCTTCCCCTACTGATGTTAAGTCTGGTGTACCTCAGGGATCCGTATGAGGTCATATTCTCTTTTTATTATTTATTAATGACCTTCCTAATGGTGTAAACTCCACCAAAAAACTATTCGCTGATGATTGCGTAATTTATCCCGAAAAAAATGACCAAACGGACAACATTATTTACAAGCAGGCCACGACACTGTCTCTAAATAGTGCAGCAAATGACACATAACTCTTAGCACAAACAAATGCAAAAACATTACCATTACGTGCAAACATTATTTCCAGGAGCCCTTTAATTACAAAATTACCGGAGCCATTCTGGAATACGTTTCATCATACAGGTATCTTGGTGTTCATATCAGCAATGTCATAACAAGGCACACACACATCATTATGTCTGCAGCACTGCAAACCGTTGCTTAGGGTATATTCGCCGTTATTTCTCTCATGCCCCATCCTCCCTTAGGTTAACACTTTATCGGACACTACTTCGCGCTAAATCAGAGCATGCCTCGGCAATATGGGTCCCTGCACAACAAAACCTAATTTCCCTTCAGAGAAGTTGTACAAAACCACTCAGCTCAATTTATATTAGCTTGACCTATATTATGGTATGTAGCCTTGTTTTTATAAAATAGGCATGCTCCCGAAGATGTTAGATATTTTTGGATAAGGCGACCTCGGGAATCCGTGCGACCAGAGCCCCAAAGAGAGTTATGGGTGTGTTCAGATAAGGACAGCCAAAGTGGTGCCATGACCATTTTTTGTTTGAGATGAAACTTTAATATTGAGTAGACCATTGTACCTTCACCATGGAACTGGCATTAATTTAGTAACAAACACCATCGTTGATTTAATAAAAAAATATATAGAACACGATTGATCCGGGCTACTTTCCACATTGCTTGGTGTGGCAAATTTGGGGTCCTGTAAAACGAAGTGACATTTTTTTCCGAATTTTCCTAATTTTTTAAACAAATATTCCCAAACTTTTCTGCCCGATTTTCGAAAATAAATTTGCAATATCTATACTTTTTTGAGAAAATAATTCTAAAATGTAGTAGCGAGAGCAATGACGTTCACAAGTGGCACTCCTAAAAAACTTTTTTTTGCCCATCGCCTTAAGGCTCACCCGTATACTTTTTGAGACGTGTTTACGAGGTGGTGCTGAACACCTCATACTCTTCTCAATGCACTACTAAGCAAATTTATCAAAATACCGCTTCGTGAATTGCGACAAAAAATGGAAATTTTGAAAAAAAGCCCACCTTTCGACGTCATTTTAATAAAATCATGTTTCTGAATTTTCGCGATATTTAGACAAAATGGCATTCAATTCCTGAGTATTCTAGAAAGATAAACATTCGTTGCATTATTTTTGTTCTAACTCGAAAAAATGAGGTCCCATTCAACACATTTTTTTAATATCCGATGAACGGTTGAGTAGCAGTTCGCAGTGAAAAAGGACAAATAATTATGGCTGTTTCTTACATTTTAGAAACCTAAAGCGACTGTTATAAAGAAAACTGATCATAGTATTCATATTTACCATCGTTCAACTTGTTAGTTGCAGTAGGGATTAAAATAATTGTGACGTTTCTGAGCTTGTTTCTCCAATCAAAGTAAGGATATCATTTTATTTCTTTATCGCCTTGCCCTAGCTGTGTCATAAACCCATATGTTTGATTTCTGAAACTGCTAAACCGCACATTATTGGTAATTTACCCCATTTATAAGCAAGCAACCTCACTGCTGGCACTGAGAATATTTGACATGCGGTCGTCATAGTCAAATGTGTATTTCCGTTCTACCTGCTGGTATATCCCAACTGTCCGTTTTTCAGGCTCCCGGGGATAATAAATAGATGTGCTTCTTGAACATTTTGTTTTTAGCTGTTGGAAAGATAAACTTTTATCCCACTACAAAATCTGGCAATCTTTACTTGGGACACTACGAGGTTAAGGGGAAGCTGGAATTGTTTATTTCCAAGGATCTTCAAAATGTCGGCAAGCAGAGGTGAAAACCGTCGCTGCTATTCCGAGTCCTAGTTCGATGTTGTGTGCCTTCAATTTATTTCGTTTGAGTTCGCTATTTCCGGGAGGATACGGGATGCCGAGTAATTGATTGATTGATTGATTGTAGAGTTTAATGCGCCTACGCAACGCAGGCGATGAGGCGTGCCGTAGTGGAGGTCTCCGGATTAATTGTGACCACCTGGGGATCTTTAACGTGCGCCGAAATCTCGTACACACGGGCGTTTTTGCCTTTCGCCTCCATCAGAAAAGCGGCCGGCGCGGCCGGCAATCGAACCCGCGACCTCGTGCTCAGCAGCAGAACGCCTTAGCCACTGAGCCACCGCGGCGGGTGCGGGATGCCGAGTACCGGCGGAGCATTTTTGCTTTTATCTTCTTTGTTCTCAAATGTGGCGATATCGCCATCGCCAAGATATAGTACGACGACATTCACTTTTCCAGGATGCTGTCCACGAACTGTTTAGTACTTTGTGAGGCTTCACTTGAAAGTCAATGCGAAATATGCACAGCAGCTTGGTGCTTGACAAGGCTCTCCACGCCATCGTGCGCACTTTTGTCCTGTCCGGTTCCAGTGAACAGCCATTTTGTCACCCTACATTCACTTTTGTGCACCTCGAGGAACTGATATTTGCTCTTAAATTGGGTGGCACCACCGTTATTTATACACATTATTAAAGCGCGTATTGATGCATGCTCTTCAAGATGTCGCTTGATTTCGACCAACCCCAAGCATGCATGAGCCGAATCACAGACTGTGCTCCCGCAAAGAGCCGTTGTAGTCTTTCTCGACATCGCAACGCACGTCAACACACTTCTTTACCTCTGCGGTGAATGGTATCATCTACCTTCGTCGGGAAGTAAATCCTACAGCATAAGCAAAGCTTCTGACCACTGTTTGTCAGATCTTTGAAGATCCTTGGAAATAAACAAGTGCAGCTTCCCCTTAACCTTGAAGTGTCCAAAGTAAAGGTTGCCAGATTTTGTAGTGGGATAAAAGTTTATCTTTCCAACAGCTACAAACAAAATGTTCAAGAAGCACAACTATTTATTATCCCCGGGAGCCTGAAAGATGGACAGTTGGGAAGACGAAGTTGTTTTGCAGTTAGCACTTCGAATGTACCAGCAGGTAGAACGGAAATACACATTTGACTATGACGATCGCATGTCAAATAGTATCAGTGCCAGCAGCGAGGTTGCTTGCTTATAAATGTGGTAAATTACCAATAATGTGCGGTTAAGCAGCGTCAGAAATCAAACATATGAATTTATGACACAGCTAGGGATAGGCGATAAAGAAATAAAATGGTAGCCTTAATCTGGTGGGAGAAACAAGCTCAGAAACGGGAAAATTATTTTAATCCCTACTGCAACTAACAAGATGAACGAAGGTAAATATGAATACTATGATCAGTTTTCTTCTATATCAGCCGCTTAAGTTTTCTAAGATGTAAGAAAGAGCCATAATTATTTGTCCTTTTTCACTGTGAACTGCTACTCAACCGTTGATCGGACATCAAAAAAATGTGTAAATGTGACCTCATTTTTCCAAGTTAGAACAAAAATATTTCAACAAATTTTTAGCTTTCTAGAATACTCAGGAAGTGAATGCCATTTTGTGTAAATATCGCGAAAATTAATAAACATTATTTTTTTAAAAAGACGTCGAAAGGTGGGCCTTTTTTTATATTTTCATTTTATGTCGCATTTCACGAAGCGGTATTTTGATACATTTCCTTAGTAGTGCATTGACAAGAGTGTGAGGTGTTCAGCAGCCCCTCCTAAACACGTCTCAAAAACTATACGTGTGAGCCTTTAGGGCGATGTGTAAAGAAAATTTTTTTAGGACTGCCACTTTTGAACGTCATTGCTCTCGCTAGTAAGTTTGAAAAATATTTTCTCAAAAACTATAAATTTACAAATTCAATTTTCGCATATCGGGCAGAAACGTTTTCGAATATTTGTTTAAAAAATTGGGAAAATTCGGAAAAAATTTCACTTCGTTTTACAGGACCCCAAGGTTGCCACACCAAGCAATGTGGAAAGTAGCCCGGACCAATCGCGTTCTAAATATTTTTTTATTAAATCAACGATGGTGTGTCTCACTAAACTAATGCCAGTTCCATGGTGAAGATACAATGCTCTACACAATATTAAAGTTTCATCTCAAACAAAAACTGGTCATGGCACCACTTTGACTGTCCTTATCTGAACACACCCTTATGTGCGTTGGGGTGGCCTAAAGGAATGAAAGGTGCGAGTAGCTTATATACAGGGCCCTCGGAATTCGAGCTCGAGAGCTGGAAATCAGAAGCGATGAAAGCGGAGCGTAGTGTTATTTGTCTATTGAAAATTAGGGTACGAATGGCGACAGCCTCAAGGACAGTATGTAATTGGATAATGCGACACGACAAGGACTTTGGGGCAATCATGGCCACACCCCCTAAAGATGCACCACCACCATCCCTGACCTTCCTAAATACCAGGTAAGTATTCAAAAATATTTTTGCTTGGAAGGTAAATGTCTTCAAAAAATTAAAACGAGCGCAAAGGACGAGGACACAGAAACACAGTAGACGGGACGAGCACTCACTACCGTCTACTAGTGAGCGCTCGTCCCGTCTACTGTATTTCTGTGTCCTCGTCCTTTGCGCTCATTTTAATTTTTTGAAGCCATGAACCAACACGCCAAACAAAGCATTTTATGAATGTAAATGTGTTTCTTGTACACACATGACACGTGGTTGATTTGAGTGCAGTATCTCGTACACATCGTCAAGATATTTAAGAAGGCCTCTGCAGTTTCATTGAGGTATGTTTTCTCTTCCCATTATTTAATGTGAGAGGTACTAGAGTGTGTGTGCTTATGTGTAGTCTTTCGGGGCTGTGACTGTCGTATTATTGGGCTTGTTTAGAGGCTTTTTCGTCCGGACTCGTTCCTTGCGGTGCACTGCAGACAAGACCGGTCAGATATCCATTTCGTCGTCGGATGTCCTCGAAGTGCCTCAGTGATCAGGCTCCTTGGACTGCGCACCATTTGGGCGCGCATTGCCTGACCCGCAACCGCAGAGGGCTTCAGGAACGCCTCGGATGGCGCAGGCGGTGCGGCGGGGCATGGAGAGGCAGCGGGTGCCTCCGTCTCCATCTCCTCCCTGCCCTCACCTGTGTTTTGGGACCGTGGAGCGTAATTGGTGGATGCAGCATCATTCCCAGCAGTCATGGTTGACTCCACAACCACTGCTGGCTCAGTAAGCGGTGTGGAGACGGCATGGGACACCAGAGGCAGCCCAGGGGGGCGGGGGGGGGGGGGGGGGGGTCTGTGGCGGGACAAAGTCTGACTCGCAGTACTGTTTCCCCGCCGAAGCAACACGCTTCTCCGCCCTCTGGTAAACGGCGTCTGCGTACCTCTCCAGAGGGAAAGAGGTAACCCTCTTCCGCGCGTCCGGTCAGGTGATGTTTCTTGACCTTGATGTTGATGTTTTTTTTTTGGAGTTGAAACTTCACATTTCCTGGAGCAGTCCGCATGCGGACCCTAGCATTTTGCGCAAAGATCTGTTGCAGGTTGCCGTTTTCAGACGGGTGGTCATGCTGGGCGCATTTTGCCCAGGTAAGTCGGGCGCGGCAGGAGCTTGGGCCGTGCCAGAACCTTTGACACTTGAAACAGCGCCGCAGGTTCAGGATGTAAGGCCAGACTGGACAGCGGATAAAACCTGCATTGATAAATTCCGGAATGGTTGCCCTGTCAAAGGTTAAGATGAGGTGCTTTGTGGCTATTTGTTTATAATGTCTGCGTATGGTTATTCGCCTGACCGCTGTTACGCCCTGACCACGAAGGCCCTCCAGCAGGTCGGCTTCAGTTTTATTAAGTACGTCAAAATCGGATACCACGCCCTGGGATCTGGTTAGGCTACGGTTGGGCGTGACTCGAATGGCCAGATCGGTGAGGCAGGCTTGAGCAAGAAGTTTATCGGCCTGATCCTGGCTACTGACCTCGACATGGATTTCACCAATTGGTTGTTTTTTGGCTTAATACGATTCTCTATTGATACTTTCAAGAAATTTTGAAACATGAAATACCGATTGTGAAGCAAGAGGTTCAGATTGGTGGACCGATTCCATCACCATGAAGCGAGGGTAGTTGTGCGGTTTAGGAAGACTGCAGTTAGGAACTGGTGAGACAGAAACTTCGGTGCGGCTCTGTTTCGGGGCCGTTCATGTTTGGGGAGGGGTTTATAAAATACCAGAAGCTATAATATAAAATCACGGGACGGGAGTACTTTCTCCTCTAACCTTACCTTGACAGCCAGACAGGTCCCGGAGCTCCCTGCCTGGTAACCATACAGGGAGTCCATCAGGCGGAGCTTGACCTGGGCTCCGACGGCCACCGTTTGTGATTTCTGCCCTTCACCTTCAAACTCCTAGCCACTGTAGATTACAGCATACGTATGAGGGCTCAGGATCCGCGGTGTCGCCAATACCGTCACCAAGAATACTCCAGTTGCCCCATGCGGAACAGAACTGAAATGCTTCAGAAGGTGCAAGATGACTCCTTTTTAGAAAGGTTATCAGAAGTTGGGACGATAATTCATTGCTTAATTCGCAATAATAATGCGTTGTAAAAGGCAGCCTCAGAGATAATGTTTCAGCCAGCGTTGCTGAATTCACCCTACAGAGATTCTTTGCACGAACCAAAACTGACAAAGGACGGGTAAAAAAGGCATGAGGCTGCTGACGTGCACACGCTCAAACACCAAAACAGGGGTTAATATTGGAAAAACAATGTACAGGAGACAAACAAAATTAAAATTATTCGAACCTTTACACCTAACATGTAAGTTTGAGGTGGTCTTTTTATGATCCCTTAGTTCCGCATTATGAGATTGCGCTCGGGTGGGAAATTTATGCTGCACAAAAAATAAATTCTGCGATTGACAGCAACAGGCGTGCAGTTTGTTTGAGAAACGTTTTCCGCGCTCTGAAAGTTCACAGCGCAGAAAGTATTCCGTATATTGGGTGTTGCCACAGTCCCATAAAGCTCCAAATTCTTAAAAACGTGAGGGTACCGGCTCGTTGGTAATCCATGAGCTTCACAATGCGAAAACTTACCAGGGACAACAAGAAGAGGGACAACAATCAAGCGCTGGTTTGTCGTCCTCTTCCGGTTGTCCCTGGTCTGTTATTGCGCTGCGATGCCCCTTTAAATTCTTCTCGTTTCCTTGACGTCGCCATTCAGCAAACGTTTATTGTTTACTGCATAAATTGGTCCTTGAACGCACTGTGCCGAAGCTAAACCTTAGGCTGGCCTTCGTGAGTTGAATAGAGAGCTACAAAGTTGACCTATATGAAGTTGCAAGTGTGGAAGATGTGAGAACACGCCAACGGAAGGTAAGGTGTCCGGACGTGGTTAAACAAGACTCCATGGCGCTCAGTACCTGCCGAGCCGGAGCCAAAAGGTTTGGTTTGGAGCTGCGGTAGGGATTTCTTCACTCATTTGAAAAAAAAAATAATCTCTATGCGCCGAACACTAGCGCCCAAGTTAAAAAATCACCCGTAGCCAAACTATTCCTTAGCTTTTTTTTACGGCTATCCTAACCAGGGCTACGGAATCGTAGCCCTTGTGCTGACGACGCCTTTTTACTTTCCAATTGTTCCGTCGCAGGATGATAAATTGGAATGGCGTAGTTGACACGAATGATACAAGTGATCTTATATAATACGTGGGATAGGCCTGTAGGCAAAAAAATATTAAAACAAGAAAACAAGATAATACACGCAGCAAAACAGGAAAAAAGAACGCCGACGACTGCGGCATTTTAAAATCATCTGAAGGAACTGGCGTCTGGCAGGTTTGACTGAAAGTGATCGACAAAACCCTTAGTAGCTCGCTATACCCCGCCGATGCAAGATTTAAAGATGTTACAAATCATAGAAAATCCTAGCTAGTTCTCGCTACCGATTATTATCAAAAACGCCCATCGAATTGTTTTCTTTGAGCTAAAAAAATGGCCATTACTTTAGGCTCTTTATTTCCTTCAAGAAAAAGGAGCCTAGATATTGATGGCTGATGTGTAGGTAAGAATAACACGTGAAAATGAGTTGACCACAACGTAATGTCATATTTTTAAGTGTCCATGTGTCAAACATAATTCCATAACTCATAAAAGGGTGTTCCCGCCATTCTACGCGAACCAAACATTGCGCACATAAAAGAGCTTTCCCAGGAATAGAAGTTTACTTACATGTTGTAAAGGCGATGGACTAGCGATTATCAGGCCTCTTAACGCTAGATCCGGTTTACGTATCTTCTCTCGCTTTCTTTTCTTTGTCTTTCTACGCGGATTAGTCCAACAGGCAGACTGGCCACCACTCACGAAGTAGCTTTTTGAAAGGCGCAACTTTCGCCTGTGATGCGGCGCCACGCAAATGGTTAAATTGTTCTGTTCTGCCAGCGTTCCTGAATAACCAGTTGGAACAGACTTTGCTTGTGCTTTTTTTAACTCAGAGTTAAATACGCCACAAACCCAACGGGGTTTGTCTTTATTTCTCTTTGCAACCGCTGCCATTTTTCCACCATTAGTGTTGATGGAGGACGAAGACAGGCACTTTAGGCGTTTGATAATGCATGTAGCAATTTCGCATTAAAAACGCACGAACTTTATGTTTCTGGTAAGAAGACTTGACATATTTTCAATCGGAAAGTTTATATTTTAATGCACTTTAGCAGGAGTACTTTGGAGAAATGCGGCTGCGAACAACGTATGTGCCTGCTTGATAGCTGACATGAGAGCTATTCATAGAATTTTCTCTTCAGAACGATTTTTTTTTTGCAAATTTAGGCCGAACTAACCGCGTCAAGATTGGCCCTATATTGATAAAATGTTGTTTTAGGCGCGTTTTTCGTGGAGTGGACTTAGTGGTGACGTGTAGAAAGCTGATATATAACGAGTGTCCGCACAAGAATAAAATACCTATCTGCATCCCACAGGATGCGTGATGTAAACCGATGATCTCCGAAAAGAAAGGTTCAGCTTACGAATACGGCGGGACCAAAACGGGAATAATAGAACATCAGCATATTTCGTGGTATACTGCCGATTTTTCAATGCATTGATAAAAGTACTTAATGTCCGTTCTTTTTGCGTTGGCACGCTGCATGATCGAAAAAATTATGCTGTCTTGAATGTTCAAACATGAATGTTACAAAGTAAAGAATGCGCGGACTGCTCTTCTGACAAGATAATTTCAGTTTATGGTGCCATTTCAAACACTAACATAGCCTGTGTTCTTTAGACAGGAAAACCTGCACAGGTATGGCATATCACTTGGTGGTGAAAATGTCGCTAACGCCAATTTTATGCATTTATAGCAACACCAATCCAGTCACATAGAAAAAAACAAGCAGGGGACGAAAAATGCCTAATACTAACTTATTCACGCATACATGCACTTAGTATCGGTTGTAATACGCAAAATCAAGGCTATTACCCAGGCAGCACAGGACTGTTCGGCCTAAAACAGGCCGGTGTACTTTGGTCGGTGATTTTCTGTCCGGCCGTTTTCCGGCAGCCATGTTCGGCCCATTTCCAAATGTGGGCCTTTTGGCCGTATACGGCCGTACTCCCATGGCTGTCCAACGGCCAGTGTCCGTCGGCCAGTCGACCGGCTTACGTTCATACGGCCAGATTCCAGCCGTAGGGCTCCGGCCATTCCAAAGCCACCCGTGTACGGCCGAAGTACGGCCGCCGGAGTACAGCCGAGATGCGGTCGTCGGACTCCAGCCGGACTACAGCTACCGGAAATACGGCCGTGCTACGGGCATTGGAGTTCAGCCACAGTACGTTAACTGTACTGAGGCCGGTCACTGCATATCGCGCAAGCAGATGACTCATTCGCGCAGTGCAGAAGCAGCAGAAACCCAACATTTTGGGTCCAATGCAGCCACATCAAAGTGAGCTCGCGCGCAACCACCAGCCGTCAAGCTTTCAGCGCAGCCTTGCTTAATTACCAGCCTCAGCTGACACCAAAATTCCTTTATTAAACAGTGTTCACAAATTGTCGTTCCTTTAATTGCTGTGCCTCATTTACTGCCGAACACAGAAAATATTCAGTTCTTTGTAGAGCTCGAATAGATGTATTGTCCAGGTCCTGATATCCTCTGTGGGGCGGCTTACCTGTAATAAACGGGGAAAGAGGAGGGGGGGGGGGGGGCGGCGGCGGAGGGCGCATACTTTAGTCGGTTGAATTTCAGAGAGATAAATTGCGCCGCTTTTAGCCAATTTCTTTTAGGGCAATATTCCGGAACACTTTCATGCTATGACTACATAAACTATTTTTATAAGAGTTGCTTGACCAATTTTGATATATATAAAACCGGCCTGAATGCCTTTACGAAACGTTTTGGTTATCAACAAAACACTCAGGAGCATTTAATATAACTCCTTCACAAAAAAGTATGTCCAGTTTTTGCCCATTTTTCTTGCAAAGACATTTTCTACTCCATCAACTTTTCTGATGATCTTGCGCAGGGCTGATCCTAAGAAGGAGCGAACAGGTACTTTCATTTTCAATCTATTTTAATGTTGTTTTAATGACTATACGTCCACACCCTTTAATAGTCCAAAAGAGCTTAATTTTCTTCTAATGTCATACTACGTTCAAAAAATTCTAGACGCGTTGCGAATGACGCCCTGCTTCAGGTGGCTGCAGTTGTATCCCTTTGTTTTCCCCGTCAAGGAAAGGCGTAAAATAAGAGTTACATAATTTGTTTCAAACCAGTAACATAGCAATGGTAGCATGCATACAGGAAACCTTGCATACTGCAACGAATAGGGCAATAAATATTTTATTGGTCAAGGTTGAATGCGTAGGGTTCTCAACCCGTCGGAGGCAAACTTGCGCCTCTGGAAGTTTATTTATTATTTATTTATTTATTTATTTATTTACGTATTTTTATTCATTAATTTATTCATTGTTTTATTTATTTATTTATTTATTTATTTATTTGATGCCTGCTTGCCTTTGCATGCATTACAGAAGGGAGATACATAACACTAAGCATTAAATATGAGACAAAATAACAAAATAATTCTACAAAGCGCGCTGAAAATCGTCAATATAAACAGTTAATGCAATCATACGTGGAAGATAATTACACTGCAGTATTGATAAAAAATAAAATGAATCGCGCAAGGCGTCACCTTTAAAGGAAAGTTAATAATTTGCTTTAAGCTAGCGGTCCCACTTTGCGATATGTAGAATGGCGCCTGGGCATACTTCTCCCCTTCTACTCCAGTTTTCGAATGATAGATATTACGAAAAAAGTTCAACCTGTGCTTTCATCTGTGATCTTTCACGTCCTGCCATTTCAGTTTACTTTTACTTTCTCTCATGCTAAGTTGAGCGTGCCAATTACCTAATACGAATCGCACTTACATATTCTGTATGTTTTCGAGCGTATCAAACAGGTCTTTGGTGTAGGGATCCACGAAAACACATGCGTACTGCAAGATTGAGCGCACATGAGTGAAATACGGTGTTCTTTTCAGTTAGATGGAGGTTCACTGAAATTCCATCTCAGAAAGCCAAAGACATATGCATCCGGTAACTTTTATGGTGTGAACCTGCCTATTTAACCTCTAACCACTCCCTAAATAAACTCCTAGGTATTTATATTCCTCGGCCGTGGTCACAGCAGCATATTTTACGGTATACGTATTCAATGGGAATGAAGGTTTTCTTGTAAAGGTGCCACACACTGGTGGCAGACTGTTTAACACACTGTTTAACATCCAAAAACTTTTCTGAATCAGCACACCAGGATGCTATTAAATTAGAATAAAGCTGCAGGTATACGGAATCACGTTTATTCGCTAGAGTCCGGTAAACTACACAGTACTTTTGAACAAAGCCATAGGGCCAATAGTAATAACAATGCAAAAACCGATTCATTCAGTTCATAGGATGAAATGTACGACGCAGAAGGTGATATGGAACACCGTCATTTGCTTTTTTGTAGTCCAAGAATATACAGTCAACCACTTTAAGCTTATCTATTGCAAGAGCCAAATCGTGCGTGAACTCAACAATGTGCGTTGAGCAAGACAATCCTGACAAAATCTGTGTTTGCTAGGGTGCTGGCGATTATGTTTAACCAAATGAGTCATATCTTAAGAGTAGCTAAGCTCACCTTCAAACATCGGAACTAAAAAACAGCTAGGCTTCGTCAGTGACAAGGCTCTGTTGTTATTGCAAATTAAAAATATTTTTTTTCTAAATAGGCAGTCGTAAAATCCCATGAAGTAACGTAGTGCAGGGCATCAAGTTGATCCTACCAATGCACGAGCGAGTCTCTTCTACGTTTATCACCAACAACATAGTGCAACATTGCTTGTCGCAGTTTAATTGTAAGCAGAATAACTTGCGCTTTTGCTCGCACTTGCCTTTCTTTGGTGGGGAGTCCTTGACATGGTGGCGGTTTAGCTCCTGCGTGGTGGCCGCTTGCTCGACGCCCTTGAAGGCCAGTTATTTTGGTGAACAATCTCCATCTCGGATCGGACATCACTGCCGCGTCGATGTCTCCAATGCTCTCCATTTCTTGAGGGGGCGAATAGCCTCGAGCTGATGCGTCGACGAAGCCGGCGGCAGAGGCGTGGTAGCGGCGACGACTGGCGAGGCTCAGCTCACCGGTCGGTGTGGCACAGTCTTCTTGTGGCAATAAATGACATTTCGATGGCCTAAAAAGTTCCCTGCTAATGTCCAGTGAGTCCTTGCACCTTGCCCGTTCACCGAGAACACTGATTACTGTTTGACAAACGATGTTCGTTCATTTAAAACGTAGAAACATGGAGCGGATGAAAAACGCGTCCCCGTAGTTCGGCTCCCTAACGGCTTTTTCTCCCCCCAGGAAAAAACCGGTCGGTCTCCTTCCAAACACGTCTGTGCATCAACGGCTCGTGCCCAGGCACGAGCCGTTGTTCGGCTGTATGCCGTTTGCCGAAAAAATGACGTATAACCAGATACCTTACGTAGGCCGGTCTCCTCTTGAACACCGGTTGCCAAATATTCTGTGGCCATTCGCTTGCCGTAATTCGGCCGAGGACAGCTAACCGAAAGAAAAACGTATATTCTGGTGCCGTACGTAGGCCGGTATCCTTCATAACACTGGTTGCCCGAAGAAAACGAATATTCTACCGCCGGACGCGCGCTTCACCGTTGAAACAACGAATGCACGGAAGCCGCGCTCCGGCCGGTCTCCTTTCGAACACCAACTGCCGCAAGAATACGCATATTCTGTGGCCGGTCGCTTGCCGTGCTTCGGCCGATTACCGCTTCCCTAAGAAAAAACGGATGCCCTACGGCTGTACTTCGGCCGTTCTCTTTCTCAACACCGGCAGCCGTAAGAGAACTGAATATCTGGCAGCCGGTTAGCTGCCGTTGTGCGTCCGGACACGGGCGGACGGAAAAATGCCGAAGTGGTGGTTGCCGAATGTTGCCCGTTCAACGCATGATCAGTGGCTGCCAGAACCTGGATGCTGGCCGGACATGCCAGAAAGCGGCCATAGACGGGCCGGTCTTGGGGCACACTTTCTGTGCCGCCTGGGTAGGCATTTTACCACCAGCGATCTATGCACCCAATGTTTTATATGTAACCACTGCAATACAAGGGGAGAAGTAAGCTTCAGACTGATTACAAAAATTTACTGTTGCTAATTACAGCGTTTAAGATTGGCCTGAGTTCTCACAAGAGGCAAGAAACAACGTTTGCTAGAAATCGTGGTTCAGTAAAGAATTCGCGCTTTCTATACGTCGTGGCGCCGCGAACCTTTAAAAACCGAAAGCAATATTCTCAATCCTCAGTAAGTACAGACGCATTTAGACTAGGAGCAAACGAGTTTAAAGCCACTGATCAAAAAGGAGTAAACTATGAAAGCAAAGCTCTCAAGTAATCCTGCACGATTGCAATACCCGCAAATTATGCGCCCGGAAACAACTCCTGTCACTCAAACCAAAGTGACGCACGGCTAGAGCACCAACACGGTGATTAGCCGGTAATATCTTAATATTTTTTGGATTAAAATTAATCAACCAGAACACTCAAGAAACGCCACAAAATTGTAACTTTCGTACCTAAGTAAATTTGTAACCTAATGTCTGACCTTTTTATTACGTTGGAATGACGACCGCGGACGGTTTTCTACAGAACAAAACAGACACAGACATCAAAAACCAGACTAAAAATAAGATACTTTACGCTCCTAGACAAGAGATGCTTTTTTCACGTCCGGACAGAGTACCTTATTAAGGTGTTTATTGTTCCGTCTATTTAGGGCATGGGCGTTAAACTAATTAAAGTCCAATAACTAGCGTTTTGAAGTTTTATGGTTTTTTGAATTTTTCAGGAAAAGTTTGTTCGATAATCAGTACCAAAAAAAACTACCCACAGCGGTGGCTCACTGAATAAAGCTTAGTGCTGCTGAGCACGAGGACGCGGGCTCGATTTACGGCGGCTGTGGCCGCTTTTCTACTGAAGGTGAAAAGCACAAACGCCCGTGTGTACGAGATTTTGCCGCACGTTAAAACTTGCCAGGTGGTTAAAATTAATCTGGAGCCCACCACTACAGCGACCCTCATCACCTGCTTTGCGTCGGTGCCTTTAACCCTACAATTAATTAATCAACCTCCTGGGCCACCCCCTTCCAAAAAAAAAACGTCTCGACAAGGCTGTTCACGTACTTGAGAGCCAACTAGAGGCGAGTTTGTATTTCAATGGTAGAGAAATTTAATATCAACAAACGCAAATAATACCAACGTAGTAACACCAGTCGCCAAATCTGGGAACCTACCTAGCCTAAAGTAAAGCAATGCGGTTATGATGGTTGGGTCGTCTTCACGTCTGAAATTACTTTTTAAAACTGTTTCAACTTTGCGGAGCAAAAATGGCAATGTAAATATTGGAAGGAACAAACATTGCGAAGAACATTTCAGAAGCTCTGGTTCAGCGCTTGTTTGTTCCGCTTCGGAAAGAACGTTGGAAGGCCTCTTAAAGATAATCAAACTTCCACGAGACAGGAGGAAGAAGGTTGAGAAAGAGGGCGAAAGTACTCGTCACTTGTTTCCTTAGTACTCTCTTCGCTCTTTGCTGCACAATTCAGCCTTTTTTCCACTACTGCCTTTATTTCTCTTATTTCGCTTGCCCTGTTTGGAGTGAGTGTTTTCGGTCCGCTGCTTGCAAAAGACTTATTTGCGCAGTCCTACCCCGTGCTTTCTCAATAACACTTACATCGGAGTTTCTTTATTCGTGCAAAGGGAGCACACTCGGGACGCTTTTTGCGAGTTAGAGATTTCGGCCTGAGCGAGCGGTAATGATTGTTGGGTGTTGTGTAAAGATGGGGCTTTTTGGTCTCATTTTATGTAACTTCAGTGCTCCATAACAACGTTAGATTATTCTTTGTTGTTTCTTTCTTTTTTCGTGTCTTGGACTTGGTTTGCCATCACTTTTACTGACCCTAAAGGTGTTCGCGTTTTCAAATGTCTACGCCGTTAGGAACTGTGAGAAAAAAGAAACTTTTGATTCAGGAGCGGACGAATTGATGTATTGCGACTTAACATACCAGAATATTTTCTGTTCAGAATGAGAACAAAATGAGTTGCGTAGTTTTTCTGAACCACAAAAAATATAACTGCGTGATAACTACACACAGCCCTCTTTAAGTAGAATCATTACATTTAGTGGTTAAGCTACGCTTTACGATGGTTTTGTGATGTATTTAGTAGTTTGTGATTTATTCCTACAATTCAGTTCCAGTGTAATTTCCCTCAACTTATCGAATTTTGGTTCAAAATAACAATAACAGTAAGCAGAGGATTCAATTGGGAAATTATCAAAGATCGACGACACAAGCGACAACATGGCTCCAAAACTACGAAGTGGTAGACAGTATAAAGTTACATAGAGAAATGAAAAATTCCTTGTTGCAATAGCAGTAATTGTAGAGGAGGATGTAAGTTATTGGAGTAGCCGTTATGTCACTTGAGCTTTTACTAGGGAGCTGCGGAGAACTAGTTGGAAAAGCGAAGTCTCAGCCACAACTTGATTGTAAAGGGCGGGAAGGAAAACGTAGCTGAAACGGAAGATGACCAAGGAGCGGAGGTATTGGACAGAATATATCAGAATAATCTTGACGTTGCAGTCACCGGCGACGAAAAAATTCACCGGCTTCGAAAGCCTTCTCCTGAGAGGTCTAGACCTATTCGGCGATCCAATCTCGTTTACAAAGCTGACGTGCTGCGGAATGCTAATTTGCTTAAAGAGACTAAAAGGGACTAAAGTGATGTCAGAAGGAAGCGAAAAAATCTTTGGTTGAGCGCTGCCATCGATAAAAAATGGCATAAAAGGGATTCTTTCGTTTGGTATGCTTAAGGCGGACGAAATTGCGTATGTGTGGGATGGCGTGGCAGACAACCGTGTTCCCGCACTTTCGCAGTTAATTCAGCTAACACACGTAGCTCATGCGTCGTCGCAGGATTGACTGGATAAGCTTGACAGATTGCTACTCTTCCATGTTAACTCGCGTAGTATTGAAGATATAAGTGCAGGGTTAGAGCACATAGCAATCGCGCAAGAACGAGACGCCATTTTTATCACTAAGACGTGGTTCCACACCATATAGAAGGTCATGAGGTTTGCCCGCCGGGTTAAAAATAATGACGAATGATCGCAGTAGTCGTGGCGGAGTGCGGCTATTTTTGTGCTCAATACAATGGTGTTCAATACAACATCCATCAAATATTGATACAATGTGGTGCAAACTTATACTAATAATTTTGAGATTGTGTTTGCAGTCGTTTACAGGCCACCAGGATCAAATTTCTGTTTTTTGAACGCGTTAAATGATTTATGGATGAGCTCAGGATAGAAAACAAGAGTGTAATTGTAGCTGGTGATCGTAACTTACCACTCGTGGGCTGGGATGAATTATTACCAGTGGGCCGTGAGCCCAGGTCCGCCTCTTCTTTAATTGGCATGTGTTTCTCTCACGGTCTTTAAAAGTAGTGTGCGACTATGCTGCTGTTCAGAACGACAGCAGGCCTATTTTGGTTCTTACATTCCTAAAGGTAGCCTTATTACACCTACGAAATAGACATTTTGCCAGGAATATCCTGCCGGTCTATTGTTAGCCTTGATCTGACGATGAACCCACCCCGTGGTAACATTACTGCGGCGTCATTATGCAGGGATTTCAATAGAGCTGATGACACAGCGATACTAGAAGAATCAGACTTGTGCTACGAACCCTTTGATGTGAATAGTCACCAGCCTAGTGTGGGTGTCAACTATTAATAGCTGAGGTTCTAAAATGCATCGCGAAATACGTCCCTTTGAAAGTAAACAAGAACCGAGTAGCTAATTACTCTATTAGAAGAGAAACATTTCAACTAAAGAGAAATGTAAACGACATAGAACAAACCACCGCCAACATCCGATGGAAATTACGAAGGGCGAAGTTTTCACTTTAAATTAAGGACTAAAAAACCGCTTAAGAGAGTCCAAACACAGGTGCTTCGGTATAACATTGATTCAGTTTCTTCGTGATTCCACTCAAACGTTTTGGAGGCACTTCACCATAACAAGGAAAACCGTCTCGGAAATCCATAACGAATGAAGGTGCTATTACAGATGATTTGAGAGATAGCAGTTGCATTTAATAGATTGTTTACTGCTGTTTTCACGCAATATGTTGGCTTACAACCTGAGCTCAGGATTGCAAGAGAAAATTTTGCTGTCGATAATGTGGTGCTCTCCGAGGAGGGTATGCTGTGCCTACTACCTAATATTAAAACTCTATCTTCGACTGGTCCTGAAAGCATTGCTAATCCATTCCTCAAAAGGTACGCAGAATATGTAGCTAAACATCTTATAATAATCTTGAATAAATATTTTTCTTTGATTGTAAGGTTAAACGCGACTATCCAGCGCAGGCGATGAGGCGACTCCGATCGAGAACATATATTCTGCCTACAATATCCCAAGTAAACTGCAGATGGTGCAGCGTTATGTGGGATGCTTCAGCATCGGCAGTATAGATCGGACAGGTAGTAGCGTCCGTCCCATTATACAAACATTATTTACATCCGCTCAAGGAATACTACTACAAACCTTTTAGAAAAGCACTAGCATTTATAAAAGGGATAGTGCCTCCGAGATCTATTAGGCTAAAGAAAATTGCCGTCATCGCGATCTGCCTTTGGGGTATTATACAACAGTTCCAAGAACGCGGCATTGATATGTCTATAGCGCATGACGACAAATACATTTTCTTTCGTTGATGCTGAAGTGTTTTTTCATTACCGTGCGAATCCACCCTATAAAGTTGCCAGGTATGAAGAATGATATACCAAGCAAAAGAAGAAGGATCTGAAAAATACACCAGGGGAACTTCGCAATGCCAAAACGGTTGACGAGGGGAGCTGTACACGTCGTGGCAAGAAACCTTGCAAACACATCATTGCGTCAGTCTTTGTCGCTTAGTAACAGTGGTACCAGTGGCTTCGTTGTCATTTTATTATACACTGATCGTAATTCTCGTTACTGTCGACACATCTTTGGATAATGTAAAATCGGTGCACGCACGGCGCTAAGTGGTCGGTGCAGTCGGCTCGGTGTTACATCGCAAGCGGCCTCACTAAAACCAAAAAGCGCAAACCTCTGTTTCGACATATCCACTTTGAAATCGCCAACCACGGCTACATGGGTAGTCCAATAACAACAAGCCCACTGTCGCACGGATACTGTACGACACCTAACCCTTCGTAAAAGTTCTAGATGAGAATGCATAAAATCTCAAATTGAAAACGTACGACCCCTTTTTTCAGCCCCTTGTTCTGGAAGGTCGTCACCGTCTTGTCTTTTGAAACAGTTTGCTTATATTTTATTTTTGTGACATGCGAACCGCATTTTGCGAAGTCGATACTTCATATGCTGGTAATTTACGTTTCAACAGATAAAGTATCCTCTTTATACTTCTTATGTTCAACCACCTTATCGCTTGCGGTAAATCAAAGGTAAAACAAACTTTGTACGGTATAATAAACCTAAACTTACTAAAGAGTCAATTGTTGTCAAATGCGCAGGAGAAATGGTAAAAAAAACTCAATCTCTAGTATATGCAGCGTGCTCTTCTGCTGCGTCTTGACTACGCTGCCTTCTCAACTCATAGAATCGGGTGCCCCTATATCAAAGCGTAATCGTTGCTAAGCTAGCTGTAAAAAGCATGAGTCTCTTTCTGCCTTACTTACCCGGACAGAGCGTGAGTAACGCTAGTTCTCATTTCACTCATCAGGGTGACACGGAGAAGACGAAGCTAATGAAGTCGCGAAGCGCAACGCTTGAAAAAGTTAGTGCGGGACATGGTAAAAACGGTGAAGCTTATTAATTGGAAGTAGTTTCTAAGAAAACGTTTTGCAATGCTATAAATTTGGACGTACAGTCGGCCAAATATTTAGCTCGCATTGGAGAGCGGCGACATTTCATGCGTTAGCGCCGTATTACGGAAGCCAAGTTGCAAACATATCTTGCTCAAAACAAGTCGGAAGCGAAGCGGCAAGGAGGCCCATCTTCTGCTAGGCTATTCCTTCCTAAAAACGTCATAGGACTGAAAAATCGCAGCTCGCCCCCGCTAGATAAAGATTTGGTCGAATGTACGCTTTACATACGGGATGTAAAGCTAGAGTCGCTGAGCTGCTACGTGACAGTGGATCAGGCCAGTCTTCACCCAGCGCCATCTCAATCACGTGCGGACATCTTCCACTCCTGGCTAGTTTCGCTATCTATCTTAACATGGCACGCGTAAAGATAGGCGTGTGCGTTCGGCGCCACAACATTTTGGGGGACAACACTCTCGCGGGAAACCAGATTCGGCGTCCTGGTGCGGAAACCTTTCACTGACATTTAGTGAAATGACACCCTCCTCGGTTTACTATCTCCATGCATGTTAACACTGCACCGTGAATATCGCCCTCCTAAAATGTCTTTCCAAATTAGCGCGGAAATGCCTCTATCAGCATCACCAACAAAAAATTTACTGTGCGCCCATGCCTTAACCTCTAGCGGAGATGAAGAAGGAGGTGACACATTGCTGCGCACCATAGTGAAGGTAATAACTTCAAACACGAACAGTTGGAGGCGGGCCAAAAAGCGTCGCGACTTATGCGTGCAATCGCGAATTTCATTATTTATCCTATGCGCTTTTCCCTAGCCACCCCGCGTTCATGGTTCGTTGAAGCTCGGTCATCAACACCAAAGGGCTCAGCGTAAAATAGCATTCGAAAACAAGCACATATACAGCAAAGAGTGACGCTGCGCGCATAGATTCGCCCAGAGTTGAAAAAAGGCAGACCTCTGCCATCCCAAACAAATAGCTTCTCTGGTGCAGCTTACCTCGAAAACTCCGAGTTCCCCCTTTCTTTTTTTTTTTTTTTTTTTTTTGCTTTGTTCTTGGTGTTACTTGCAGTGGCAGATCAGGCACCATCTCGACAGAGAATCCACTCTTGCCTTAGTGTTTAGATTCTTGCCTCTTTGAGGGATCAGGGTAAAGGAAGAGAAAAGGTAAATACTTTTTTCTGTTTTCTGAGCTGCTCCTCACACTGGACACAAAACTGACAGCTATATTCGACTTCCGCTCGTTGAAAAAAAAAACATAATATTGTTATTTTAACCTTCATGCTTGATTGCATACGACCAAAGGTCAATTGTTCATCTAGGTTGTACGTTAGTACAAACCACGTTAATGACGTCATTTTTGCGGTATAATGTTGGAAGATAATTCTATTGTTTTGTTTGATTCCTTCTGCCTCTTCACACACACGATGATGCTGCACATTTGTGAACCCGTGTTTTTCTTTCCAAGACGCAGGTGGAAAGGGCTGGCTTTACGTCCTTTGTTTCTAGAGAGAGTAAGACACAGTTTGCTTCACCGTCTTTGCCTCACGACTAGGGCCGCAGCACGAGACTGTAGTCAACGTTTTCCCGGGACCATTCGTTATGTTTACTATCAGCAATCAAATGTGTCCGTTTGTGTCTGTCAATGAATATCACCGTAGCACTTTCAGAGCCATGAGAATTCCAACCCCCTTTTCCTCTCCTGCTCAGGGAAAATCAACTCAGGAAATGGCTGTTTCTTTCTTGGAGGAAAGCTAAGACACTACTCCTCGGGCCAGCACACTCGTGCATTATAAGCCAACTATAACGCCACCTTTGCCTCCATCGAGGGACACCAGCCAATTTACTGTCGTGAGAAGCATAGTTTCCAAGTTGTAAACTGGCAAGTACATTGAGATTTGAGTGTGAATCCTCCTGGCGGCGGGGAACATAACCCGAAAGGAATAGCGTAACGTGACCTTGAATACAAAATACGAGTTGGGTCCATTAAAAATGTCACTTTGTCCGGATTGGTTCCACTACTCCTTGGAGTAAAAATACACAAATTGAAATTTCAATGGCACCAATTTGATCGCAAAGTTTTAACACAAATGGTGATAAATGAAGCAGCTGAAGCAGTGCCGACTCCCCGGCCGCTGTCTGGAAACATTCAATAGCATCACAGACATTTGTTCTTTCGATTCGCAGACGCTAACATCAACCATCGCAAAGAATCAAGACCAAATAAAGGTAGTGGGTCCTGCTCACCCGTTTGATCGTAAACATTGAACGCTAACTTGCAGTTAATAGACTGATAACTATGGTTTTAGTGATGGCTCGAAGTGTGTCGCTCCGTCTCATATCACGTACCTGTAGCGCTAAGTTTCGAACCTTTCCATATTTCTTTTTTTTTTGGCTTGTTACAAACGTCTTTCGAGGTGTAATCGAGCTGAATAATTTACCCAAGGGTAGTTATTTCAACTTAATCAAACTCATTTTGTTTGTATGACTCATTTAAGCTTGCTTCAAATATACGTTACCTATGAAGGGAAGCACTGCTTTTTCTCAATGACCAGGGGTGGAGCAAGCGTTGCGCATCATACTTGGCATCAATCGAAGCCTTTAAACCTGGAAATGTGAGCTGTGGAAGCAAATAAATAATAAATAATTGCAAAACATTCCTTGGATCTTTAGCAATTTCAATACAGAAGAGCCACGCAGTTTAAAAATGTGAGCAAATGTTCCGAACAACATTAGGCCAAGTGGTGAAATACGAGGTGTGTCCATGACTGTTAACTCACGCGGATTTCTGTTGGTTTGCGTCGCTGTAGCAGTAGTGCTATTTGCAGGATCATTTAACGCCAGCCGGAGGTTCGTATTTTGTGCGTTAGGTAGGTTCATTTCTTTCCTTCCCTTCTTTTGGGTGTAGCTGAAAGACGTTAGCGAGGCTGCTACTCTAACTCCGCGTAAGAGGCTTTTCGTCAGGTTAAACCGTTTCCTTCTCTGGCGTTGTTTACTCAGATGTGGGCAATTATTTTTTGTGTGTTCACAGCAATGAAAAACAAATATTTTTATTTAAGTCAATATTGTGACGCTCGGCTACGTACTTGTATATAAAAGACTAAAGTCTTTCTTGGGCTACTTAAACCCCAAAATTTTGATCTTCCTGTCTGTCTGTGACTCGATTCAGCAACGCGGCCAAAGTAAAACAAGGCTGCGCAATAGTCTTATACCGGTGTCACATGGGCCCTTTCAATCGCAATTAAAGTGAATCGCGATCGAGTTTTCGAGCGCGCTCGACGCACTGCCGCTGCTACACGGCAGCTTTCCTATCGCGATTTAGAAGTTGCACCGGTTGCACTCGTGTACGCCAGATGGCGCTCAAAATGTACTTGCGGTAGCGAGCCTACATGCGCCGCGCCTTCGTCGTTTAGGGTGGCGACAGCAGTCCAAGGTTTCCTAACGGTGGCTGTGGCGGCCGCCAAACTTGACGGGCCGCCATATTGGCCCCCTAGTGCCCGCCCGACCTAGGAAGCCGGCATGCGCCGCGCCTACGGAGGCGCGGAACAGGCTATCTCTAGCACGACCTGCTTCGAAACGATCGTGCGTGGTTAGTGGTTATCGCTAAGCAGCTTTCCAAAAACTTACTGCTGCTGGGCACAGTTCAGATCGTGGGATCTTTCATTTAATGCGGCATTCGCGTCCTTGGTAAAGGCTTGCAAGTGCCTCCTTTGGAGGCACTAGCTGTGCGTAGAAACGCGCGACTACGTGATTTTTCGTGCCTGGAGCTCCATGGGGCGCATAGCTGGGGTATCTTGTTTTTCACATGCAGAATCGTGCTACGGTGCAATTATTTTTCGCAGGTCAGTTCGGCGGCAAGCAGGAAATATATCTGAGATTACATGACATTCGTCGAGAATAAAAACACGTCGTGAGCAACTGACACAATGGAGAGCAACGTCTCGAGAGAAAGGCGCAATGTGAATGGAGGCACACCAGTGTTCTTGGTTTTGAATGCCTTTTTAAGCTGGTACTAAGGAGCAGCAAAACAAAATGTTAGCAGGAAAATATCTCACAGCTTTTTTGAACACACTATAATGTAAATTATACAAACAAGGCATCAGTTTTTCTTTATTACAACTGTACGGCAATGAAGTTGCATAGAGTCCTTAACAAAGGCACAGTCCTGAATTACGATTGAATGTACCACTCAAGTCGTTCAAGTGTCCTCACATAAAAAAAATTGATCGCAGCTGCGTATCTTGTCGGTGCTGCTGTCGGTACTGCTTGTCGCTGCTGCTCAAAACTTGAATCTTCAAAATGTGCCTACAAGAAAAAAGTCAATTTCAACGAAAATATTTGAAAACCACATAATGCATTTGAATTACTCGCTCGCGAGGCAGACTGCTTGCTCTCGCGCGTTTTTTACCTTTTGGAATGGAAATTGAATATGCCCTCTAACTAATGCAGTACGGGAATTTTTATGGGGCGGTTCGCCACAGAAATGTTTGCAGACTTTAGTGACCCCTCATACACAGTTTGGCAGTGTTGCAAGAAAGAATCAATCATATATTCCACCCCCGTGCGGAATATCAGCCCGAGCAAGGCAGGGGACAATTTTTTCGGTGATCGACCGGATGAATATCCAGGACACGGAAGCTTCAAAGTCGATTGCCGAACGCAGCTGAGGGATGAGACAATACTCTGAATTGCAGTGCGTTCGAAGATTGCGCAGTCGCCCAGCGATCGCTTTTGTCGCTTGGTATCAACCAATGTTTGTCGCAGTGACGAGAATCGCGCCTTTTCTGTCGCAAGCGTGAACGGTCCAGGCCTTTCGGGGATGTTTTATAACCAGGCTTAGTTTTGAACATTCACGTTTCATGCATGCGTAATCCGGAATAATCGAGCCACGCAAACAATCCACTTGCGCGCACGCTGCATTCGCACGCTAAATTGCCGCTCGGCTACGTGCAGCCGTCGCTGGAAGCCATCAAAACAGGCCATGGCCTGCGCTACCGGCGCGCAACGGCGCTGCGACAACGGAGGAGACGTTGAGGACACGACGACGCTCGCTGAAAGCGTTGTAGGTGCAGAGCACTTAAATAATATATATAGCTGCAAGTACGCGTGCAAAAAACATGAAGCGAGGTGAAATACTCACAGCGCAAACACGAGAAGCAGCAGTGGGCTCCCAGCGGTCCCTTTTCACATGAACGAGCCAGCGCTTTCTTCGGTTCGGGCTGGCCGGAAGCGGAACATCCGTGTGCCTTTTCTGCAATGGTTCGTACATTGCGGAACGCAACAGCCGGTGTTGCGACCGGGCGGGGGAACCCGATCCGTGTTCCGTGGCCTCCAACATACGATGGGTAGCGTGTATGATGCGAGCGGCCAGCCGCTGTTGCAGCCGAAGAGAAGTAAAGAAGGATAACGTAACTGTTTACTTCATAGCGAGTTGTGAGCTGAAGCCAAAAAAACATACAATGCCCAGACGGGCGAGGTTACAATACAGGACACAAGCAGAGCGACCGCATGGATTCGCTGCTCAGACAGGAATGATTTTCATTGTTTGTGCTGCTTCTATTTATACCCAAAAGCCACAAGGTCAAACGCCCCCAAGAGTAACACGCCACGAACATCACAGACACATACACGCTCTTTCCATAGTTCGTGAGTCATTCATGCTTCGCCCCACGTGGCGTCCGAGAGAGGGGAGAGAGTGTCCTTGAAAGGTGCTGGGGTCGCGCTATCGAAGGTTGATCGCGCCGATTGCGAAACGTCTGAGCCGGGGATGTCAAGGCGTGGCTCACCGACGCGCAGGTGCCTGAAGGGTGTGGCGAACGTCGTGGCTTCGCACGTGGAAGCTGATGCGGGAAAACACGTGGCGTTGGCCGATTCGTAACACCGGGCATTTTTGGTGCTCATACAACTCCCAACACGTTCCCCGAGCTGGCATGGTTATGAAAAGCTTCCCGTGGTCAACAAAAGTCACCGCGAGTCACAGGCAGCAAGGAGGCAGCCCCACGCACACGGCGGCAGTGAACCGACTGGGGAACAACATGGCGCCGTATCGGCCCCGTTGCTATGGCAACGTGTGCTGGCAACGCTTCCCGATGGTGGAAGGCGGCACGAGCTGTGTCAAAGAGTGGCACCACCCTAAACGACGAAGGCGCGGCGCATGTAGGCTCCCTAACTTGCGGCCGGCGTCTTGTAACAGCGCGGTCGTAGGTATACGCAACTGTGGATGTTTCTGCACGCTTATTTGGGTAAAGTTATTTGCACAATTCGTGGCCTTATTTGACGTTCTGAACTGTCGTGCCATTACTTAGCGGGGACGAGAGTATCGCCGCTTTCGTTCCATCGCGTTTGGAAGCCTCCATCGCCCTTGGGGAACTACAATTGACTTCGAGCGGGATCGGGCTAGATCGCGATGGAAACTGCCACGTAGCAGTGCCCGATCCGGATTCAGCTCGACCCGGATCGACTCTATAGCGATTGAAAGTTCCCGTGTGACAGGGGTATTAGATGTCCACAGCCAAACCTAAACGTCTACGTCCGGTGTCAATGTTCATACTTTTCAACACTGTTGAAGTAGAACAAAACATTACGATAATATCAGGTAGAAAATTCACGCAGAAGTGATATTTGCAGTGTTTGTTTAAATAAAATTTCGGGATGCTTGATTTTGCAATAGAAAATAAAATACATCCACTGCTGAAAATAAATTCTCTCTATCACCTGCATTCGCCCTCACCACATTTGCGTCTGACGGCACTTTAAAAAATCAAACGTCAACAGTAACAAAAGGCTTCACTAGATTGGTTCTACGTTCCGTTTGCAACGCGCGTGAAATAGGGCAACGTGGTTCTATAAACGTTGTGGTAGGGTGCCTTGATTCACGCAGTCTCCGCATCACGGCAGCGCTGGCATCGAGGCAACCGGCGTGGAACAGTGGTGGGGTGGTGGTGGTGGTAAAAAACCATTGTTATTTGAGACGACAAAAAGAAAAGAAAGAAGGGTGGGTGGCCTCTTCTCAGTTCAGAAAGCCGCGAGCGACTGCTGCTACTCTAGCCCGGGAGATCAGGTGTTCGCGAGTCCCGAGCTGAGAGCTGGTCAGCCCGCACCCCTCAGTTCCGGGGGAAGGCGGGAGGGGGAAGGGGGTTGGTTAGTGGGCACGTGCCCATACAAGATGGTACGTCTTATTGGTTGGGAGTATGGCAGGTAGGGCAGTTGTAAGGGTATGTAGTGGGGGATATATGGTGAAGAATAGCGGTGTTAAAATATGTTTCCGCCTGGAGTCTGCGCTATATTCGCGCGTCGCAAATGTTGAGGGAGGCATGAGGGGGCGGGGAACGGCGGCGGTTCTGACGGTACTGGTGCAGTATATCGGTGTAGCGGCTGGGAACGGAAAGGTTGGAGGACGGTGTTGTCAAGTCGCCCGCCCCCGATGGGAATGCCCGGAGTAGGATATCGCGGGTAGCGGCGTGCACCCCCTCATTCCCTGGGAGTGAAGCATGACCTGGGGTCCATACAATTTGGATGTAGGGCAGGGTCTTTGTTGTCGGGAGAAGCTTGAGGGCAGGAGGTGAAATGCATCCGGTCAGAAAGTTCCGGCATGCTTGCTGCGAGTCGCTAAGGATGGTGATATAGGCGACAGGTGCTGTGGTGTCCGCGAGGGCTATCGCTGTCTCTTCGGCAGTAGTGCTGTTGGTATCAGTGATGGTAGCAGAAGTCAGGATAGAGCTTTGAGCATTGAGGTCAACCATTCCATCGGCTCTTCGGTTCGAGTAGGTCGCAACATCCGTGTATCGGTTGTCGGGGTCGTTGGAGTATCGTTTCTCGGGAGACGAACGAGTGCTTGTCTTGAACCCACGATGTAAGTAGGGTGCATATGACGCGGAATTGGCGAGACCTTGATGTGTGCGCGAATTTGGGGGGACATGCGTCGTGGTACGTCCAATTAAATAGGAACGGAACTACCCAGGTGTGTCGAAACGGTGTGGCCCGTAAAAGTAAAAAATAGGCGAGCGAGCTGGCTCGCTGGCCTATCCCTCACGCGCAGTGTACTGTGGGTCGAGTCGGAGTAAGTGCGTGGTAGGACTGAATGTAGGGTTACCAAGAGCAATTTTGTATGTTTTGCGAATTACTGCGTCTTGTTTGGAGTGTTCCTTTGGTATCAATTGGGCGTGCGATGCCCCATGTATGATGCGACCTATCAGGACTGCATGAATAATATGGCAGGTGTCTTTTTCTCGGAGGCCGTGTTGCTAGTTGCAAACTCTTCGAATGACGTGCGTAAGCTGCGTGACGGTCACTTGGAATTGCGGGAGAAGAGCAGCTCCCGAACCGTCGGCTTGGAAGGGAACGCCGAGAATTCGAAGATTGGTCACTTGCAGGACGGGAACAGAGAATATGGTGACGGACGCGTCAGGGATTGGTTGGGGAAGACGGCTGTGTGTGGGTTCGCGGAGAACAACTAATGCAGATTTTTGTGGTGCACAGGTGAGATATTCGTTGTAGATATTCGAGTGTGCAGTCGATGGCTTGCGTATATTGCATTGCTGTTGTCCCTCCGATCCGGTGTTCGTCCAGATTGTTAAGTCATCAGCGTAGAATGCGCGGTGGAGATTGGGGATGGCGGAGAGTTTGACTGGAAGTTGGAGGAGGGCGATATTGAAAAGTAAGGAGGAAATGACAGATCCGTGAGGGGTGCCTTTTCCCGGTGTGGGGAAAGGGTCAGATTATATGGTTCCCAGGCGAATTGTGGCTGTCCGATCATTTCAAAAGTCTCGGACGAAGTTATAAGTAGCCGTTCCACAGTTCGTTGTTTGAAGCCATCGCAAGATGGCCTCGTGCCTGACGTTATGAAAGGCCCCTTGGATGTCAAGAGCGAGGATGGTGCTGGGCATGCTTTTGCTTAGGTTGTCGATAACTTGTTCTTTTAGTTGGAGGAGTACGCCTTGAGCGGATAGTTGAGCACGGAAGCCGAACATGGTATGGGGATAGAGATCGTTGTCGTCGAGGTAGGTTGTAAGGCGATAATGCACCATATGTTCGAACAGCTTGCCCAGGCACAAAGTAAGAGACATAGGCCGGAGGTGGTCGATGGCTACAGGTTTGTGGGGCTTCGGTACGAGTAATATGTCTGAATGCCGCCATTGTTGGGGGAGGGTTCCGGCTTCCCAGTGTTTGTTAAAGAGGGCAAGGATGGATGACAGAGTTTCATTGTCTTGGTTTGGGAGTGTTTTGTTTGTTATGGGGTCTTTTCCCGGCATGGTGTTGGCCGTCAAGAGGGCAAGGGCTTGCTCTAATTCTTGGATCGTGAACGGAACATCGTGATCGCGGATAGTAAGGTGAAGTTATGGTAAGGTCGTGGGAACTGGCGAGTTTTCAGGGGAACCAAAAC
The DNA here is from genome assembly GCF_048455015.1 of Haemaphysalis longicornis. NCBI lineage: Eukaryota > Metazoa > Arthropoda > Arachnida > Ixodida > Ixodidae > Haemaphysalis > Haemaphysalis longicornis. The sequence continues at coordinate 197,127,177 of NW_027526361.1, forward strand.
GCTTCGTGTGGACTGCATCTAGTAAGTAGTTTTGTGGATGAGCATGGTTGTGAATGAGTCGTTGTGGCTGCTGCTGCGCTTTTGTTTTCGAGGTTGTGGCTGCTGCTGCTCTTTTGTTTTGTTTTGGTTTGCACTTTTGAACCTAAGAGGTGGCGAAAAATATGCCATGTGCGCTTGGTGCTCAACATGGCTTCAAGTTTGTCATAGAAAGATCGCCAGTTCTGGGTTCACAGCACTCAGCGTATTGAGCAACCCGCTGGCTGATTTCCGAAATCCTGCGTTTGAGGGAGCGCTTCTTTTTTCGAGTTTTCCAACTGTTGACGAGGCCTCGCCGAGCCTTTCACAGATGAGCTAGATGAAGACGACTGAGGGATTGATAGTTGGGAGGGGAATGATTTTAGTATGTTTCCGCACTAGAGCAGTTAGCTTGGCCGCCCATCGTTCGAGGTCTTCGTCTGAAGGAGGAAGGGATATAGGACTTTTGCGTAAAGATGACCAGTTTACGAGGGTTGCTTGTCCGATGCGTCGTCGAAGGGGAAGATGGGGCATAGCGAGGGCTAGGATGTAATGATCGCTTCCAAGAGTGTCTGGTAAGCGCGCCCGCTCTAGATGTGGTGCCTGGCAAATGTGAGGTCCGGCGTTGTGTCGCGAGTGACACTTGTTCCCAGTCGAGTTGGAAGGGTAAGGTAGTTGCATTGTGCAAGAATGTGGACTTGGGCTGCATGAAGGCGTGCCGTGCCTTTCTTGGTCTCTTGAGCGTACCCCCATTACTTTGGGGGGCGTTGAAGTCGCCGAGCAAAAGCGGGGGGTTTGTGCCGGCTCTCTTGGCTGATTCTTTCAGGAGTGGATCGATATCTCTGAGAATGTTGGGGAGGACTGTAGATGTTCAGGATGAATGAACTTGGACGACCGGGTCACATACGAATGATTTCTACAAACGTATGAGCAATCGGAGAGAATGTAGGGTGTTCTTTGGAGATTAATGCGTTCACCACAGAACCACCGTTTGGTGCCAGAGGTGATGGGTAAACGTGGCGTTTCCAGATAGTTGGGGTTTAGGGGTATCCGTTTCTTGAAGCGCAATGATGTCGGGTTCGGACAGGGTGACACAGTGACCGAGTTGGGCTTACAGGCTGCTGTGATAAAAAGTGCCGCTTCCCGTTATCAATGCGTAGGATGTGCTGTAATCGAGCAACCCTTACTGCCTCTAGTACTACAATTTTTCACTAATTTATTTTACATCTTTTTGAACAATATAGTGCCCTGTCGGCTGGAGAAATAATCCCCAGATCATATTAGTTGGAAGTAGTCTTTCATCCCCTTAATTAAGAAATATCGTTCGGTATATCAAACGTTCCTGGTTTTAAAGAATCGTGGTATTTTTAACAATGATGAATAATTAATGTGTATATTCTACTTTATTTTTATCTGTTTACTCTGTTGTTTACCTTACAGCAATGTGTATTGTTTTCAGTCCAACGAATTTTCTCTTAACCAAGGTTTTTCCCGGACTGAGGTTCTCAGAACTCCACATTCAGTGATAAGTTCAATCTGAAATGTAAAGTCTGAGGCACGGTTCTTTCTGTTGGCTTCTTTGTGACCGCCTCACTGCAGCACTTCTACTTTCAGTACTTTGAGCTGTGTTTGAGGCATCAGTTATGCAGAATTGAAGTTGCATTCTTTTTAAAGGCTTTTAGAAGTCTCTACCAAAGCGTTGGCAGACAGAGGTAATGAATAAAAACCGTTTCTAGCCGGAAATCCTGGGTACTGACGTTCAAGCACGGCAAACTACAAACTCAACGAAGGTAAAAACAGTGTCCTTGGCTTGGAAACTTGGCACGTTAAAGTACTACGCAAAAGCAACACCGAGTTCATAGGTATTTGCCGTTTACAATGCCTCAGATCGTGTTGTAAACCACATTGATTGGATTGCAACAAATGTTCTGAGCGAGAATACAGCGGCAAGGATTGAAGAATCAACATTCCTAATGAGTATGTTGAGCTTGGTGGGTTTAAATGTGCGTTCTTAGATAAAACAACAGTCAATGTAAGGCGGACGGAAAGGAAGGGTAAGAAAAGTCATGATATGTACCAAACGCTATCACAAGAGGGCAGGTGTTATATGGGTATTTTCATCACGCCTTAATTTACGTGCATGTGTATAGAAATATATTGCGCTTTATATTCTGTGAGCAAAGAAAGAATGCTGCAAATGTCGACGTTCATCTTCAGAAATTTATTACCTTGTAGTTACACGTAAACTTCAAGGTTCGATATTCTCCCACCTCCCCTTGTGGACGAGTGCACTGCGCACGATCGTCTGTTTTGTTCTTTACAGGCTCACTTCTTTTCATGGGGCACATCTCTTTTTTTTCCGAAAGGTCTTTCATTTGAGCCGCTCGTTACGGAACAAAGCAGCGAAAGCATTAGCGTTTTTTGAGTACCTGCGAGAGAAATTCTGTCCGTAGATACAGCTGTTGCAGGAAGGCGGCTTTTTTTCGTTTGGTTGTGCGCTTACTGCAGCGAAACGAACAAAGCATTAAAACGCCCTCGGGCCCATTAAAGCTCTACACTAAGCATTTAAGGGGACCGTAATGGCTTTGAAAATACATAGCGTGGAGTTGGGCTATTTTTGGAACGAAACATTAGCAAAAAGAAGCGGGAATCGACTACATATAAATGAAGAGTACGAAAGAAAAAGACGAAGGCCACTGAATCGTCTGCCGACTGAAAAGTTTATAGTGAACCATTAGTAAAAAAATGCTTTATTTTACGCAGCTCGTAAGTGTTCATGCGTAAAAAAAGCAAAGCGTGCTACAGGAAGGGTTATCAAGCGCCCGTCTTTACGGACATATAGGGCATTTCGAAAACTACAGCGATGAAGTCAGAACTTGGAAAGTAACTAAAATATATAAGTGTGCCGGATAACTATGATGAAGCCTCGAGAAAATCGCCTTTGTGTAGCATCTCAGAATACTAGGTAATGCGATATACGGAAAAAAAGTGAGCTTTGTAATACAATAATACAAGTGCACCGGATGCGCGTTTCTTACAGTCATTTTTCAGGAGAACTTAAATGAGTTAAAACTGCAGTAAAAAAGTCCGCAACTGTAGTTTGCGTTCAGCCGTCCTTGTACAACTAGTAAACGTTATGTGAATACAGATACTGCCGAAGATCTTTCTTCAATCTAAATCCAATCGTTTCAACGTAGCAGTCAACCACACGGCGTAAGGGTCACGGAGCTCATAAAACGTCACAGAAAAATTGCAACACAGATTCTTTTCATTGTATCACCATTTAGAAGTTTCTTCGCTCATGGGATATTTAAAGCGGAAGTTCCTGTCCTAACACTTCGACCTACTTTGGGCGTTCGCTACTCTCAAGTCAAAGTCTGGGTTCAACGTGTTTATCATGTCGTATTGTATTCTACACCAGCTTCTTCCACGAATACGTTTTGAGCGTTGCTGTGCGGTGCGCCCAGATAATCTTCATTGTAGTGCAAACCTCACCCACCGCCTGTGATGCCTTGCGATGCTTGAGTTCACTAGACCACCTGAGGATAAAGAACATCTACAGACATTTTCGCTACACAAAATTTACTTAGTGCGAGAGAGCCCGGTACCCAAGTGGCCGGGTTTCCTCGCAGCCTACTGCGATACCCAACATGTGATTTATTTGTTGGTGTTTTAAGATGCGACACTCAGAGCATCTCTTGTCGGCGGCCCTGTCCTTCCTGCGTGCGTCCGTTGTTGTCCGCTTGCGTCCGTTGTTGTCCGCAGCCACTCTCCCCCTCTCCTCTCCGATAGCGAAAACTCTCTCGCGAGGGGCATTGGATTGGCTTGGATTGGATTGGATTGGTTTGGCTTGACTTGGATTGGATTAAAGTGGATAGTGTTGGATTGTGTTGCGTCATAGCCGCGGCAGACGCACTGGCGCCGGGGCGTGCCCAGGTGAGAGCGTGTGCGGCCCAGCGCGCTCTCACTCCGCCGTTGGGCGGCGCTGCGCGCGGTGCTGCGCATGTGCAGTACTCTCTCTCTCCGCGGACTCCTCTCCTTCGGGCGTGCTGCGCATATAACCGGTGTGTCGCTCTCCGGCGGCCTTTCGGTCGACGGTTGCTCTCCGCTTGCGCTTGAACACCCCTCAGCGTCGCATCACACCAGGGTTCCCGCGAGGGGAGGTGGGCGTAATTTTTTTTCGTGTTTATTTCGAAATATTTATTTTGTAGGCGCCGTGGTCGTGCTGGCTGGGATTTTCTTGCTTCTGGCAAGGAGTATGTTTCGAAACCACGCAATGTATCTACTAGGAGGAAATAAATGTCAACGCCCGTATGCCGAAAATTAGTTCCTTGCCAACTTGCTGTGAATGGGCACGTAACATCATGCTATCCTTGTTTATTATAAACCGTTAGGCAGCACTTTCAAGTATAAAGCGTTTTAGTCGTATGAGCACTTTTACATAGTGGTGGAAATGTTGCAACCTGAACGTAGCTCGATATGCGACGTTCCCGTTGGAAGGAGCTGACGTTTTCTTTAAAATATGTTAGACTAATGACTGCATCGGATATTCTGTTTAAAATAACGAGAGACATACGGCTACAGTAGTATTCCGTTCTAACGGCACGCTAAAATTGTAGCTTCAAGACATTCTTTCAGGCATTTTTGAAAAAATTACTGCTTCGAACACAAAGCGGATGTTCTTTCATAACCCTGCCAATTGCTTAACTATAATCCCAGTTTCCTCAACGTGGTTACAGTTGAAATGAAAATGTGTGCGTAATAATACACACTCTCTGTTAAATACTACTCTATGGACTGTAGAAACACGATACATTAACCTCGTTAAGGTTAACTCCACTGTATAGAGACATAGCCGGAGTAGAAAGCTCCTAATCTTTGAACAGTGGCATGAGGGACCCCAAAGACAACCACAAAGGAGGAAGATGTTTTTTCCTGTGGCATTTCATTTCTCGGTCTACAACTCCATCGTTGCAGGAGATTTCGCACTAGGTGGAACTGGCTTTAGTTTTTTGCTCTACTGCGCCTTTGAAATATGTCTTGAAAAGCTCAATACATAAAACAATGTTTTTTTTTTCCTCAGGCTGGCTAGTCGGTGCAGCACAGATGGAGTGGGAAGCGCTTAATGTTTAGGCGGTGGGAACAGAGACAAGAAATTCAATGACAGGCTTGGTCCTGTATGTTTTTCTTGCTGGTCCCTGTTCCCGCTGTCCAAAGATTAAGCGCTTCCCAATCAGCTGTGCAGCGCCCACTAAACCTCAATGATGCCCTGATGACCAAAAAAAAAACATTGTTCGATGTATTCGGCTTTTCAAGATATGTTTCAAAGGCACAGCACACCAAAAAAATTGTCTCCAATCCACGCTCTGAAGGTAGTTCGAAAGCAAAGCTTTAAATGACACCCACAACAATTGCCCATCGACATCAGAATTGCCGATGTGACGTCACATGAATTAACATACGTGGCTCTACAACGAGTAAAACCAGAGATTCTGCCACCCGTCACCTGGAATTCGAGGGTGTGGTAACCCGAACGCAGCAGCGTCGGCAACGGCCGGACTAAATCGGCGGACTCCGCCGCTGTAGCCTTGCCGTGAGTCGGTAGAAAGAAAACGGAGAGGAGCGTATTTCGAAGGGTGATACAGCAAAACCTAACCATCTTGATGCGCTAGCTTCGGGCTACACCAGCACGCGACACAAGCGCAGACACCGAAACAGTTCAGCATGTGAGCATGGTGAATTGCATTTATACCAATTTAAACTAGTTTCGTAAGTTTGAGAATTGCGAGAAAGCTGAGGAAACTGTTATAATCGCTATGTATCAGAAACAGTCGCTACTTTGGCCTTTTGTAATACCTCTTAAAACACAGCAAAATTGGTATTCACCAATTTAAAAATCGGAGTCACATTCGCGGCAAGCCGTGCGCAAAAGCTAGCGTTTCTCTAGCGCCCAGATGCCAGTATGTGGTCTCTACATTCTGTTTTCCCGCTCTGCAAATCAATCCTCAACATAAGTTTGCGGTACGACCACTTAATTCCGTCGGGTGCTGGTTACCCTTGAGGTGCTCACGAACAAGTTAATCAAGACGTGCGAAGGCACCTAGCAATGGACGGGAAGCTCCACCAAAACAGGCCCAAAACAAACGCCGCGGGAAGCAGATGGCAAAGTCTACCGTCGACGCCCCCACCGGCGAGGAGGCCTTCCCCCATGGGGAATGCTGGGTAAATTGTTGGCGCCGTCACTGGTGTGCTTCGTGAGTGAAATCGTCGCCCCCCCCCCCTTCGTCCCGCCTCTCCCCCCTTCCACGGCTGCTGATTAGCTGGTAGAGTTAGAAAGCTATGCTAAAAAACTGAACCCAGTTCCACCCAGTGTGAAATCTCCTGAAAGGGTGCAGCTGTGGGCTGTCTTCACGATGGTCGCGTTTTGCTTAAGCTTCCTTCGAATTTTGGGCGGTTGCTTGCCTTCGCTATCGCTTAGCTTGTGCCACTTGTGTCCGTTGCTCGGCATTGGCTTCCATTTGCTGCCGCGTAACCTCCGCTGCGTTCTTGCGTTTCCCAGTATTTGCTTGCATTCTCCGCTGTTTCGCTTCGGCGGATTTCTCCCTAATGAGTTAGCTCCACACCACTGTGGTTTCGCTAGCTATTTTTTCGCACGCACTGTCGAATTGGCTCGCCGACAACGCTGACGTTCTCGGGGAGAGCGCGTTGACGCTTTAGTCTGTCGTAATTCATGGCTGGAAAGGACGTGTGGCAGCCCACCCCTGAGAGGCAGTTGGACCCCCTGTGTGTGGCTCTGAGAACTGGCTTTTGAGCTGCGGGGAAATCTGCTCCAGAGAGAACGTGGTGCGATATTACAACGATGCGTCGACCGGGCCAGAACTAGAACAGCTCTGCTAGCAATCAAGTGTAACACTTCTTTAAAGGCTCAGGGACCCTAAATGTGAGAGCCCCTTATATTTTGCGTGAAAGCTCTTATGTTTTGTAGATTTCACGGCATTCAGCCATGACCGACGATGGCTTCTCATTCCCAGCTTTCTCGCTCAAAATCACTTCTCAGGGAAGCTAGTAAAACAACTTCAGGAAGTGACAGTTGGCATAAAGCAAGAAGTTGGCCTGGAGACGGAAACTCTAAAATACTTTCGAGGATTCTGTATATAATTCGTGTATTCGCTGTCAAAACGTACTCCCCATGCATTTCCATGGGATAGTTTCCATGGCTGTGCAGCTTTGTCACGCAGCGGGCTTGATTTGAAACTGTGCACAAAGCAAGCTTTCGTCCGCAATACTAGTGGCGCGAAAATATTTCACATTCATTTAAATAACTTCACAGTAATCACTTAAAAGGCCGCAATGAGCCGGAAAGCTGCACCTGTTGGCGAGAATTGAATGTGAACTGTCCTAATTCTCTCCCTGTTATAATTTCCCTTTTTGCGACGTTGACGGGTCTGAAAGCTGGTAGAATACACGCAAGCAATTTTGTTCGCTAGACTGAATCAACGCCATCCAAATAAAAGTCTGTTTTAATTTAATTTACAATTTTTCCAAAGCCTGAGAGCCATTCGGGAAATAAATTTTATCACGTGGTCCTAATTGGCCATAGTGGAACAAGATGACGCGGCATAGAATAGGACACCGGAACGTTTGAGCACGCCAACCATTTGTACGCCATAGCTTTATCGTCATAGCCATGCGTCGTAGCCTTATCTGGTTCTTTCTAACGAAAAAAAAACTTCTTGGCCAGTGCCCCTGAGTGGGTATGCGGCAGTTTATGAGCCACCACCACTACCACCATGCACGTGCCGTTGTGTAGAATGAGCGGTTACACAAGAGAATGCGACCTACGCGCTGTCTGGTTCCTTTTATGACCAATTACATCGTGTAAAATATACTTGGGATACCAGCCGCCGACGCCTGGCTGGTTTTTCTATGCCACGACATTTTGACACAAAAGTGATTTATTCTGGGATTCAAGAAGATTTCACTTACGCCATATCCATCACGGAAATGCCGCCAGTACAACGAAGCCAGCAGCCTGTAAACAGTGCAACCATGCAGACTGGGTCTTGTTGCGGGAAAGCAACATTTATTACTAGAGAGTACGTTATACTTAGGGTTGTTTGTTTTCGGAATTAAATTTTAACACGAAAGTGTTTTCGAAAGATTTCACTGACGTCACATCCGCAACGGAAATGACGCGAGTACGCCTTTGCCGAAGCGACCCGCCAGCACGACGTCACTCGCCAAGCACACACCCACAAGGCAGTCGCCATCCCGCAAATCATGCTCAGCTGCAGATTTCGCTGCACATTTCACCTTCTTGTTTTACCGATTCCCATGACAGAAGTATCAACGACAGTTTTTTTCCAAATTTGTCATAACCACCCGCCCCCCCTCCCAACAAAAGCGTTGCCGTTAGCAACTGTGCCTGGGGTATGTAGACATTTCTCTTTGAAATTACTACAGACCTTTGCGGCAGCGTAGCCTATTTCAATAATAACATCCGCCTGGTGTTATGGATGTTGTGTATGTAAGGACTGGAGATGTAGTTACGGTAAGCTCTCGGGTTCCCAATCATGAACCTCTATCTGGCTGGTACTGCAACGCGAAACACCTCAACAGACTTCAAACCGAACAAGGCATGGCGCTGTACAAACCCAACACATTTTTAGTGTTTCATGTGGTTGAGCTTTGTGTTTTTATAGAGCATGGGCTCTGCAAAAATTACTGCTGACTTTTATTTCAGTTCACATGTCACTGCCTTAGTCCTTGAGAAAAACACGTGAAGCACGCTCGGCTAATTTCCTTGAGCATTCGCAATTTCGTATACCACAAATTTTCCTTCGATATAGTGTATGCGGTTTCGATAACTTTTAACACTTTTCTCGGATTTTCCTCTGTAATAAGCAACGACAGCTGCTGCTGCGAGTCGTAAGTCTGCTTACACTGCGGTATTAACCAAACGAGGCATATATTATTTTATCAGTATTTTTGGGTGGGGCGTACCCAAACCCTTTCCGGAACAAATATTTAAAATAATTATCGAAGTAAACTGTGCAATATCCTCTTTTCTTGGAGTAGAAGAAGTGACATTCACGTGCTTCTGATATATATTTCAGGGGGCGGAATTAGCCCCTTATACGTGTGACAGGCATTGGAACCTATAGGGCTATTATCCCACCCTTCATTTCAAGATTTATTTGTCTAAATTCCTTGGTCGGCGGCATTTGTTCTTGGCAGTAAGATAAAACAAAAAAATCCTAAATTCGGTACCCCGAAAGTGAAGGCGAAGTTGAGCGCAACATTAAACCGCTTTGACGTACTGAGCCCATATTGCAGCTTTGGCCAGACACAACTCGTGATTGCACAGGCGTTGGGCGTAGAAACGTCTTGTAAGCTCTGTACTTGGCACCGACTAGCGGTATGACCTTAATGTGCTCGACCTTGAGCAAGCTGCAAGTTTTACGATGCCTTCTATTGTATTGAACGTATCTTGTGGGGGCATACCAATAGGAGAACAGCCAGGAACAGTTTTGTGCAACCTTGAAACGCTAAAAGCTCCTAGCAAATATATTGCCCCATTTTTAAAATCACAACAGGACCAAAGTTCCCACGCTAACCCGCGAAGCACGCCGCGCCCTGTTCCTTTTTTTTTCTCGTCGTCGGCTCTTCATGCTAACCCATAGAAACACTTGCGCCACCACTACTGTGACGCTCCCAGGATGTAGACAGGCGCAGAAACAGCAGCAAAGCCTTCGGTCGTCATCTGTAACCGTGAAGCCCATGCTAAAAAAACACGAACGCAGCACCACGATCAAGTATCCACCTAAAGGGTGACTTCTACGCAACTCCCAGCGAGGAATAAAGGCCAAACGACGAAAAAAACAGCGCACGAGACGCTCGCCCGTGTTTTGGTGGCGGATTGTTTGGGCGACACCATCACGTTGATTTGTCAGGCTTAAGCAGTGACGCTGAGTCCATCAAGTAGCGTGAATTTAGAATTTTTAACCACCATGCTCTACGAGCTCGCACATACGGTCACGCTTGCACGAAATACGAAGTGGTGGTAAAGATTCTATGCATTAGGAGTGATCTAAAAACACTTGCGATATTCGGTGGTTGTTTTTTCCCAAAGCTTACGTTGCAATCATTACTACTGAGGGAACCGTGTTTCTATCGCCCGTCCTATTAAATCATGAATCGAAAGGTACATGAAAAATTCACTTATTCGCTGTTTCGTGAGTTTTGCAGAAAAACTGATGGTTATACTCACATGTAATAATAGCCCACCATGCTTCATTGAGCAGTACTTTTCTCTGGGGCAAACAACGCCTTAGAACTGAAGAATTGAGAGCAAACCATCCCATCTTCTGAGGAAATGGTGCGAATCAATGTTTTGCGGCAGTTCTTTTCATCATTCAGGGTCGTCAACTGCATAGTGGCTGTGTTCCACACACCTCTTGCCCAGGGTGATGTCACGAAGGTCTCCAGCCGCTAATGCCGTCTTAACATCCTCTGCTGCCGTTGGTGCCCAGTTGGCGGCCAAACATGGAAAACCTTTCAGCCGTAGCGTGGCCTGCTATTGCGTGGCCAGGACAATTCGCAGTGCGATCAACGGCGCACTTTCCTGTTTCCTCTATGCTGCGAGCCCATCTTGATGTTTAACACATGTACTTTTCAAGTTCATGCAGGTGTGCTTTAAAGGTTAAGTGCTTTTTCCTAGGTGATGTTTCTTCATTATTTTATTACTTTTAGCTGGAAGTTTTATTTCGCACTTCAGATAATCTCTATGCAATACTGTTTGATCCCCTACCGTAATTAAAGTAACGGCAACTGTCAGAGTTAGAGGCGGATATCTATTTTAAGAGACCACGGAACTTATTTTCTAGGCATCTCGGCTTGGCGTGTGCCCAACTAAATCAACCTCTTCTTCCGGGACAATCAACTAGCGATTTCTTGCATTTCTTTTTTATTTGTTCGGGCATTAAGATTACGGAAACTGGACATTTGATGCACATGATCCTAACAGCTTCAGATGGAAATTTTAAGCCTCAGAATTTCACACAGTTCCATTGGTAAATTGGTTCTTATACAGGAACACATTTGCTAAACCCGCCGCGGTGGCTCAGTTGCTAAGGCGTTGTGCTGCTAAACACGAGTACGCGGGTTCAATTCCCGGCCACGGCAGCCGCTTTTATGATGTAGGCCAAATAGAAAAATTCCCGTGTGTACGAGATTTCGGGCGCCTTAAGATCCCCAGATGGTCAAAATTATTCGGGACCCCTCCAGTACGGCGCGCATCATCGCTTGCGTTTCTTCGGCACGTTAAACCCTAAAATCAATCAATCATGAGTGTTGCTCAGCATGACCAATTTTTTTGCATTCACTATTTTCTACTGACACGTGCAGGAAAGAAGTTGATGCTCCTCTCAAGCAAAACGTTACATTCGCGAGAGAATGACGCATGCCGGTGCTGCAAAGTAGCGCAAAAACCTTAGGTGCGTCAAATCTTTGTTGTATACTTACAGGGTCACCAAGACAGTGCGCGCATACTATCATGCCAGATATATTAAAGTGGCGTCGAAAATGAGATAATACCTTCTTCCCTATTCCTTTTGTGGATATGTGTATAAATATATTACTTGAAGGTAATACAGTCGTGTCTTAGATAGTACACCATTATGATAGCATATTCCCTTGAAAATATTCAAAGGCGAGCAGTGGGTATTGGTTACTCGAAGTACAGTCATGATGTATCAGCAACTAAGCTAATGCAAGATAATGAAATACAGGCACTCAATCGTTACGCCAGCTTCTCTGTCTAAATTTCTTGAACTACCTTTTGAGGAACAGACTTGCTCTAGACCCTCCTGATTACGTTACCGCAGTTTAGACCAGTGAAACTCGTCATTCTCATGTTCTCTCTAACTCCTTGTTTTGCACGGTATAATTTATGTGAGTTTTTGTTCTTCGCCACAACTATCACGCAAAGAAACAACTTGCCCTCTCATTACCTCCAAACCTTAGATCTTGACGAACCAAATGTTTAATTCGCTGAATCATGTCCTCCACCCTTACTGTTCCTGGATTCTTCGATTTGGGGTATTTTTTTCTTCTCGCTGTCCTCTTACTGAGATGTCTTTTATTCAAGCTGTGTCACTGATGAATCGATTTTGTGGTTGTATCTGTGCCCATCTTGCTGGGGCATTTTTGGGCTGAAGTATTCCACGAATAAAAAAATAAATTTAGTCTTTTCGAGTATATCCGCATGCTGTTTGGCTTGCATAAGGGCGCCCAGACGTTCCAAAGTGCCATCAGTTAGGTAACCCATAGTTTGGACTTCGTCTTTCCCTACCCTCTACGACCTCGCGATCCCAAGCTCATCGCCATCCGAGCATGAAGCGTACTTTGGAGCCCTATTCACTCGACTTGGCGAATATGATTTCGTCCTCAATCTCAAGAAGTGCGTTTTTGACATGCAGGCCATCGATTTCCTGGACCACGTGGTCACTTCACAGGGCCTCTGACCTCTTTACGAAAAAGTGAAGCTAATCAAGGACTGTCCGCATGCCAACTCAATCAAGAAGCTGCGAAAATTATTGGGCCTGCTAATCAACTACAGACGATTCATACCGAAGCGAGCCAACCTGTCCCAGCCTATCAGTAATCGTCTGGGTACCAAGGCAGACCTTCAGAGCATTTCGAGTGAAGTGAGCGAGCATCCACCGCCTCTTGTGCAGCGAAAAGGGCCTCTCCGACGCTGCCATGCTTTTACACCCACTTGCTGAAGCTCAGCTTCGCCTAACCACCGACGCCTCCAGCGTGGCTGTCGGCGCCGTTGTTGAGCAGTTCGCCTCCGGTTGGCAACCGTTAGGTTTCCTTTCCCGGCAGCAAAACCTGCTGAAACAAGGCGATGCACTTTTGGGCACAAGCTACTAGATGCCCACAATGCCATCAAGCATTTCCAGCATTCCCTAGAAGGCAGGGGCTATTACATCCTTATGCACCAGAGTCCTTGGACGTTCGCATTTCAGCTCAACTGCAGCTCATTCTCGTCGCGTGAGATTTGACAGCTCTCCTTCGTCTGTAAGTTTACCTTCAATCTTCACCATATCAGCCGCCGGATCAACAGTGCTGCCGACGTGCGCCTCGCTTCGAAGCCCTTTCGTCCTAACCTGAACTGATTTTCTTGGAAGAGCCTGTTTCTGCTTAGCAACAGCACACTTAGCTCCAGCAACGCCGTGCCACCTCCTCCACGCTGACTTTCATAGATGTTCCGTTGCCGTTTACCGAAAGCACAATCAACTGCCAGACACCCACCGGCATCTCCCCACCAAACGTCCTACCGACGTATCGTCGAGCCGTTTTCGGTGCCCTGCACGGCAAGACCCACCCCGGCATCCAATTAACTCAACACGTCGTCACAGTGCGGTGGTACGTGACCTCCATAAATGCCGATGTCCGCTGGTGGGCACGTACCTGCCTCGAGGGTCAATGTGTCAAGGTAACAAGGAACACAATTGCCCCTGCCTCCTCATTTGATCCACTGGACACCCGTTTCGCGCACGTGCGCATTGACCTGGCCGGCCCCCTGCCACCGTTGCGAAGTGTCACCTACTTGCTCACGTGCGTGGATCGCTTCACGCGCTGGCCAGAGGCGATCGTGAAGCCTGATATCACAGCGGAAACAGTAGCTACAGCGTTTGCTGATGATTGGGTGTCCCGCTTTGGCTGCCCTAATGTCATGCCTGATCGCTTGCGTCAATTTCACTCCGCTGTGTTCAGCTATCTCGTTGCCATTTTAAGAGTAAGCCACATTCACACCCCCTCCTACCATTCGTGAACGAACGGAATGGTGGAACGTTTACACCGAAACCTCGAGGCAGCTCCCACCACCTACGAGCACCTAGAACATTGGACCCACCACCTTCCTTTCGTCTTTCTCGGCCTTCGCTCGGCTGTCTAGCCAGACCTAAGGTTCACATCAGCACAACTGGTGTACCACTGCCCACTTCGTCTCCCGGGTGACTTCAACACACCTCACCTACCAGTAAACCTTCGGACCCCGCCGGTTACGTAGCTCACCTCCGTCGCCTCTTCAAAAATATCCGGCTCATCCTTCCTCGACAACGCAGCGACCACACCATCTTCGTGAGCCAGGACCTCTCGTTTTGCCCTTTAGTGTTTGTGTGCCGTGGCGCAGCTGGTCCTCCTCTCACTCCCGCTTTCGATGGCCCGAGCGGCACCCGAAGACTTTCTCCCTTGACATGAACGGCCGCCAAAACGTAGTCGCTGCCAACCGATTAAAGCCTGCATACGTAGCCACCCTCCGACCCAGCCAGACCTTCGCCGTCTCAACAATCCTGCCCCAGAAGGTTTACGCTCAACCGACAAAAACCGTCACGTGGCAAACATAACCGCGTCCGGCTCTAAGGGGGGAGCCCTTTTGCCAACGGCGTACCAAGGGCCTACCGCGCTGCGACGAGGACGATCCCGGGCGCACCTCACTAGCGTAGGGTCACGTGCGCTCACACTGGCTGGAAATAAAATCAGTTCGAGCCAGGCGCTGTCGCGGCTGATTGTCTCTGCCCTAGTGGCGAGAAGGCATCGCCTCGTAAGCCACACTTTGGCTGCCCTACTAAGCACTTATCGGCTTCCGTGCCCTGCACAAAGCTTTTGCAGTTTTTTCTTCACGTTATGCTGGACCTTGCGATTTCATTTCCAGACGTAACAGGCAGATTCACCCTGACGTGTAATGAATGGGTTGTTGCTTGGCACGTGCTCTTGGTAAACACGAGGCCCACTGAACAATAAGAGAAACAAAAGAGAAGCCGAAACGCGCAGTGGTGGATTCGCCAACGCTTTCGCCCTCACATTAGGCTTCTCTTTAGGCGCTTGTACTTGTGTTACTCATCCTATATTTTCTTTACTCCACTTACCGGAGTTATAATGGAGTACCAACTAGCTCAGACCCATACGTTGTTCTCTTTACTCTTTAAGTTCTCATGAGTGTAACAGGGGCCGGCAACTTTTTGTTTATTGATATTTGCAAAACTTGACACGTACGCTGTTAGGCTAGTCTACCCGTGCATAACGTGAAGCCTTAAGATGACTATACCTGCTTTGAATGTGCCAATAACCACGCAAGCAGAGAGACGAACGCTGTTAACGCTTGAAGACTAATTTCACCGGATGGAGGACAAACACCTAACGTGGGCGTAATAGACGACGGGAAAACGCTGAATACAGTCTGACAGATAGGAAAGGCAAAGAACGGATCGCAGTGATTAATATGTAAACGGTCGCACGTTCTGATGAGATACGTTTCTAGCAGCCCAGACGAGTAGTCAGTCGGGGGCAAAGCGTGAAGTCAATGTAAGTCTCGAGCACGGTCATGCCGAAAGGCAGCACCCAACAGGAAGACCGGAGCGTCAGCAGTACGCGCGCCAGCGCCACGAAAACTATTCCAAATGTGCTCTCGTGCCTTGGCGGAGCGTAGCGACGTTCTTGCTCAAGGTGGGCCGTGGACCAGGCATCCCATGGGGTCATTTCCACGTAGCCGCGCCCTGTTCCGGCACTTGGCTTCGAGCCGTCTTGTTCCAGATTGACAATGATGATGATGATGTCCTCAAAGCGTTTGGCACGTACCCACACGGGGGGATTGGCCAGGGTTAAATGGGTTGTTGAAATACGTGGGGACTTCAAAATACTAAATTATTTAAGGAACGGGGCTGTAAAAGGAAACCTAGTTATGAATAAAAACCGAACCTGCACCCTTCAGCAATTCAACCGACCAGAAGCAGAAAGAAATTTGTTGCATGCAATTATATATATTCCTTTTCGCAATCCCCAAATTTAAAGCACCAATAGATAATATAAGTGGAATCGAAAAAGTCAAACCCAAACGCTTTGGGCCCTTCAAAAGCAGTTGTCTAGCTGTTGAGAAGCGGGGGCAGTCGACAAAAAAATGTTCTATTGTTTCAGGGACCTGGCACCGCACTCCTGGCAGCGTAGGTGAAAGTCATGATCTGAACAGATAGCAATTAAGCCTTGGAATCCTGCATCGCCGCTTGGTGAAGGTCACACGCATACCAGAGAACCACAAAAATGAACATTCCACCCGAACTTTAAATGATCGTACTCTTCAAGTGATAAAAGTGAGTCAGAACGAGTAGTGTCTAAATGTCAATATCGTCTTAATTTTGAAGATGGTAACAGAGCCAGATTAGGAATTCCGAATTGAATGGGAGCTGTGACAGCGAAATGAGCTAAATGGCCCGTAAGCTCGTTGCCCCTGATGTCCGTATGGCCAGGGACGTAAGACAAGCGTACCTCCTTCACGTGGCTAGGAACAAAAAAATAATAGTTTGGGGTACATTGAAGAGTCGGAAGAGGAAGTTAATGCCGATATAACTGCCATCGAATCAGATATGATGATTTTTGATAGATGCTCCACGATCGCTCCCGCACGGCTCTCTTCCTTGTCATCGTCACTGTCGTTGCCACCGCCAAGAACTGGTCACCGGTCGGGCCCTCGAGGTCGCGGCGGCGCTATGGGCCACCGCCACTCCGCCTCCCTAAAACCAGAGTTCCAAAAAAGTGGATTCTCTCTCTCTCTCTCGCTGTCGTTCTCGCTGGCTCAACTGCGCCGTAAATCACTCGCGGGGTCATTCCTAACAATAGCCCATACTTGCAGAGGTGCAATGGCCTTTGCCTTCTATCTGTTTCTTCCGCCTCTTTGAAATCCCGATTGTCAATCGCTATCCCATGTCTACAGAGAAGCCCGTACCGGTCTTCCTCAACGGCGCAGCAGCCCCTAGCCACCAAGGCTGTCCTCCGCGAAAGGCGCTCCTCACTGCTACGAAGTCTCAAAATTCTACATCGTCGGCGGCTGGAACGCGGTAGCAGCTCGATGGGGCCGCACAGGCCAGTGCGACGCAGATATCCCGCCACGAAACACGAAGACGTTATACGCAGCGTATGGCTTCAAATGCCTTTATTGCCGTTCTGTGGGATAGTAAGACTTGCGGATTTACAGTTAATTCAATGTACCTAGGCGTACTTGGACTCTGTTTTGCCACAAAACAAAATAAATATACGGCGCAATAGAATTTTCGGCAAAAATAGTTGTTTTGGTAACCCCTTAAGACTGTCTTGTTCCTCACGAACAGTAATATACGAGGCATACAGGAGTAAATATGCATAATACATTTCGTAACAACTATGAGAAATAGGCAGCCAATTAGCAGGGGTCAAAATATTGTGGCTTTATGTACTTAGTGGTCGCTGAGAGGTTTTTATTATGACACGCGTATCCTGCGAAGAAAACCTCAACTGCGCGTAAAGAGCATGTGAAGTTTCTGATTAATACACAGGCCGTGTGAGGAAGGTCAGCCACTTGAGGTTGCACTTAAATATGTAATTTAAGAACGATTTTTACTGAACCACAAAGAAGAACTACAAATCTTTCCATGCAGCGTCTGATACTTAGGCGAAGTAACGTTCATTGCAGACTGCGGATGCTTTAACCTCTTACCCCCGTTATATTGCAAAAAGGTTGGCCACTACTCAGACCGCAGAAGATTAATAAACATAACTGACCTATCGTTGCTGTCCTTCGAGAGCGATATTGTGACGTAGGCGTGCAAGAAATGAGTGCCTCAATGAAGGGGATTGCTAAAAACCGCAGTTGTGACGGTTTTTGTTTACAAACTTACAAGATGGTGTACCTTTAAAATATACTGTTTTATCGCGGCGGAAGCCGCAGAGGGACGACGAAGCTACCACTGTCGTAGACGGCCACAAAACAAAACTGAATTATTATTCGGAGATATGCATATATATACAGACGTCACCTGGCGGCAAATAAAGACAACATCAACCCAATCGAAACCGAAACTGAAACACTACATATTCTCCTCCTTAAAAGAACAATGTCAGTAATTGTTAGTAGATTAGTATTAGTACAAAAATACACAATATTTACAAATATTTACAACCACACATGGCATCTGCGCTTCACAAGAATGCCTGACGTACAAATATGCAGCATACATTTGACAACTGCTACATAACGAACCAATTCAGGAACCAAAAAAACACTTGTAGAACCACTGAAACGTCTGCTCAAAGTCCAGGTAGCACTCACGTTGTGGCACAGGAGCAGTCTACACAAAAACACACCAGCTACACAGGGTCCCCGTATCGATCCCGAGGTCTTCTGTTTCTCCGTGTCTGGACACGATGTTGAGGTACCGGGTGCTTCGACGCAACTGGCGCTGAAGCTTGTAGCGTGGGCGTAGCTCGTGAAGCTTCGGACTGCGCTATTGAGGAGCAATCCTCGGGTCACTCAGGCGCCAAATGCGGGGTTGCAGGTTCGGAGCCAGCGTTATGATGCGGATTCCACGCGGCTGATGGCGCAGGTACTTTAGGTAACCTTGAAGCGTTCCACGTTCGTCCATCGTCAAGCCGGAACGTTCATGGCCTTGTTGGTGGACAACCTTCTGTGGGTGGCTAAACGTGAGGTCGCCCTTAGCGGATATTCCGGGTTTCTTAATTCGCACAAAATCACCAACTGACACTGTTGTATTCTTCGCGGACCTACTACGGTCTGCGTACGTTTTGCTGTACCCTTGTTTGCTCTCCACGCGTTGGCGTAGACGGTAGATTTCGGAAGCAGGATCGCGGAAGAAGGTTGGTTATGGGTAGCCCACAACGTCAAGACGTGTTCTCGGTAGCCGCCCATGTAGGAGGACGGATGGTGCAACCCCCGTAGTGGCATGTGGCGTGCAGCGATATATAGCCAAGTAGTCTGTTGCCGCTTGACGAAGCGGACGCTGCTGTAACATTGCAACCTGCACGAAATCCTTGAAGAAACGGTTGAACCGCTCTACAAGTCTGTTCCCTTGAGGGTAGTAAACAAAAGAGTGCACGAGGCGGATGGCGTGATAATTGTGAAACTTTGTGAACTCCACAGAGGTAAGGGTACTGGCTGCAAAGAAGTAGCAGCAGTCTTCGCACTTTTGTCAGCTATCTGACATATTCTGCAGTTCTGGATGGAACGTTCCACCTGTCTATCCATGCCTGGCCACCAGAACCTTTCTCTTAGTCGAGCTTTTGTCCGAACTATACCCGGGTGAGCTTCGTGGGCAGCAGCGATTACTTGCGGCGTGAGAGGCAAAGGTACGACGATTAGTTCTCCGCGCAGGAGCAAGTTGTCAACGACCGACAATTCTCCGCGCACCAAGAAGAAAGGCTGAAGTTCACTTGAGAGAGTCTTATGTGCAGGCCAAGATGTGGCGACATAAGTCGCGACTTGCTTCAACATGCAGTCTTCACGAACGGCCTGTTCAAACTGCTCCTTGATGAGGCAAGGTAATTCAGCAAAGGACACAACCTCCTCGAATAAAGCATCTTCCTGCGAAGACGGAACTGGAAGGCGGGAAAGGGCATCCGCCACCTGGTTTTCGGATCCTTTCCGATACTCTACAGTATAGTTGTAGCGAGCAGCCGTTCCGACCAGCGTGCGATGCGATGGGGGCGGCGGCCAGTGCCTTGTGAAGAGAGGAGAGAGGCCAAGGCTTGGTGGTCTGTGCGCAACGTGAAATGCCGTCCCCACAAGTCGTATCCTAGTGCTCACATGCCCAAACGCACGCAAGCGCTTCACGCTCTCCCACTCAGTATTTCCTCTCCGCAGGTGAAAGCGTTCCCGAAGCAAAGGAAACAGTTCGAAACCTGTCGCCATCGATCTGCTGGAGAACAGCACCCAGTCCGCAGTCGGACGCATCAGTGGACAGTACGACCGGAAGGGACGCATCGAACATCTGCAGAACTTGGCTGGACGAGAGCAGCAACTTTGTTTTGGCGAACCTGGCGTCTACCGCATCAGTCCAAATGAATAGTTGGTTCTTTCGGAGAAGAGCTCGCATACGTTCTACCACATCAGCAAGAATGGGACAAACTTGGCGTAATACTCCACCAGGCCAAGAAAGGAACGAAGACTAGTCGCATCAGTTGGCGCAGGAGTATTTATAATGGAAGCAATTTTTCCGGCAGTGGGGATATGCCTTGCGCTGAGATCTTGTGTCCCAAGAAGAAAAGTTCCTGTACGCCAAATACGCACTTGTCGTTTAACTTGAGCCCGGCTACCTTAATACGCCGTAGTACGGCGATCAGGTTGCTCAAGTGTTCCTTTTCGTTTTTCCCAAACACAATGATGTCATCGATGTAGAAAAGAACACCAGAGTATCCTTGAAGGATTTTAGACATCATTTGTTGGAATGCAGCGGGGGCGGACGCCAACCCAAAGCACATGCGTCTTAAGCGAAATATGCGATCGTGAGTAATGAAAGCGGTCAAATCACGGCTTTCAGGATCAAGCAAAACCTGGTGGTGGGCTGATGCGATGTCAAGCTTCGCAAAATGAGTTGCCCCAATGAGACTGTAGAGGAGTTCTTCGGTGTGAGGAAGAGGAAAGCTATCCGTCACTATGGCCATATTAGGCTCCCGTAAGTCGACACAAACACGAATGCCTCCATCCTTCTTTTGAACAACAACAATCGGAGAGACCCATTCTGTCATTATCACAACCAACTGCTCGAGCCGACGACATTCTTCCGATACCCGAGCTCGGAGTGAAAAGGCAAGGCGGCGAAATTTTGCTACAATAGAAGGAACTGAAAGCCGAACTTTGACACGATGCACAAAACCCTTGGACCGAAAAGGCACGCAAACTCATTGCGCAACTCTGCTGGAAGGCATGCAGTTGAAACTGGTTCCTGGCCTGGGCCTTGTACGTTGGTAGCACTGGTAGTTGACGCTGTAGTCTCAAAGCAGCGGAGGGACGAGCCGTCAATGTGGAACTCAAGGGTCTTAATGGCGTCAATACCTAGCAGTGATGTGCCTTGCGAGACAACGTAGAACAGAATTGACGCTTCGCGTTCCTTGTATACGGCCTTCGATAGAAAGCATCCTCGCACGGGGATAGGCGGTTTCGGGTAATCTAGCAGCTTCACACTGGGCGTGAGCAGCAGCGCATGCCCGGCAAAATGCCTATCGAAAAGATCATCCGCCAGAATGGATGCCGAAGATCCCGAGTCGATAAGGAATGCTAACAGCGCATGCCTAACTATTGCCTTTGTTGCGACGGATTCCGTCTGAGAACGCGGAGAAGAAAGAAACCCCGCAGAAGCGGGAGAATGGACGAAGCAAAGCGCGCGCCACCGCCGCCGGGGGCTGTCAACTGGGACCACCGGCGGGGTCCGCGCGCGCGCCACATATGGTTCTTGTTTCACCGAGGAACGTGGCCCCTCTCCCTCGAAAGAAGGGACCGCGACGGCGGGGAGCGGGGGGCCAGTCGGTTCGTTGAAAGCATGTAAGACAGAACGCTGTAACCTTCTGTACTTCTGCATAAAGAAATCCTGTTGTTTTCCTTTGAACTCGAACGAGCAGTGGTGTTTCTTGAACGACGACAGCGACCAAAAGGATCGAAACATCTTCGCTACTACAAAATTTTGGTGCCGAAACCCGGGATGCTGGAAAGATGACCGAACTGTGAGTGCATCGGCGAGCAACAGGGATCGACTGCTCCGTTGAACGTGGACGACGATCGGCATGGAGCTACAGAAGAAGAAACGAAAGACTCTGCGGGCTCAAGTAAGTCCACTCATTGGCGAAGCAGAAAAGCTGCTACAGCTGCCTATGCCAAGTGTCGAGGATCTTGAAGTCCTCATCGAACGTCTGTTGCTTGTGGAGGCTCAGCTGAAAGATGTGAACGCGGCAATTAAGCCTTTACTGACCGACGAAGACGCAGAACACGAGTTCACGCATGCCATCGAGTAGAGTGACAAGATCGTAACCTGCCTCGCGAGACTGAAAGGCAGGGTCAAACGAAGCTGCAACAATAACTCAGGTGGTGGCAACTCCGAACAAGACAGCAACACAATAAGAGCAAGGACAGCAATGGCGGCAAAAGTCAAACTCCTAAAATTGGAGCTTCTAAAATTTAACGGAAATTGAAGGAATTGGCAGCCTTTTTGGGAGCAGTTCGAAACCACCATTCATAAAAATCCGCACTTGGCGCAGTTGAAAAAGTTCAATTACCTGAGGGCCGCACTGATCGGAGACGGAGCAGCGGCAATTGCGGGTCTGCAGCCAACATCGGAGTGCTACGATGACGCCATCGACATCCTGCAGCAGAGGTTTGGAATCCAGGAGGCGCTCATCCAAGACCACATCGACAGCCTAATGAACCTAACACTGGTCTCGTCACCACGGAACGTCGAGCACTGCGCCGCATGTATGACAACATCCAAGCTCACCTCCGAGGCCTGAAGGCGTTGGGCGTGGGAGAGGAGTCGTACTGCGCCATGCTATATCTCGACCTACTTCGTGCACTTCCATCCGACCTGAGTCTGGATTACAACAGAAAGGTGACATCGAGGAATGTGGAAGAGGCCAGCTCTGTGGGAACATCGAGCAGCGATACCAGCTCTGAGACTTCAAAGAAGCCGGTGCACCTCGGCATGCTGAGCGACCTTCTAAACTTTCTCCGCATCGAGGTAGAGACCCTGGAAAAGTCCATCATCGAGCGACCTGACGGAACTGGTAAGCCTCCATCTTGCTTCCATACGCATGAACGCGACAAGAAGCCACAGCAGTTTGCGAAGTCCCGACAACCTTCAGCGGCAGCACTGCACGGCACAGTTAAAGGGATGGAATGTTTTCTGTGCAACTCAAAAAAGCCTGCCACAAAAGGCTGCTCCGAAGAAATCCCTCTGGCAGAGAAGAAACGCATGTTGCAGCAAGGCAGGAGGTGTTTTAGGTGCACAATGCCGCATCATACAGCGAGAATGTGCACGTGCGTTCTGAGTAGCGGCAAGTGTCACGGCCGGCACGCTACCAGCATGTGTGACCCTGATTACACTCCGCCTAAACGGACACCTGCCCGATCGGACGACGCGAAAAAAGAGAAGAATCCGAACGAGCCCGTCAGTCTCCAGACTACAGAAAAGGGCAGCGTGAGACCAGCCGTTCAATTGCAAACTGTAACAGCATGGGTTGAGAGTGGCAGGCAGAGGAAGTTGGCCAGACTAATGTTTGACAGCGGCAGCCAACGCATTTTTATAACGGAAAAGCTGTCACAGGATCTGAACTACAAACTTCTCCGAACAGTTGGCGTATTCGGAGGTGAAAGCAAAGAGCGCACATTTAGGAGGGTTCTGGTAACCTTGAGAAGCCGACTGAATGACACAAAAATTGAGGTCGACGAGCTAGAAACGCCTACGATCTGTGAGCACGACCTTCCCAGCCCGGACGAAAGCATTCTGACCAAGTTAGATGAGATTGGCCTCTCAGTTGGGGACGATTTGAGTGGACAGAGCGATCGAGGCGTTGGCTTGCTGCAGGGATCCGACCGAAAGTTTGACTGCGGTGGAATCCGTATTCGGATGGGCAGTCCAGGGACGAACGGGGTCACGCACAAACATTATGAATTGTTCCCAAGCGATCGTGCTGAAGGCAACGGCGCCAGATCTCGAGTCTTCCTCGCTTCTAAGGAGCTTTTGGGAGCTCAAAGTGTGGGAGTCACCGACGCCTTGGATGACGACCCTCCGGGAGAACATGTTAGGCGGAACTTTGAGGCCACCATCACTCATTCGGATGGCAGATACGAAGTTGCCCTAACTTGGAAAGCT
This sequence comes from Haemaphysalis longicornis, assembly GCF_048455015.1. Classification (NCBI taxonomy): domain Eukaryota; kingdom Metazoa; phylum Arthropoda; class Arachnida; order Ixodida; family Ixodidae; genus Haemaphysalis; species Haemaphysalis longicornis. Next base: position 197,150,882 of record NW_027526361.1, read on the forward strand.
GACGTCAGGCTCGCCGACAACAAGCAGGCGGCGCTAAACAGAATGGAGAATGTGAGGAAGAAACTGTTAAAAAACTAAGGTCTCCTCGAAGAGTAGGATGAGGCAATTCGGTTCTATCAGAACAGTGGAATAGCAGAAAGGGTTGATGACGAACGTAGGGATGAAGGATCAGCGAAGGAGCTGTATTACATGCCCCACCAGGCTGTAGAACGAGAAAAGAGCAGCAGCACAAAGCTCAGGATTGTATTTGACGCTTCATCCTAGGGTGCCAACTCAAAATATCTGAACGACAGCTTGGAAAGCGGCCCGAACCTTAATCCCGATCTGGTCGCCTTGCTCCTGAACTTCCGAACACATCCCATAGCGTTGCTCGCGGATGTGGAAAATGCCTTTTTGCAAATCGGAGTGAAGGAAGAGGATCGTGACGCGCTCCGATTCCTCTGGTACAAAGACCTTCCGCGACCAAATGAACCAATCCCGGAAATCGAGACTTGGCGAATGACGAGGGTGACTTTTGGAACGACTGCAAGTCCGTTCTTGATGGCCGCTACCCTTCAGCACCATTTCCAAGCTATGAAGAGCGCCTACCCAGGCACTGCACGGACGCTAAGAAAATCGGTGTACGTTGACGATTTGTTGACTGGGGCGGCCAGCGAGGCAGAGGCGAAGTGACTGTATGCCGAAGCGAACGAAATATTCATGCTGGCAGGCATGAGACTCCACAAGTGGGGCTCAAATAGTGCAGCTCTAACAGGAAGGTTTGAAGAGAACGGCGGCGTTGAAAGAAACTTGGGCCAAGCAGCGAACGTGTTGAAAGTGCTGGGAATGACTTAGAAGCCCAAGGAGGACTGCCTGACCTTTTCTCCGGACCAAGTGGTCGAGTTCGCACAACGGGGAGAAGACACAAAACGTTTCGTTCTCCAGATGACAGCGAGAGTATATGACCCTCTCGGACTCCTGTCACCATTTGTCGTGAGGGCCAAAATCTTATTTCAGGAGATCTGGAAACGCAACCTTCGATGGGATGACGTTCTGCCAGAGCAGCTACTGATGGAATCGATCGCTTGGTGCGACGAGCTTGCGAACCTGAAGGGAATCAGCGTGCCGAGGTATTACGCCATGGAGCTTTTGGGAAACGTGACCCATCGAGCGCTGCATATTTACGCAGATGCCAGCACGGTGGCCTACGGAGCTGTAGTCTACCTCTTAATTATCGGCGACACTGGAGCCACAACGACGACACTGCTTCTGGCAAAAGGCCCAGTGGCGCAACTGAAAGAGGTCACCTTGCCCAGGCTTGAGCTGATGGCCAGCTTGTTAGCCGCGAGGCTGTATAAGTACGTCAAAACGTGCCTCGAGATCGAAGGGAACGAGGTTCACTTTTGGACCGATTCTTCGATTACCTTGCATTGGATAACGGGAGACGCGAGCCGATGGAAATTGTTCGTCCGAAACCGCGTGCAAGAAATCCAAAGCCATTCTCTGGGCGCGAAATGGCATCACCGCCCTGGGAAGGACAATCCTGCCGACTTGATGACACGAGGTTTGGGGGCATCGAAACTGGTGTCATCGGATCTTTAGTGGAGAGGGCCGGAATGGTTGTCATTGCCGGCGACGGATTGGCCGAAAGAAAAACGCACTGAGCTCCCACAAGACCACCTTGAGAGCGGCAACAACTGGCTGAGGTGTTAGTGATTGCCACGGAGCCAACTGCGGAACTGCTCGACATTTCCAGATTCAGCTCGGCGTCTAAGATCAACCGAACGACCGCTTGGATTTTCCGCTTCCTCCACAACCTGAAGTCCACGGAAAAAAGATCGGGACCATTGACCGCGACGGAGATCCAAGCAGCGCGAACGCACTGGCTGAGAAAGGCTCAGCGGTCGGCATTCTCGGCTGACCTTAAATGTGTGATCGAAGGAACCAAGTCTCCACGTGATTCTCCCCTCCGAGACTTCATCACCTTCATTGACGACGAAGGAGTGCTTCGGATCAAGAGCCGCTTTCACTCGGCAAACATGACTTACGACGAGCGAAGCCCCGTCGTCTTGCCCAAACAGCACAGATATTCAAAGCTGCTGACGATCGACGCCCACCGACAGGTTCTTCATGCAGGAGTGAGAGACACCGTGGTCCAGCTTCGTGAGCAATACTGGATTCTGCGAGGCAGAGAACTCGTGAAGAAGGTGGTGCGTGCGTGTGTGACGTGTCAGCGTTTCAGTGCTACACCGGGGTGCGCGCCAACGGGACCTCGGCCGGATGATCGGACAACCAGAGCAGATCCGTTCGAAGTGATCGGCACTGACTTTGCGGGCCCACTTTATACTAGAGACAATGGTGTCACGCGTAAGGCCTATATAGTGCTACTCACCTGTGCGGTTACGCGAGCTGTGCATTTAGAACTCGTACATGACATGACAACTGCGAGCTTTTTGTTAGCTTTCCGCAGATTTGTGTCCCGGAGAGGGCTGTGTCGCGTCGTGTACTCGGACAATGTTTTGACGTTCAAGCGCGCCACAAAAAAACTGCTCGAACTGTGGAACGTGTTGCGACATCCAGACGTGACCGACTACTTTTCTAGCGCAGGGATAGAGCGCAAAATTCATTGTCGAGCGGGCACCATGGTGGGTGGGCTTTTACGAAAGGTTGGTGCGTTCAGTGAAAGGGGCACTGAAGAAAGTGATCGGGAGGAAAGTTTTGGGCTGGCACGAAGTGGCCATCATTTTGACAGAAGTGGAGGCGGTGATAAATTCCCGCCCCCTCACGTATGTATACAGTGACGTGGGAGAGGGCACCCCCCTTACACTGGCCAGCTTTCTCACTGGAAGGCGGCTAACTACACTGCCGACGGAAGTCGCGCAGCAGCCTGCTTCGACGCCCGAGGCACCCCGCGTGCTCTGGAGGCGCCGAAAGCGCCTGTTGAACCAATTCTGGGTGGAATGGGGAGCCGAGTACATGCGAGAGCTAAAATCCGCGTATGCTACCGACAGGAAAAAGTCGCCACCTCCCTGAGTGGGCCAGCTGGTGCTCATTAGGGAACCGGTACCACGCTTGCTGTGGAAGCTTGGAAGGATCGAAAAGGTTTTTGAGGGACGGGATGGTAAAGTGCGCTCGTGCACAGTAAGAGTGCCACGCGGCGCAATGTTATCGCGCCCAATACAGCTCATTTACCCGCTAGAGATGGAATGTGCTTGAGCCCATTCGGTGGGGAGTGTGTTGCGACGGATTCAGTCTAAGAACGCGGAGAAGAAAGAAACCCCGCAGAAGCGGGAGAATGGACGAAGCACAGCGCGCGCCGCGGCCGCCGGTGGCTGTCAACTGGGACCACCGGCTGGGTCCGCTCGCACCACATATGGTTCTTGTTTCACCGGGGAACGTGGCCCCCTCTCCCTCGTAAGAAGGGACCGCGGTGGCGGGGAGCGGGGGGCCAGTCGGTTCGTTGAAAGCATGTAAGACAGAACGCTGTAACCTTCTGTACTTCTGCATAAAGAAATCATTTTGTTTTCCTTTGCACTCGAACGAGTAGTGGTGTTTCTTGAACGACGACAGCGACCGAAAGGATCGAAACATCTTCGTTACTACAACCTCGACGTGAATGCCGGTACGGCTGGATGCGGCCACCGACAGAATGCTCACAGCTTCGTCGGCCAAATTCTGGTCGGTCAGCTCACGGACATGAAAGTCCTGTAGCATACTGAACTAAAGTGCTCAATGAGCCCACAATTATAACAACGCTGACCTTTCGCTGGGCAGCGGGATGACGCGGCACGATGCTGGCGCGAACCACAACGGTAGCAGTAAGAAGAAGAGGTGGGTGGGCGCGTACAGGAGGCAGGTTGGTGGGTGTCGGCATGCGGGCGCGTTTCGGTACGATGTGCAGGCAGAGGCGTGTCGCTACGCGAAGGACGGGGGCAGTTTTCATTTCGACTGCGGTCGTCCGGCGTTTTGTGAGAGCTTGATATACGCTGCACGGTGCCTGAAGCAATTTCTCGAAAGTCCTCACTAGCCTGTTTAATTTGTGACGCTAGTTGTATTGCTCGGAAGAACGAGAGGGTGGAGCCCTCAAGAAGAAGGCGTTCACGAATGTGCTGGGACGAGACCTCTTCCACGAACTGGTCACGAAGTGAGTCTTCAGGTGAAGCATAAGAAGAAGCAGCGACGAGCGCACGTAGTGCGGCAACGTACTCCTGAACAGACTCCCGTGGTTGCGGAATGCGACGGCGAAAGCGGTGCCTTTCTACGACGACATTACTTGAGGTTGTGAAATGTTGCTTTAAAGTCGCTACATCTTCGTCGTAAACTGAAGGCTGAACCGTGGAGGCCTTGCTAGCTTCAGTAAGTTTGTCGTCGGCGGCGGCAATGCTAGCTTCAGGAAGTTTGTCGTCGGCGGTTGACTCACCGGTCTGAGAGGCATCCGTTGGAAGCGGTAGACTGGAGAAGACACGTTGACCCTCAACGCCGAGGCTGTGTAACAGCAGGGCCTTGCGACGTTCGGGCGGAAATTCGGATGCTCCGGATGCCAGTAGGTAGTTTTCGAAAATTTCGTGCCATTCGTCCACAGAACAGGTAGGCGGCCGGGTTCATGCAGGAACGGGAGCGACGGAGCAAGCCCAAAACAACTTATGGCGTCGATAAGGTGCAGACGTGGATACGCCCCCCGAAAAAGATGCATCCTCGTAGCCATTGTTATATCGCGGCGGAAGCCGCAGAAGGACGACGAAGCTAACACTGTCGTAGACGGTCACAAAACATTTTATTCGGAGATATGCCTATATATACAGACGTCACCTGGCGGCAAATAAAGACAACATAAACCAAATCGAAACCGAAACTGAAACACTACATATACCTAGGTCATTCTTCCTACAGAGAAGGATTTAAAGACTCGTTTTTTTCATGAGTCGCTAGGTATTGCCATGTATAGGGGGGATTAAAAGAAATACGAACAACGGAGTGCACAGCCTCCGACGCATGCTGCACCGTCTGGCTGCAAAGTCAGTAAACTGCGCGCATGCGGACTTTTTCGATAGTGTTTGAGACTGGGGCCTACCTTCATTTATGGTAAATGCTTTATCGAGAAGCGACGCAAGGTCGTTTATTTTGAAGCGCCTTTTCACGCGGCCTCGCCACAGAGAAGAGTGATTGTTGATCGGCATCATGCTACCTGCACTAACGGCGCTGCGCGCCTGTTTCCCGGATATAGCAGATAATAGGGACCCCCATACTGCCTAGTGGTGACAGAGCGTAAAAAAGCGCCTAAGCATAAACGACCGGTGTCGATTCTCGGTCAAGCATTTCCTATAATAGAAGACCGCTTCTCTAAACCGCTATCGAAAAGCGCGCATGCGCACAGCGTAATGACTTTGTAGCCAGACGGTGCCGCATGCGTCGTAAGCTGTGGGTTCAGTTGTTCGTATTTCTTTCAAACCCCCCTTTACGCATGAACAACCGTACCGAAAGGCTTTGGGGAACAGAACAAGTGAGCACGATAGTGAAACACGTGCTCTCAGATGTAAAGTCGGTACTACGGAAAAGAGGACACAAGAATATCTTTGTAACGCCTTTAACTTGTTTCCCCTTCCGGGACGACAAACACAGACTTCGAAATAGTCCCTGCGGGGTTCCTTTTCAAGACAAAAGGATTCTGCTCCTTGGAGCGACATAGTCTACAGAGCGGGATAAATTTCTTAGGAACAATGCCTTAAGACCACCGAACGTGGACGAGAAACATATTGGAGGAAAGGCCGATCTGCCTCCGAATAGGACAGACATGAAAGACTTCGCCTCTCGAAATACAAAGGGTGCTCTTTCAGTAAGCTGAAGGCGGGCTCTTTGTTTTCTCATTCTGGTGATGCGATTGACCCTTATAAAAACACGGAGCCCACTCGAAAGCTTTGTGCTGAAACAATAAAAAAAAACATGAACTTGCGCCCAGTGTAGAATTGAAGAAAGTTTGGCGTAATTCACTACTTTACGTATTATCGAATTGAACTTTTACTTTAGTCGTTTGGTTTGGCACTTCCAACTAAGCTGTCTATCGAGTGTCGGAGTGGCCACGCGGAAATTCTTTCACAGTAGAGACTCTTGAATTCGATCATCCCTGGAAACGGAAATGCGATAGCACCCAACTTCCATTGAGGTCACGGGACAAGGGTATGAATGAACATTCAAGTAGACGTCAGGCAGAAGTTTGTAAATAAAGAGCAGAAAACATTTAAAACAATGCACAGAAAGAAGGAATATACTTAATACTTTGTTTCTGAGCGACAAGGTAGAATGCCTATTTAGCGTTAATAACGCTTTCTCCGGTAGCGCTAGTATTGAGCAAGGTACAGTGCCCTCTACAAAATATCCACCATGCGACAATTGTTGTCAATGGGCACTCTGCGAACAGCTGTTGATAACGTAATGCTAAAGAACGAAGGGCCCATTCATGCTTCAAATATTTCGCGGATACTTTTTTGAAACCCTCTAAAAACCAGCTTTTGAGCCGATTCCTAAAGGCATCGCGTGGTTCGAATATCTCTCTGGGACGGCGAGCAACCGACGTTGCATCGTTGACTTCTCTAGGGAAGCCACTGCAGCCTCGCCGGTGGACAAAACTTAGTGTGTTTTGATGGAGTTTGCTTAGCGATAAAATTCGACAATGTTCTTTGGTGAAGGAGCAGTTCTTACTATCATCAGATTTTTGTCTTGAGAGGAATCTATGATGATAGTGATGTTTTAGGCTGCAAAAGCATCATATCAAAAACGCGCCGAATACATTATACTCGATGTTAACCTAAAAGAGGTAAAATGTGCAGGTGGAGATTTTTTAAATATAAGGTAAAAGAAGGTTTAAGGTCAAATGAGTTGAGTATTGCCATGAAGATCTTACACACAATAGGCGCACATTTATACAGAGTGCCTGGTGAGGCAAGAACGGTGACGCTGCCATGTCATAGTAAAGCAACCAGCGCTTCCGTCTCGTTTGAAGGACGGGCTGTCGTTATTTGCAATAAGACATTTGGCATGCAAATAACCAAAAATAAACTGGGGATGTTAACACGAAACGAGGACGAGCTGAAGTGCACAGCACAACACTGTAAAACAACGCTTTAACACCAAAACCCCCTCATCTGCTTGCGGCAAGATGCGTAATGCGCAATTTATGCACAAAGTCAATCCACAAAGCGTAGTTCGCTCAACAGAAGCCGACAGTGGTGTATAGCCAAAAATGTTTTTGGTGGGATTCTCAACGCCGACAAAAATAACAAAGAGAACCTCAGCGCCGAACGAGTATATGAATTTATGATTACTCTCTTGCATTCACTGTAATCTATATAGTATGTTTCGTTTCAACGCTGAAAGGAGCAAAAATGGGAATGCAGCACTCACAAAATTTTGGGGGTTGTTCTGACACCGAAACACCCCCTCTATTCCCCACAGAATACACCCCTGGAAGCCGACCCACTAGCATAATACCAGCGCGAAGATAGGAGGACTCTCGTAATAGCTCATTTTATAAATGCGAGACGTCCGGGGTGTTCTTGCTCACAAATGAAGGACGGAAATGATGGCTAGTGGGTTAATTGATAATGGATAAACGACCGAACACATAATTAAAGAAAAACAGAGCATGAACTCTGCACTGCAATTTAAGTTGAAGTCTCGCGTTCGTTTTGGTGCAGCTGAAGTCTGGCGTTCCTCCCGTACTTTTGTGTCCTTCTGTGCTCCGTCCTTTTCGCTATTAAAATGTACCCAGCATCCATTAGTGACAAACTCGACGACCCCAAACAGGATCTGCGCATTTGGAGCGTTGTCCAGTGGTTGTTTGAAATGAGGTCGCAGCGGAAAGCGTAGCATTTGGCGCAGTTGAGGCAAAAAAAAAAAAAGAGGTGGGCGAGAAGCAGTTCACCGTTTCTGCACGTTCATACATTACGCCGTGCAGTCAGAAAAGCTAACACCTTTGCATTGCACAAAGTCACAGTTTTGTTTCGCGGACGACATCAGTTCTGCAATGTCGCGCACTTGGGCTATGATACTATACTCACTAGTTTTCTATACTCAATTACTTGACACAAACAATTACTTGCGCAGATAATCCATCCGCGTTCAGTACGAAATATTAACAGTGGGCATATTGCTGCGTGGCGCCGCAACAGACGAGACAAACCATGTGAAAAGATCATGAGCGATCAACCTACATTATATATATTGCGGCCTCTGGAGTGCAGGTGCAGGCTGCCCGCACAGCCAGCTTCTTTGTCGTCGAGGGCTGGAATTAAATGAAAATATCCTACTGCTTTCCTTTTTATTCTCTCGTAGCCATACCAAAAACAAAATACATTTCTGTGTAGAACGTTTCTTCACGGTAAAAAACCATATGATGAGCAACTCATTTACTACCCGTACTCGGATAGAATTAATACAAAATGCCGCACGGTAGTGGAGATATCCAACAAAGAAGACGAACAAAGGGCACCTCCAGATTTCGGCCAGCGTTGCATTCGCTGCCTTGCATCAATTAAAAATACATAAACGTTCCCCATTTCCTTTTCTTTTACATGTAGAACTTTCACTCATACTCACATGAAACATTGTTTTTCTACCTGCTAATGTTTCTCTTTCTGCTGGTATGGGCAGAATTTGTTCCGTTCGCCTTTAGGTACGTTAATACAAAGCCAAATCTACGCGTTTTCTTTAGAAAGTAACCAAAGAACGTTTGATGTTCCTTACATTAACGTGGAACATACACAAATTTCTGTCCTACACGCCAACAAAATAAATGAAACGTAAGAGGCATTGCAAACGGTCGTTTGAAGTGCTTCGCAGGTGACACGGTGTTTTGACAGCTCTGTATAATTCAGGGGAAATTCGTAGCTTGTCTCTTCACATTGAACAAATCTTGTTCCGGACGTACGTTATGGCAGCATGCAGAATGAGGAGGGGAGCCTAAAGGGAAGTAATAACTTACGGCATACAAGCCTTGCTTCCGCTAATCGGGTTAAACTCAATTTCTTGGATGGTACGGCAGAGATTTAGCGAACCGATTGAAGTTGAGGCCAAAAGAATCTCTACATAATGAAGTAGAAATAGTACACATCATTCTATTCTTGCGTGTCTTTTTCTCTTCTGGTGTAGATCATTAAGGATAGGACGTGAAAGTCCTGTGATGACAGGTTAATATTTGCAGGAGTGGTTGCTGTGGACATAACCCTGAAACATAAATTGTACAAAGTTTTCAGTCCATTCTTGGGTCGTAATGGAGGAATGGCGGTACTAAAAATAAATAAAGCGGTGTGGTTCTCTTCTGTTTGTTTTAACTGTGAACAATTACACTTGTGCTCCGGGATGCGTATAGGCGTTTTCATGTCAACACAGCCAAATTACACAAGGCGCCATCTAGGTGCATGTCTGAAGTTATACTCATGTGATTGCGGCACTCGATTTAATCCTGGAGAGTCGTTCGATCTCGCAGTGTAGTGGTTCCGTCCCTGCGTAGCAAACATCCAAACCTGAGTTCTAATCCCGATTGCGCTGTTTTTTATTTGAACGGTTGGTCCTACTAGCAAATAAATATTTTAATAGCGGACCTGTTACAACACACGTGTGTGTTGTATTGCTGAACAAAATAACGAGAAAATGCCGAGCGCCCGTGAGGAGTGCCCGGCGGCGACAGCAGAGCGTCCCTCCACGGGCAGTGGCTTTAGGAAGAAAATCTACCGACAAAAACCACGAGGAGCGAGAAAATGTCCAGCGGTCGTGAGCGCATGCCTCGTGGCGACCGCCGAGTACCGGAGTCGCACAGTGGCTTTAGCAAAAAAAAAGGAACTTCAGTACTGTCACCAAGTGCTGCCGCGCATGAAAAAAAAAACTAGAAGCGCTACTGCTAATGTTGACAAGACACTCTGCTTGGGATAGATAACCACGGCCACCGCATTCTCTAGAAGCCATTATGGATAATTGGAGACATGGCTGCGAGTGTGCCACGGCTTCCCGAGACGACTTGCAGATACGGCGACCGCTGCCTCGAGTCGATGAAGAAGAGCTGGTGGAAAATTGCAATGCTGAGGATGAGCTTTTATCCACCACTCACCGCCAAGACAACGACGACCTCTTTGATGCTTATGATGATGATTACTGGTACCCCAACTATGCAAATAAACAATGATACTGCAACTTAGGTAGGGGTCCGGGTTACGTGTGAGTGCAGACTTCGCTGAATTTTTATTGCGCATAAAAGTCATTTACACAACTTTATGCATTTCAAATGCAATTTTGGGTGATTTCCCTCCCTTAAGGACAGTTTCATCTTCTCCTTGTTGAGGGTTTTGGTGGTATTGCTTTTTTTAGGTGGGTTGGGCTATTTTTCATGAGTATGTTTGCACATCATGCTTGTTCCCTTTTAGGAGGGATCAGGTTCCCATTTTATTTCTATGTGAGTGATTTTTGCCATCTTTAGCGTGGTTTCTCTCCTGCACATAGGTCAGCCAATGGCTGGCTTAACTAGCTGCGGCTGGCATTTCCGTAGTCTATTATTTTCACCTGCGTTGTTGCATGTATTTTAATTCCGCTTGGGCTGTTAGTTATTTCAGTTCGGGTGGTTTGCTGCGCTTTAGGTAGGTTTATGCTATAATATAACCACAATAGCAAGCTGACATGACGCCTGGCTGTGCTGACTACGAAAAGCATATACACCTCCACGATTATTCGCGCGTATAAACTTAGGCTAACCATCTTTCAGGATATGTTTATACAACCTCAACTGAGAGAAAAAAACTGGTGTGCCCCAATGTTGGTTCAACGCTCACCTTCCGTTCCGACGGACGCCACTCAGTTCGGCTCTACCCTTTAGGGGCGGGCCCGTTTTTTTCGTGCTTCCGCTCTCCGTTATGCTTTTGCCTCCATCGACAAATTGTGCGTCAGCATTCCGAGTGACGCTAATTCTCCAAAGAAATCGCCAGGATGCCGAGTTAGCATCGCGTGTTTGTGTAAGGCCGTCTAGGATTGATAGTCTTATTTATTTGAATGGCGTTTTATTTTGGGCGGGCTAAAAATGCAACCGAGCAATGCCAAATTTGTCTCAAGGCATGATTCAAAAACTAGGAATAAACACGAAGTGAAACTGCCCTGACCACCAACCAGGTACAACTGGCCGTCGGCTTCTTTCCTTGGAGAAATCACGTTCGGAGAAGATGCAGTTTTGCCCCAGTAAACATTCCCGAGCAGACAAAGAACCCTCGAGCTCTTACTACCACAGGCCCATTTTATGTCCTCCACTTTTTTATATTGTGGCTCCTGGTCGCTTTGCTACAATGCTGTACGTATTGACGGCGGGATGCGCCGTTTTCTGGTTGTTCCACCGCAATATTGATTGATTTTAGAGGTTAACGCGCCGACGCAACGCAGGCGTTGAGGCGCGTCGTAGGGCTCCGGAATACTTTTGAGAACCTGGGGATCTTCAACGTGCGACGAAATCTCGTACACACGGGCGTTTTTGTTTTTCGCCTCCATCAGAAAAGCGGCCGCGGCGGCCGGGAATTGAACCCGCGACCTCGTGCTCAGCAGCACAATCACATCAATATTTTACTTGTATATATATATGTGGGCAATGGTCCGCAGTTTTCGAAACAAACTGTCTCTTCCACCTGCAGAGTGCGGATGCTTTCTTTTTTAATTTATGCGAAACACTTGCGAAGTTTTTCTTTTTTTGTGTTTCATCAATTGTTAAGGTAACTTTTTGCTCATGTGGAGTACTAGTCCTATTTAACTGCCAGAAAGGTAGGACCAGAAACAAATACGCTGAATGCTGTTCTATGTTGCGTAGGGGTTTTCAGCGACTCTTCTAGGTTGAACAATTTATAAGCCTTTCATAGTATGTAACTTGATGGAAGCGTGAAAGTTTAGATGTTCATAGTACCGTACAGCGTGGGCAACGCTCCGCGCTTTTGTAAAAATAAATCTTGCGTTCACCCAGGAAAGAGGGGAGCTTTCTTGTATTTGATGTACAGGCACTGTAAGCCGCAGATACCTCAGCATTCTCTTACGTTTTTCCTTCTGCTAATTAACTGGGAGTTCGTGGACAATGGCTACTTCGCAATACGTGATGTGTACAGAGCAATACGGGACGACAAAATACACAACTGAATATGATTAGTTGCCCTAAGTTTCAGTAGAAAGCCGCGATCCTGTGTTCGTTAAAAGGATCAATTTCGGCGAATTCGAATTCCCCTAGTGGGTAAGCTCAGTACCGTTAAATAAAAAAATGTGCAACTTCCGCACCCGCTGGGGTCACCGTTTATTCTCAAATGTGAGGAGGTGAAACGTCTTCATAACGTTTAAATTACAGTGTTGTATTCCTACGAGATGGATTAAACTAGACCTTAATTACGGACGTCATCCGTTCCCAGAAAAAACACATAACACGCGTGCAGCACCTCCATGCAAACCCTTAAAAGTTTTACACTGTATCTATCCTACACCTTGTACCACAAGCTTCTGATCATTGGTACCGATGCCTAGGAACAAGCTGCAAACCCAATGAATTTCAGAAGCTGCAGAAAACATACCTCATCATGCCGCAAGCGAATGTCCAGGAAAAAATTACACCATCTTCCCGTAGCGGAACCCTGTATGTGAAGCAGCCATGGGGTCGACTTAAGTTCCCAATAGATTTCAGTTCGTCGTTTCCGTTGACGTTCAGCTTCGCGTGCCTCCCTTGTATCAGTAGCTTCTTGACGTAGTTTGAATGATTAAAGGACATAAGGCGCGTTCGTAGCACATTCCCCCCCATCTCGGTTTGTAGCGCAGTGGGAAGAGCGCCACGTACCTGCCGTTGCGGCCAGAGAGTCGTGGGATCGAAACCGGGCGCGACCTAACTATTTCTTTTTATAGTGGACTGCGCTGAGGTCAGCCCAAACGTTGACGGAGCGGAAGAGACGCGCATGCGCAGTAGAATGCGGATAGCGGACAACGACAACGAGGTAGTGAGAGACACAGCCGCGACCATGAGATGCTTGACATCTAAAAATAAAAATCAGACAAAGGTCAGCAAAAGACGCAGATTATTACATTCGCATGTCCTACTGCAACAATATTAGTTACGAGGCACTGCAGGCTGCATTCTGAGAACAAAACAAGGCTTCTAATTTTAAGGACGGAGGACTTTAGAGGACAGGCATGTCGTGGTACCTGGTCTGTTGCCGCAGTATCTCGCCGCTGAGGCTTGGAAAAGGTAACCAGAGCTTGTCCCTCTGCTTGTCCCTCTACCACGGTGTAAGATACACTTTTAGGGGTGGACACAGCAGCCCAAATATATGTGAAATAGATTTGGTGGCGTCGTAGCGTCGCCCGTAGGCCTTTGATTGCAAGGACATCTGGTGGCAGAGCTCCTAACTAACCTACGCAGCGTCCTATTCTTCAAGTGGCTTGACCAACGACTGTCCGAAGCAAGGGTAGTTCGCAGGCTCCAGCGGCATGCGTGTAAAACAGTGGTGTTTGTGTGAGCTCACAGAACGCAATCTTAACGCCTAATTTATTGCATTGTTTAGGCAGCTAACGGGAGTTCTGATGTCCTAAGTTCATTTAAACGCGCGCAGCGCCTCTGAACATTGGACAACGGCAATGACTGCGACAACATCGATTCCTCTCCGCTGCTTCGTGCGTGAACACACCCCACTTGTGCAACGTCATTCACGATGAAGAAACATCACCGTACGCATCGCTAGTTTATTCCATTTCAGAAACTGGGCTACTTTTGTTGTATATGGGGGCGTTGTTCCGGCAGCGGACGCTTTCTTTTTGCTGATGCTGCGGCTGTCACCAACGGTGAAATCGATTACACTGCATCGTCTGCGAGCGCGCACCTCTTCGGCATTCAGTAGTACTCCTAAAGCTCCTACAACCTCCTAAAATACCCTTTCGACCAATCGCACTCTCAGAGAAATGCTGGCGGCCAGAAGCATCATTTTCTGCTGGGGATATCGGTGCACAGCACGCATTCATTCGTTTAAAATCGCACAGAACTTTACATAGTGGGTTTTGTTTGCCGGCCATTGCAGTACGCACTTATTAGGGCACTTCCACCCAATTTTTGTTGCACAAGCATAAAATATCCCTTGTATGAGAGCTGAATGGCTACCGTGGCCCAAATTTCTTTCCGGTTATTGTTTTATACCTTCTTTTAATTGTTACCAACTCAAAGCACACGCCTAGAAAACGTTGCAACACTGGGGCGAGAACGAAGGCTTTCGCACGGGTTTCTTCAAATTATCGTCTGCTCCACAGGGCCGCTGAACCGGCCAAGACGCGGTGAGCAGACATCGAGCAGACGACTGCTTTCTGAAGCCACCGCGAAGGCCCGACAAGGAGCCGAAAAGGTCCGAACACCTCCGAGTAGCCGGCGCTCCGGCAGCTTCTTTACTCTGCCGCTGGAGGGCTCTGCAGTCTACCGTCTCAGCGGCATCAGTTTGGCGAATTTATTAAAAGGAGGAGTACTCGATTGTTTTGGAAGCTGTGTCCTGACCTAATAGTATATCTTGCACCGTGCCCTCGACTCAGTCTTCGTGGTAAAAGTGAAAAGAGTGCATGGACAAGACGTTTGCGTAAGCAGAACTGTTTCAAACTCCTGTAAAAGGTAGCACTGGTCATAAATGTACCCATTATTTGGCAAAAAAAAACTTCTGGTACATTTGAGGTAAAAATACGTACTTCAACGGCACTTAAACTTAAACGGTTTTTTTTCTCAATTCATTTGTGTTCCAACTGTAACTAGTGCGAATTGACTGTTTGTATTGAATGCTGCGCGCTCCGCCGATTCACTTTGCCAGTGCGCATGCCATCTCCTTAAAAAAAGGGTGTGAGGATGCTCAACACCATTTTTTTGGGTGTTAAGCATCCTCAACAACCTTTAGCAAGGGTGTTGAGCTCAACACCCTTTTTTTTTACTGTACACCCTTTTTTTTGCCAAAACAGCTTTTAAGGGTGTTAGCCATAGGACAACATTTTTGCACCCTTCTCAGCCATAAAGGTTGCAAAAATTTTAGTGTGAAGGAAGGGGTTTGGTTGGCCGTTTGAGACGGATACGTTTGGCATTGCATAAATACAGAAGGCAATGCCCAGCTGAAAAACCGATCTGTTTACTTCTACGCATTCGACATAGCGTGACGTACCGCTCTGCTTCGAGGTATGCGGAAATTAAATCACGTAAGGTTTCCTGAATGCCGGGAAACCGCAAGCCAGCCCCTGCCTTCGGCCTGCACTGGCCACGGCGCGGACTAAGTGTATAATGGGTTGCAAGACTGGCGTCACCAGCATGAAAAGCACGATGCCACATCTTGTGCAGGCTGGGCGCCGCAAGTGGCGGTACGAGACTTTTTAACAGCGAAGCTGATTAGAAAAGCGTAATTTTTTGTGTCCGCAGTTAGAAATGCCCGCAAATTGCCGAGCACGCGCGCGGGAGCGCCGGTGACGGGACGACCGGCCGGCAGGTAACAAAACCGAAAAAAAATTCCCTTGCACTTCCCCGAAGGGGAGAGTGTGTAAGTGCGAATGCACGGTTGCATTCGCACTTAAAAGAAAGATGCATTTATTCACAGACACCTATTTGTGTTGTCGTTGTACTTGATTGCTAGAAGGATCGCTTTGTGGTCCGTGAAATGAACCGTCAAAGGGTCCTGGAGGACGGTGCGGACTTGGCAGTTTCTCGCAAAGGCCAGGTCGATGAAACCGCCGTTGATGGTGGTGGGCGAGTCGAGGGGTACGCACGACATGGAGTGCGTGGCGTGCATGTAGTCGACCAACCACTCTCCGTCCTTGCGGGTGCATTAGCCCTTCTCACGCCCGATTCCTGGTCAATCCCTCACGTGGGTATGTGCCATGAGGAGGCGCCCAACACCCGCAGTCACTGAGCGGAGAGAGAAGGAGGAGAGTAGCGCGCGTCCATCTCCCCCCGTTGCTAGGGAAGGCGAGGAGGAAGACGAGGAGCGCGCGCACCCGCAGCTGTTGCTATGCGGACTACGGCGGCGGACGATTCAGGCTCGCTTAAGAAGTGCATTCGCACTTAAAAAAAACGCTTAGCAGTTGTGTGTGCGTGCCTCGCGACGACCGCCCATCATGCTTGGTGCATGTTTGTCAAGCGACACCTACCCACTTAGCGTCGTTGGCCAAGATCGGCAAAAGAAAAACCTTCAGCGTTCGCCGTAATCGTTGCAACACTTGCTGGGAGCACGAAAGACACGTCATAGCGTACGCCCTTCCAAAATGATGTCCAATGATTATTACTTCCAAAAAATGAAAGAAGCTCGCACTTCTAGCAACAATGATGGGGTAAATGTCGTTGCAGCAGCGAAGCAGAAAATTATGTGCTGGAATCGTGGGCTCAAACCTTCGTTATGGTCGGAAAGGTCGTGTACAGCTTCGCTACCTTCAAGTCTTACGCGTTAGTGTGAGTGGTGGCTCAGTGACTAAGGCGTTGTGCTGCTGACCACGAGGAAGCGGGTTCGATTCCCGGCCGCCGCAGCCGCTTTTGTGATGGAGGCGAAAAGCAAAAACGCCCGTGTGTACGAGATTTCAGCGCACGCTAAAGATCCCCAGGTGCACTCTTAATCTGGTTCCATGTAAGTTCCAGTTAAACGGGGCGATCCACATATTTTTATCTGGATCTAAACGAAGAATAACTGGAACGACAGATATAAGTGGATCTTATCTGGAACTGTCCATTTGTTTTCTTTAGGTTTGTGGTTATTATGTGGAACCGAATAAATGAGGGGATGTGCTGTCGGCCGTTCCAGTTACTGTTCCACTTATGTCCCAGTAAAAATTTTGGACAGTGCTTTTGTATATTTTTTGCTCGTGACTTGTTCCACATAACTTGTGCGCTGCAGTGAAGTATGCATTGAATCGTGCATTAACTCGAACAATGAACCACATATATATTTGACGCGCTTTGACGCACAAGCGCACGCACAAGCACTTTCACGCACACGCCCACAGACATAGATACGGACACGAATGCACACCCGCGCACCCACACATACACACACACATGCATGCAGTCACACACGCACACACGCACGCACCACATAAAATTTAATAAACGTCGTCGATATCTATGGAACTGTCTTAGAGCATTTTACTTATATAAGACGGCTAAGACGTATTTTAGTGACGTTATTTGACAGAAAAAAATATGTCCACTGCTATAACAACACCGTACAAAGCATGAGAGGTGCGAGAAAAGGGTATCTTAGCGAAAATAGAAATTCCACGAACCCCTTTCAGGTTGTCTGCGGCGCTCAGACCGCTTTAGTGAATATCGTCTTTTGCTAATTGCAGACGCGCAGTACGTCTGAAATCACCAATCACTTGAATTTGAGAAAGGGCAGATGTCCTCAGGTTCTCCTTCTGCGTTCGGGACAGAGCCGTGGTAGTGCTGAAGAATTCATGGGGTTTTTGTGGATACCTCATAAAGAAATATATGAGACTATTGCATGTTCTGCATTTGGTTCACAAAGCGTCGCAGAAACATTGTTTTTTGCTCAATGCTCAGCCATCAGCTCGCTGTGTTGTAGTACGTGCACAATTTTAAGTGATTTACAGGAACGTATAAATGGCTACAATCTGCTGTAAATTAGGTACTTAGTCCACGTTATTTATGCCCTGATGCAGTATATGCGTAGTGTTAACCGACTGTGCCGTATTTTACACTGCACGCAGCATGTCACGCATGCAGTTATATATGCTTGGATGTTCGTTAGCATTTTTCGTCTCGTGCATGCTATTAAGGGTGACTCACCTGATCCAATTCATATGGGACTCACTAATTCATGACGCAAATTCACGAGGCTTACTAATTCAAAAGCACCATGTACCGATACAAGAAGTTTTACAAATTCACAGAAATGACACAAACGACCCGGTTTGCTTCTACTAGAAATACAGTAGACCCTCGTTAAGACGAACTTGATTAAAACGAACACTGATTAAGAACCACAACATTCTCTTGTAACGTCCACAATGCAATACACCTCCGCTTAAGACGAATTTCGGATAGTACGAATACATTTTAAGGTCCCTTCGGGTTCGTCTTGACGGGAGTCTGCTGTATATAAATTTTTTGCAGAGATAGAAAAAAAAAACAAGAAACGTATTTTGGTTTATCCAGTCTTCACTGGAAGGCGCTAGCGGTCTACCATGCGAGAGTTTTATTTCTTTGTTTCAGTAGAGAAGCGAAATATGTCTAAAATAAGCAAACTAGGCCGTTGTGAATATCGGTATGTATTTGTAAAACTATTCGTATTGGTGCACGATGGTTTTTAAGTCCGTTGGTCATGACGTAGTAAGTTGAGTCCCTTTTAATTTCCACAAGCAAAAACACAAGCCTCCTTGCAGGGAGCGGTTGACTGGGTGAACGGAACTAAACTTGGACAACTAAATATACCACGTGATACCTGCATTATTTTGTATGTATTAATGCTGAAATGACATTGTAATTCCTAATTATGCTGTGCAGTAACGGCAAAAATGCGCAGAGTTAACTTGCTGTTGTTGTGTCTTGTCATAGTAATTGAAGTTCATTGAATAACCCGCCTTGTCCAGCTGCTTCCCCAGTTGCTGTTTTCCTGTAGTATTGGTGTTTAGGAGGGAAAAGGGCTGGTAAACGGGCCGATGTATTATTACTCGCTAATTAGCTGTAAGTAGCTTTATATAACGTGGGTATCTAAGAGCGTCGCAGTATATTTTATTGACTACGGAAAGGCTTGTTGTCAAGAAAAGCAGTACATGAAGCCACGCCCTTTTGCGTTCATTGTAAACAGTAACGCAGAAATTGTCATCCAAAGTTAAGCTCCGATATCCCACGCACTCAAGGCGCTCCGCGAGAAACAACTTTAGCCAGTACTAACGCGCTAATACGGCTATTATCTGAGCTTTGTTTCGGCCTCAGCGGGCGTAAACGTCCGCTTAGACGCATATGCCCGTTTCCGAATCAAATAAAAGCCATCACGTGTGCCGAGTTTGTATGAGCTCTTATGCGGGCGCATCGCCAAAGCCTACGCGAGAACGAAAGTTTGCCGAAGCCATGAGGAAAAGACCGCCACTCCAGTAGCGCTTTCCATGCGCATGCGTCAGCTGCAGCACGGCAGAGCTGTTTATGCGTTGATTCAGTGGGGCTGCAACGGGTACGACGACGACGGATGAAAATCGGGACTGCGTCAACCATTTAAACGACAGCAGCGCTCCCATCTTCCAGGATTCCCTCCGCTAATTTTACGGTCTTCCGCATGCAGCGCCACCAGTGGCATTCCTAAGCGGGTTTCTCAATTGCTCGCGCGATGCGCCTAAAGAAATTTTAAAGAAATTGACTAAAGAAATTCTCGGTCACGCTGGCGAGAACCGTTAGCGCCGTTAGCAGTTTGATTGGGGTGATTGCGGCGTGCAACTGCGAATTTTAATATCCCCGGGCTGTATTTCCTGTTCGACGAAGTGGAGTTTTGCCAGGAGGCGCAAAAAAGGTCAGTGCTGGTTATTTATGTGCTGGTAACGGTTGTTGTTCAATGACATACTTGTTAACTGCACCCGATAAACATACCGCTTCTCTGCCCGTTGTTCGTGTGTCGTCCATGCTTGTGGTCGCGGCGTGTAACATTTTGTGTTGGAGAAAAGTTTGCAGCCGTAATTTACCAAAACTTCTGTGTTCGTGGGTCAGAGTCGGCTGGACATTTCTGACTGCGTACGCTAGCCATTGCTATAAGGAAGTTGCTGGTTTGCGCGTTTCATGATTGGATGTACCCTTACTGTGTGGCTTTGCTTAGTTGTATATTGACGGTTGCTGTGCATCTCTGCGGTAGCGAATCTTCTCGGGTTAGTCGCTCGCGATAATCGCGCGTGCACACGTGTACAACTTCCAACCAAGTTTTTTTTTTTAATGAGAAACTTTATTCATAAAAACACAAAGTATGTACAGACACTGTTTGGACCGATAGCTGCATAGGCTAGTGGCCGGTCCAAGATA
Organism: Haemaphysalis longicornis; assembly: GCF_048455015.1. Lineage (NCBI taxonomy): Eukaryota > Metazoa > Arthropoda > Arachnida > Ixodida > Ixodidae > Haemaphysalis > Haemaphysalis longicornis. Next base: position 197,170,875 of record NW_027526361.1, read on the forward strand.
AAATTATAAGCAATTCACAAGCACTTAAGCGTCAGAGCGTAGAGGGCTCGAGAAAAATTGAGTTTGTCGGAGCGTCCGTCCTTAGATTTACTGGTATTTTTAAAACCTGCGTGGTAATTGCGGCGTTGTGTTAGTGTGCTGAGTAGAATGCATTTACTGAGCTTACCAGACCGGGAGTCTTCGACCTTACCCGTTGCGCGCAAGATAGACGCTATTTCGAGTTGTGTTGATGTGCTTTCAAGGCGTCATCTTACGTTTATCTGTTTCATGTTTCATGTTTATGTTCCATGTTTCTTCCAATTCCTTTGGCTAATTGAGATGATATATTTTACATTGCCTGAAGTGTAGAGAAATGGAAGGGACAGTTGTTGTCTTAGCAGTACCGCAGTAACAAACGTTTCTTTTGTAGAGGGTAAGGAATGTGGAAACACGCAGCAGGTATATAGAAAGTGTGCTGCCGTTTCTATACTGTTAATGTCAGTGGTAACTTGAGACTTCAGGATAATTATCCACTATCCATAATTAGTGGTTGCTACTTCACGAACCGCGTTAGAAATAAGCCACTCTTGCATTTTTATGCCGTCAATGTCGGTGGTAACCCGAGAGTCAAAATAATTTCCGACAACGCTCAGGTGATAAGTTCTTGCATCACTATGTGCACCCAACATTAACCCATTTCTGTGCTTCCTTGAACTTAGAAAATATACTGCGAAAGCAGATTGCTACATTCTGTATTCGATCTGTATAACCTGTCCAGATGCAGACTATGGTAGTTTGCGACAATTGTTTTCCTTTGTCTGAAGAACAGAAATTAAAACGAATTATTTCCATTCCTTACATATACCTCTGAAATCATGGCTGTGGCATTCACTGTGGCTGAAGACATATTCGGCACGCCGAGGCGTCGTCGTGACAAGTGTGGCAGATTATGAATGCATTGTGGAAGTCATAAAGCCACGAAAGAGTGCCTCTTGAGTGTTGCGTATTATACAGACGTTCACCACTCCGCATGGAGCAATGACAGGTGAGCCTAAAAACGTTCAAATATTTTTATATTTAAAATTGTTTCGCCTGAAAACGTTACCAGGGCTCGTCCTGCAAAATAAATTTTAGCACAACTAATCAGGCATTGTACGAGATCTTGTTGTACTCCCTTCTTAGAGGGAAGCGTAAATTTATGCTTCGATATTTTTATACTGTTTTTATTTTCTAGGAAATAGGGCAGACCGGGACTTAAAACAATGGAACAAGGAATGCATACTGCCATTTTCCTGGTTCTTGAAGGCGTGTGTACACCGTTCTTGAAGGCGTGTGTTCACAAAAAGGAAACACATGAAAGCCGTTGTACGGGATGAAATCATTGCATTCTGCAAGTAAGTACGCACTCCCAGTTCTGGAACATTGATGGTCCCTTTTTAGGTAGTTGCAATATGCATAATGGCTTCGGAACACCATTTCAGTGACAACTTGACCTGTAGGTGAAAACGACAGTAAGAGCTTTTGGGAACACGTTGGCAAAACTTTCCTGAAATCTCCGAGGAGGCCCTGCCAGGAATGCCTGCATCCTAATTTTAGTTGGGTAAGTTGGCATTTTATTTTTGTGGGACTCAATTTATGGTAGTGTTTACTGAAGCTGGCATTTTATTCGTGCGGGACTGAATTTGTGGTAGTTTTCTTTGTAGCAAAATCTTACTGTTAACAATAAATCGTGAACTCCAATATTGGGAAATACCTTCACATTCAGCCTGTTTCGGATGCTGCAACGTGTAGACAAAAAAACTATTATTTTGCATTTAAGTTTTGCAAACATTTTGCTTTCACATTGAGAGTTGCTGCTGTGATAATACGGCACCACAGCCACGCCCAGTGCGGTTGCTTTCCAGAATTAGAGAACGGCCATTGACAGTCTGTGCTAATATTTTTTGTACATTGTTAGCAGCATTCCGAGAAAAGAAACCAAGAAATCGCTGATATTTCAATTACTGTGCTATAAAAGGGGTATCCTAAGCAACTCACTCATTTAAAGCCATCGTCTAACAAAATTTTCTTGTTCCTTCCTTAAAGGTACATGACGTGGTCCAGTTATTCTCGTGGTCCAGTTATTTTGAGAGAAGAGAATGGCAGCGTAAATATTGTCTGCAAGAAACACGTCATGGATTTTCCGCCTGCGTTGTCACATCAAGATGTGGTCATCCTCCTCGCCGTATATTTCATCTTAATCTCCTGAAACTTATGCGACTTTGGAGAGGGCTTGGGACTTTTGCAGAGAGTTCGTGGCCATTTAACAGTGGCCTGGTGTCATTTAAGTTGAAAGCTCTGTTGAAAGACTTGATGTGGTCACTCTACTTGGGGTTTTAAATTATTGTTAGACGTTGAAGCCTATTCGGAAATATTTGTCGTGGTTCAAATGATTGGTTGATGCAAGCGGCATGTCAATTGCAAAAGTGAAGTCGTGCTTTCCTTTGCAATTTTTCATTATTGGCAGAAAGCGCAGGCTGCCTTTGCAGCTACTCTGTTACTCTGTTAATGTAGTTAATGGCACTGCACTGTAAGGTTTTTATTTTTCAAGTGCAGCTCGAATTTTTTTTGCATGGCAGTGCTGCTGTTGATGGATGCAAACGTGAGAGTAATTATTTACACAGACGGTTTGGGGCTTTATTAATCAATTTTGTACTGTATCTTAGCTGACACCTAAGCCCTAGAAGAATGCGAAATATACATATCTGTCTTGAAAAAGTTGTTTACTTTGGACTAAGTTGCATTTCTTGCTTGTTATAGGCAGTGCTTTGGTCACAAGCATACTGTCGTCATGATAGTAGGGTTTGTATAGCACGCAACTGTGAATTTTACCTCAGATAAATGTTCCGGCTGGAAAAATGCTTCCAAGTTCGCTTGGTAAAATTGGTCACCTGTATGTTTGAACGCTACCTGGTTTGGTTATTTGGAATGTCTGAATTGTTCTTGAGGGAATTGATAACGTCTTTAGAGTTAGGCTGCTTGGTAAATTTTAAAATGCGTAACATGCTCCGAGCTATCTGGTTTGTAAAATTTTGTAAGATTCACACTGGGTGCTATGAGCTTTTTTTTGGATAAGTTATTTTAAATAGCTACAAATTGTCGGGGAAGCAACGCGGCTTCAGTGAAAGGCTTTTTCAGGGCGCGTATATAGTCGGTTTTGGCTACAGTTAGCTTGATATTACAGTTAGCTTGATATTGATATATAGTGTATGTTTTAGTTGTGCAATAGTGCCACATGCCTCCGGTAGGTTTTTCTGTGAAAATGTTATATTGTTAGTATTAGCTCCGGTGTTCTTTCCCTACACTCTTGCAGGTCTTGTGATAATCCAACCGTGTATGGCTTGTATTTTTGGCTTTTCCCTACAATTTAATAGCAAACTGCATATTTTGGAACCGGGATGCGTAAACATGGTATGGCAAGCGCTGTGGGTACTTCCGCATTTGCGGTACCTGATTTCATGTGATAAAACAGCATATTTTATGCTCACTGTTGTGTAATGATTTTTGAGTTAGTGCGAGGGTAGATGTACAAGTCTGTTTGTGACGCGGTTGCGCTTAAAGCCATCTTTATTACACACGTTTTTTTAGCAAAAAAGAATGGTAAATATTAGCGAAAACAGGAAAATGCCACTTAGATCGTTTTGGCATTTGATCGTGTACGCTGGTCATTTTCTGCCCAAGTGGAAACATATGTCTCCGTATCTCAAATGTGCGCAATAATACGAGCGAATAAAATTTGCTTAGTGTTTTGCAAAGCATTGTATCAGTGCTAATAGTTGGTTTGGTATGTATTTTAATGCGAGTCTTGTTTCTTTTACATGCAGCCAAAACCCAGAACAGGATGCTGCGGATGAAGCCAAAGTCTTTGTGTGCCGCTCCAGGTATCTCAGACCAACTTTTATATAGAACTGTGCTCCGATAGGCAACTGTTGGGAACTGTTAGGGACCACACTGCTGCGGCGGTTTCTGTTTTCCAATTGTTGGTATCACTGTGGGCCATATGTCAAGGCTGCGTTAGAATGGTGCTTGCGGTTTTCTTCTGATACCAATGCATCCGCCAGCCTGGCAAATGACCTCAGTTTATACCAACAGGAAAGCAGATATATTGGAAAAGTGGAGTCCCATAGACAGCTTCTCAACGTCTATCGGAACACTGTTTTAATAAACAGCTGGTCTGAAGGTACCTGGAACGGCGCACTGGATAAATCCATAATCATTTACGTAGATCAGTGTTCCAGTAACTTACACTACCCGTTTATTTGGAACAGTGATCCGTATACTTTTATTTGGAACGCCGATCCAGATAATTTACCTGCAAAAGTATGTGGTGCACTGTTCCACTTACATTTTCAGGGTATGTGGAACACGGTTCCAAATATATAAGTGGAACTTTTTTGCAAAAAAGTTCCAGTTACTAAGTGGGTCTTATGTGGATCCAGATTAAGAGTGTGGTCGAAATTAACCCGGAGCCCTCCACTAAGGCACGCCTCATCACTGGCGTTGCGTCGGCGCGTTAAACTCAACAATCAATAATTAAATCAATCAATAAATCAATCAAAACAGGAGGATACGACCCCTAGGTGGCAATCAACGCAAAGCTGAGCGTTCAATGATGTTTACGCAACAGCTAAAGCAAAAGAATGCAAAGTGAAAACAAAAATTAGAAATATTTCATGGAAATGTATCGAAGTGAAGGAAAATAACACTAAGGCAGTTATGAAATGTCCGCGGACATTCGTACATATATCCACGACTATTACTTTCATCACTACCTTCAGCAGAGAAATCCACAAAAGTATTTGTTGAGTTTGCGCACCTAAACCGGCTCATAAATGATAACCGGCATAAATATGCCCAACGTTGTCTTTTATTATGTCAGAGATTTTGAGCGGCCTCACTTATCCGGTAAAGTCTTTATTACTATATTTATTAGGTGTGTTTAAGTTCACTTTGGTACAGCTGCGCGAACCTCACATGACCTTTTATTTTCGCAACGTTAGCGATGACCGTGATGAGGAGACGTTGTTGTACTTTAAATCCCTTTCTCCAATGTTTGAGACTACAGACCTGAAAAATATCGGCCAAAAACAGTTCCCCCCCAGAGTTCATTTCAAATTATTCTCACAAAGTTCAGTATACCTTGAAATTCCAGTTTAGAAGTGGATTTTCATTTCTTCTTCTGGACCGCCACAAGTTTACAGTGTTAGTTTTATCTTATTGCCTTTTTTTGCTCGGCCTCCTTTTAGGCGTGGCCGGCTTTGTATTGCCTTTTAGCTTTTGGCACGCTTTTTAGAAGTAAGGCTTTTGTGCAGCGTGGAGCTTTGTATACCACGCGAAGAACGAAATAAAGATTTATATATCTTGGTCTGCCGAAACCCCCATTCCTTAAGTCAGTGAGCCTTCTTCAATGTAGGCTCGCGCAATGTTCTTCTATCTGACCTAGTGATCCCACTTATTGTGGGCACCGCACGTTTGTCCGCATCTCTGTGCTTGAGCAAGGCAGGAAAATGTGAACAATAAAAGGAAACAAAATGTAGCCCATAAAATTACGGAGGAGTTTAAACAGCAAGGGTAACAAGTATATTGCTTTCGTAAAGATAATTGCGGTTTTGTTACTCAAAACTACAACAACCGAGATACAATGATATTGCTTTATTGCTTTTCATACGGTTCGATATTCTTAGCTTTAGAGGAAGATTTTAGTGGTGCCCCATCGCGGTCTTTTGGGACCAATATGTCGACGATAATCCACATCACTCTTCCAGATTTGGTTGCAAATATTTTCCCAATTTCGCCAGAACCGTAAGTGGAGGCTTTCACCATTTTAAAAATTTTTAATAGTTAAATTGTGTTCTGGGGTAGTTCGTACAGTACAGACCACAGTAGTTGAAGTGATCATATGAACTTCTCGGTAGGCCAAAATTGTATGCCTGAAATATATCTTAGCAAAGTCCATGAGATTTTTTATTAGTTTATCAGGCCCTGATTTTCTGGCTTCGCCTTTTATAGAACTATGTTTTACTTCTGAGATATTCACTTATCATTCAGAAGAGTACTTTTTTGCCACTGATAGCTCCAAGGCGTGGGAGCTCTTACAAGTATGGATGGCATTTGACCCCTTTCGCCAGCAAAGGCTAGTGAGTCTTCACCGCCGTGGAGACGTCCGAGTTTTTCGGAATGGCCACCTGGGCTCAGGGGAGGTAGCATGCACGTGCTGAGAAGTGTGGGGCCCCTTCATTACAAATGGTTCGTGTCAGCTTTTCAGACAGTGGCCGAAAGCGTCGTGTATTTCATATCCAACATACTTTCAAACTTAGCAGTACCCCGCTTTAAGAAAACCGTTTTTTTAATCGTCTCTGCGCGGCGGCAAAATAGGCCGGATAGGCGAGCGCGTTGCCAAATGCATCGCCGCACCACCTAACGTTGCACCTCTCGTGTCGAGGCAGCCATGTGCGCGTGCGCGTCCAACCGAGCTCGCTATCCTGTTTTTTTTTCCTTTACTTCAAGAGGAATTGCTGATCACATTCAGAGTTTGGTCACCGAGCGGCCGTGGCTTGCGGTTTCTTTGCTGACATGTTTCGATGGCACACGCCTCGGCGGCGAACGGCGAGGGTGGAAAACATTCCATCGCGTCTTTGTATGTTTTGCCTAAAACCCGAAGTTCGTTGGCAGCTAAAAATGAGCGAACAAAACGGAGGGGAACTGAGGCGAGAAATAGTTTACCTGAATTAAGCGTGATCAATGTTCAGATTGCGCACGTATTAAATCATCTATTACCGGGCAGAAAACGGGAGCAGAGATCTTAGCAGCCTTGAGTTTGTTGCAAAATAAATAATAGGTTGCAATACGTGTTGAATTGATTGGCACAGACACAGACCAAAAGTTTCGCTTTTGGACAGTCAAACAAACGCTATCGCTCGCCGCATTGGCTCAGTGGCTAAAGCGTTTGCTGCTGCACCCAAGGATGCGTGTTCGATTCTCAGCTGCGGCGGCCCCTTTTCTGATTGATGCGAAAAGCGAAAACGCCAGTTTGTTTGCCATTTCGGCGCACCTTAAAGATCCCCGGGAGGCTAAAATTATTCCGGAGCCCTCCACTACAGCGCGCCTCATCACCTATGTAGCATCGGCGCGTTAAAACACAAATCAATAAACAAAGGCTATCGCAATTACAAGCAAGATATTAAAATCCCCGCGCAGTGCCTTTTTTGTCAGAGCCAGGCAGATAGAGCTAAGAAAGCATCACCCTCGCCGCTGAAGGGTGTTTCAGAGAGTTGAGTTGAGCACAAAATGTGACACCTAGCGACAAGTCTTCATGGCTATCAGCTTTGCCGCTTGAAGAGAAGGAAAAGACAACATGGTATACACATCGGTGTTTCAATACCAAAAGTCCGGCGGTCAATTTTGCCACGCACTCGCCTGCCGCGGTTTATTTTGCCACCGGGTGTGCGTTTATGCAACAATAATAGCAACGCATCAATTTTTAAAACCTCGCAATTCAGATCTGGGTAACATTTTCTTATATGGCATGGTTTTTTCGCTATGAAACACTGACTGGAAGATGGAATACAAATCAAGCGTTGGATGTTATTACAATTTCATATATTTAGTTGACAACCACTCGTATGCCAATCGCAACCACAAAAAAATCAAACGAAAAATATTTTTAACACCCATTCATTGGACAACACCGACACTTCCCGGTCTTGATAACTTTCATTTAGACGACACGAAGAGTCAACCCATAAACAAAATCGAAGCCAAGTCGGATCAAGAGTGGGCCATCAAGCACGTTCTCAAGGCACTCGAAAGGCACGGACTCCGCAAAGGGGTCCCTGTGGAGTAGGGCTGCCCAAGAGGATGCAAGGCACGGCCACGTTGAGGTCGGCCCGTCAACCGGGCTTTACCTACTGCACGATTTACACAATAAAGTCCTTTCCATCCATCCATTACTCAACGTGAAAGCTGACAGATGTGCAGAGAATTTTATTCGCCATAATGGGCTGTAGCGCTGTCATCCCATCACTGCTACCACCCAAAGCAATTCAAATTGCCCGACTCCGTAGTGGTCGTGCACCCTCGGCCTGAAATAGCGCTTGTGGGATTTGCGCTCGCTTTGGCGCTTTCTTTTCCTCCCGCACGTGCCTGTGTTGCACTGCCACTTATTTTATTACTATAGCCAAAACCTACCCAACGAGCGTTCCGAACTAAATGAACGCGGGTGCTGCCGGTTAATTACGTATATTTCACGCCAAATGTACCTGCAGTTTTTTTTTTTTGCGCTAAACAACGGGGAGATGTATGACAAAGGCCAGGGTTATACAGGTTTCGAACGTTTATGACTATTTAAACTCCTTGGTTTTGAAAGCGTCTGCGGGACGCCCTACAACGGAATGCTTGGATCTACTTTGGTCCGTCATCTCGCGGCACCGCCTGATTCCGGCAGTCGTTTGACATCGACGGTTGCATCAAGCTTCGAACCCAAGGTGAGCCCCCAAAGTGCTCCGCACTTGTTATTGCGTCGATCTGGGTGAATAAATTACCCTCCTCAGCATTTCCTCAGAGACAAGCTCGTTCAGATCTGTTTCAATTCAATTGATTAAGTGATTGACCAGGATATGACAATCTTTGTCCACTGTAGGGCAAACACCTCGCGCAGGGCTTCCAGCCGCTGATAACTTACGGAGTCCGAATCACTTCTTTGCCGCCGAAGTGTTTGTTTGCTCCGTGGAGTGAGTTTTTTTGCCCTAGTTCTAGGTCAATGTCTCGGTAGGAAGTTATCGGCATTGCATGGTCAGCGACTGGCTTGGAATAGTGCTGTGATATCTCCCACCCCGAGCTCGGTCGATAATGCGAAGCGTTCGTTTGCAATACCTAATCATCACTCTTATTATTTACCTGTTTTGCATTCGTCGCGATGCTGAGCTAAGCAAACGAAATTTAATTTTACGCATGTAAAAAGAACCTGACAACGGTATTTTGGGTTTGCGGAAAAATAAAAGCTCAATGTTTGTGGACATTGGTGTTGTCTATGTCTGGGAAGCCAATAATTTGAAGATGGCCCCAAAATCCAAGTCCAAAATATCTGCTCACAGTTTTTTGTATCTGGATTGCACCGCCATGGTAACACGTGACCAACAGAAACGTGACCCACGTGACCCACAGTGAAGGTGATACCAAGAGAAAGACGGACCTACCAGTAAACAGCAGGTATTTTACCCGTGAGTTAAAACTTGGTCAGAACCGCGGTTGGGTGAAAACTCACAAGTAACCACAACCGACAAAGTACTACCCGATCAAGCTGGCAGACCGCGAACAAAGTGGCTGGTAGCTCATTAGTGACCAGTGACATGCAAGTTTCTCATGCCCCACAGCCGGCCAAATAGTAGGCCATTAGAGGTCATTTGTGGTGGCATGTTGGTGACCAACTGGTGAATCTTCACCACCGAATTTCGAGCGGCCCGCTTGTTACACATTACGGTGATGCCAACCAGTCACTGATGGATCACCCATGTTGGGTAGCCCATTCTGGGCTGCCTGGTATGAACATGGAACATAGATAGATCGAAGGTCATCCGCGATCCGGCACGGGTTTCTTGATTGATTATCTGAAATTTTGTATACATTTTTGAATAGTATTGTAGGCAACCACTGCTGAATACATTTATATAAAAAATCACACAAGCATAGCCCACAATTCATCAAAGTACTTCGTGTAAAGCGCCACCATGTTTTTAAATGCGAAAGCAGAGAAAATAAAGCTGGCACGTGGACCAGTCGAATAGGCACCTGAAAAGTATCTGTATCGTTAAAACAAAACGTTTTGTGGCTTTGGCGCTGATAGTGCTTGTACCCTATGAAGGGACGAGATTGTTTATTCTGTTTGCGTGTACGACACCTTAGCGGTGCCAAAATGTGGTCTGCCCATCTAGTCGCAACCGCCGTATAAGTGAGAATAGCTTCTAGGTTTGTGCTACGCAAATACGGTGCCTGTTAATATCGAAGATACAAATAATCATCATAATTTTACCTGCACTTGTACTGGAGAGGTACTTGAAAAGAATAACTTGGGCGGTATTGTTGGATCTTAGTTCTGACAAACATCTTCGGCCGAAGTGCAGCAGATATTTCAAGATGCCTGGGTAGTTTTGCAAATATGCGCCCAGACGTATTCCAGCTGTACACAGCAATGAAAGCGGGGAAAGCGCCATTCGTCGTATTGCAGAGGCATCCTAAGCATTCCCAGTGGTGCAATTGCAAACCTGCGCAATGAGATGGCTTTTCAAAAATTTTGCTGAAGTTGTAGCTGGAAATGGTGAAGGCATGCTTTTCATATTCCGCTATAAATGTTTAGAGAATAGTTTCTTTCTGAGAGAGGCTATTGAATTATTCAGGCAATACGGCTATGCTATAGTTGCACATAGAAAAAAACTCGATAATGTAAAAGAGCTTAAAATTTGGAAACATTTGACACGTAAAAGAGCTGCCCAATTTATCAAAGCGTCATGTAATGCGGAGTTTTTGTAACATCGGTGAAAACTTCGGCCTATTAAACTTTATACAAGTAGCGCAGCACTCTCTTTGTGGCAAAATGTTATGCGTCATTGAGCTTGGTTTGAATCGCAGAGATCCCGAAAGGGTCACAAGATGGGTGAGCAAACTGGCTTCAAAGATATTCAAATCAGGCTCGAAAAAGGGCTAAGAAGATTGTAGCATTGCTCAAGCTAGAATGCAGACTATTGAAGACGTTGGAAGGGATCGAAGGTCAGCAGTACTGTATTGTGTGTCCCTTTTGGGCCTATTTTTTCTACATTTTTCTACGTCTGACTGTATTATTATCTGGCAGCATTTGCTTGGTATAAACAAAAAAATCTGGAGCACTTGTTAGTTGGCTGTTGGACTACTTTAAAAAGGACTAACTGCAGACAATTTCTTAAGAATAGGATATTGAGTCCTCATTATTGCCGACCACACTACTGAAAAGCGCTTCTTATGTGGCAGCATATTACCTATGTGACATCACTTCCAAGATGACCAGCGTTTTACATTTTGCAATAAAAATCAATAGATTGTCGTTTTTTTGTGTGGCTGTTTCATGCCTTTTTCGCAATACAGGCGGGACAATTCCCATTGCCTTTTCTCCCAGCGGTCGCCAAATTTTAAGTCAAGTCGCACCAGTGGCCTCTATTTTTCAAGTTTGTTCCTGGAGGCGCGGCGATTCGTTTGGATGCACTTTCGGTAAGCATACTTTTAGAATCTAGATTGGAATTCTCAAATATTTGGACTGTTCTCACGATTAACCAAAAGGCGCTTTTGTCGAAAACATTTCAAAGTGTGCTTTTTGTGTACAGACCACGGGCATTGTTTTGTTATTAGGGGGTATAGGTATAGTTTTCTTATTTATTGTCTCGCAGACCCATTAACATAAAAAGGTTTTGCTCATTAACGCAGCACTGTCCACTGACTAGTTTTAGTGTTTGACCGAAGCCATAATAAAAGGTGAACAAAGTTTTCGGCCCTTAGACAACGTTTCGCGAATTGCTCAACTTCAGTTAATTCATTTCAGTAACAATGTTATAGATGTACATTTGGTTCATGCACAGCTTGATGAAACACCTTCCGCGTCCCTTCGTCGTTGCTTTACAACATCCCTCAGACACCGCCATCCTCATTACGGCGCTCTTATAACAAGCCGGCGAATTCTTGTTCTCTATCCAACAAGTATACCGTGAATGATGAGTGCCACGACAAGGCCGCGGTTCTTCAGAAAGTATGGAGGCAGCAGGTGCTACAACCGGTACTGGTAGCAACATGGCGGTAACGGGTAGCCATTTTCTACGAACAATGAACATTCCACTAAGCAACTATGGTTCCCTTGGAGGAGCTGCGGTCATCAACGTTGTAAAGAGTAGTGGTTGGCGGTATCAACTGTGGAAAGAATGGCGCAAATATCTTGTTAAGCGATGAGATTTCGGGGAAATACAACAGGCGGAGTAAGTTTCTGAGAAAACAAATTTGAGGTCCACCTCAACTGCAGCTGTAGGGCTACAAAGAAAGCTGTAAAGCTTTACAAGAAAGCGATATAGTTGAACAAAACTTTGTCCTAGTCCACTATTCTAACCTGGTACCACTGCCAATCTAGGGCACTCGCTCTACCAACGGAGCTACCAGGAGGCAAGCCGTTTGTAGCTCGAGAGCCAATTGATCAACTCCACGTGAGGATGAATTTAGGTTGCAAGTGAATTTTTTTTTTGAAAACTTACATAACCCTGGTGATTTCCGCTAAATCTCGACGCTTGAAGCTTCCCCTTCTTTTAGAGTTGTTGATCCATTCGCTCTCGTGCTGCAAACCGCTGGCCTCCTCAGTCTATAGAGCGACTGCCCTAGACAGGCGGTGGTCCGTGTTTAAATCCTTCAACTGCGAAATTTGTTGAGAAATCTGTACGGAACTTTGTAGCAGTAAGGCTGCGTTTGAGGTGGATGTCAGATTTTCCTTGGCACAAATATCTTGTGTGCTACTCCGAAAACGGTGGTGATGCCTTGCGGGAGTTCCTCGCAGTTCGCTATAGGAACTGCTCGTCAGCCTCGGGGGGTCTGTCCCGTCAGCAGAAAAATGACGACTCGCATGCAGCAATGGGGTTGACGTAGCCCGGTGTTTTTATTGATAGCGGAATTCAAAGCTATTTAACTCCAGCACTAGCTTGGTGGAGGTATCGATAACTTGTGGGCTTGGAGAATCGTCCTGTCGATGTATGCTATAAGACTCAACCAGGGCATCAATCCCATCTCGGTGAGGTATATTTGTAGAAGTTACATCTATATTTACCAGGAAGGCGCCAGCAGGGATTTATATGCGGGTTATTTCCCGCAGAAAGTGGTCAGTACCACGAAGGTACGCTGAATGGGTAGCAGGTATTTTTTTTATTAGGGAGTTATGTAGCTTGATATTGTTTATCTGATTCCCGGTAACCAGTTTCCGATAACCGGTTGGCGGAACGCGTCATGCGCAGTTTATGCGTTCAGGTCCCATGCGTGGACCGTGTATTTCTCCACTTTTTGTTTCAGAAAATAATGTTCTGGCTTGACAAAAAAAAGTCGTAACCCCCTCCCTTGTGCCCAGCTTGACGTTCTTGAAAGGCAGCGTTTTGGTCTAAGCAATTCCAACGATCACGTCGTCCCCAATTTTAAATATGATGAAACAATAAAAATGAGCCGAAACTTCAACTTATGGATTTTAGAAGACTTTAGAGGATTCTGAACATTAGAATAACTGATATCCGACATGTCACCACACTGTATGCATCGCAGGTACTAAAATGTATATATATGATTTTTTGTCTACTTTATTGCATGGAATGGATCAGAAAATGACGTATTTGAAATTTTTGATATAAGTTCACCTATGACTCGGATGAAAATGATCGCAGAAAATGTTTCTCGATATCTCCGTTCAGAGGCAACGTTTTCCCGCGGAACTGTTTCTACGCGTCTGTATTCAAGCAGTACATAAGAATCCACTTTGATGTTTTCCCAAGTGTTTTGATGCCTTTCGTTCGCAAGATGCAAAAATATTCCTTGAAACGAATGCGAAAGCCCATAAGAACATTTATCATAATAAAGTTCCAGACAAAGGATTCACGGACATTTCTTTTCTTTTTGTGTATGTTTAACTGGTAAAGCAAATCACAGTTATGTATACGAAATTGGAATGCGTGCAGCACGTCCCCTTTCTACCTAGAAGTCACACGGGAATAATAGTAAAAAAAATATTTAAATAGAACTATTTTGTGACAGAGCCCTTCTAAACAAACCAAAAAAACATTACCAGAAAAACGCACTACAAGAAAAAAAAAGGCGGGGTCGCATGTCAGAGTTCGCTGAAGCCGGAAGATCACAATATAAATGTTCGAAGCATATTTCTTAACGCAGTGTTTTGCTGGTGCAAACTCAAAGATATGTGTCCTCCGCTTCTCGTTGAGCCTTTTGGTCGGTACCACTGACAGTGGGAGGTACGTTGCAGAATAACAATATATAGAAAACACCCCATTATAGGGCAATGGTGTAAATTTCCCACACAATAGTAAAAGCTGAAGTAAGGATTCTAAATACACCGATATCGTGCAAACATTTCGAAGCCACGAAATTACCAGTTACCGTTCCAGGCTCCACGTAACACCACAACGTGAATAATGGTGTAACTTTGGCACCACGACTGCAAGAACCTGGGCCATCGCTGTGCGTGTAAAGTGTAAACATTTGGTACGAGTGGCTCGACCAAGCAACACAGAAATGAAACCAGCCGCTAAAAATGCCAAGGAAAAAAGATGGTACTAAACTGGCCATTTTAACAGCAGAGCTGTTGTTGCTGGCCGTGATGTGTTCGGCGTCATCAGAAACCCCGGAGCATAGTTTTTTTGCGATAGATTGGCGTTGGCATAAACATAACCTATTTACAGGTTGAGATTGGCACCCGTCTCTCGAAGGAAGTCAAGAAGGAAGTGGTTCCGGGGTTCCCAAAGCCTCCGCTGGAGGTGGAGGGGTCTTCCAGGATGGAGGCCTGTGCCTCTCAGGTGTCGCTGTTTGGCTTAGTTCAGTAAGAGTATAGTTACTCCCGCCCTTTACCACCCACCCGAGCACGCGCCTCACGAGGAGCGCCCGGCATCCTGCAGGCTCGTGCGTGGCACTGGCAAAATACCAAGAAAACAGTTGAAGTGTTCCCGCGCCTGAAGGGGAGAGTACAAGACAGCTCGCGCTACATACGCCCAGTTCGCGAAGCCGATTTCCTCCGGTTCTAGTGCGTGCTGACGAGTTCCACGTTTCGAGAAATGTGAACGCCTTGGAAAAAACTATCTGGTCCCGCCAGTCACGGATGAACTGGACGACAATATAGATGTATATGACGATGACTACTACTACCACAATGAAAACCGAGGACAAACTATGTAAACAATTTCAAACCTAATGCTATGCGTGGTGGTGTATCCTTTATTGCTCAAATAGAAAAAACTCTTACAGCTTCGCTATGGTTCAAGCTTTGCGCGACGTAGTGCAAGCTTCGCCAATTTTATTTTTTTTGCATGTAATACGTTTTAAATACACTTGTTTCGTCTTACCTGGAGCGTTTTAGTCGGGCCAGACGACCTTTTAATCTTCGCCTGATTATATAACCACTACGCTTACCGAAAAACTGCGCTCCCTTCAATTTACTAACTCATTGTAAGTGAATGTATTTGCAGTCTACGCTAGGACGTGGTAGCCAGAATTCATTTTTTCTATTGAACGACGGTTCTGTTTTCTGCTTACGCTTCGTCAACGAGAGTTTCTCAAGAATGAATTAAAAAATCAAATTACTAAAAAACTTCCTTCAGTTTTTTTTTCTTCCAATGCATTCAATATTTCCCGTTTCAAAGGACGCCATCTTTTCAGGGAACTATTACAAGGAGTTTCTTTTATTTAAAACATACTGCAAGACCATTGAAGAAATCACGCTGGAAGGGCAACACACAAAAAAAGTATGCCCCATACACATGGGGCATACTCGAATGGGGCATTTCTGAATGATACGGGGCAGTTGGTGTAATTGATATGGCCCACATGTTTTTTTGCTGTTCTGGTGTGTAGAGGATTCCCGCTAGGGGGTGATGGAGTCATACCTCCACATGAGCTCTAGCTCATGCGGAAAAAGGCCATTCACCTTTCTCAGTTCTGCGTCAAGAACACCGGGAAGTCACAAGGAATATCCCGTGGCCACATTAGCCGCAGTGAGTGCATTTTACGCCAAGATTTCAGGCTGTTTAAACATAGCATTACGCTAGGTCTCACGAGAGGAACATTCCAAGGCCGGCGAAGGGGAGCAACTCGAGGAGCCTGAAGCACATGCCCGCCCCACGCGCATGAGCAGCAGCGCGAGCTCTCCTCGCCAAGCTGCGGCTGTCCAAGAGCGCCACGAGCCGGTCCAGCCGCAGCTGCTCTTCGCTGACGCAAGCTCCCACTACCCCACAATGAGACAAGCTCCCGGCACGGCGATGCACACGCAAAGCAAAGAACATAACGAGGAGGACAAGGCTATGCACACCGACTCCACCGAAGAAAGATGCTCGCCAGCGAAGTGGGCATACGATGAAACAGCGGCAGAACAATTGATTTACAGAATCAATGAAAAGTGACCGAAAGAAAATGAAACAAGGCCGCCGCAACTTAGGTAACCGCACCAGCCGCACAACCAACCTCTTAGCACTCGGCACCGGAGACGGTGCAGCAGTAACGTTCCCGGGTGCCACCATTGCCCGTAGACGACACGAAACTCAATTATCGCCCACAAGCCAACCTTCATCTCTCGAAATGGTTCCTCGGAAACCTACTAACGCCACCGTAAGAGAAAGCAAAATCACACAGAAGGAATTCTACGACAATGTTGCATTCAAGTGCAGCACATCGAAAACCCGTGATTGCAAGTAGGCAAAGGCAAGACCTCGATTTCGACTTCCCGGTAAAAATCAGCAGCATACAACTAGGATGCTACATATTCACCGTGCGATGCCCGTGTGAAGGGATCAGCAGTGTGAAGGAATCAACACCGAAGGGATCAGCAGTGGAATCATCAACGGCGTTCCACCGAATACCAGTCCCGGAGAACTCATGGACGGAGTCCGCGTGCCAGAGTGATATACAGTTGTTGCAGCATGAATGCTGGGAAAATTGTCTGCAGCCGTCATCTCCTTAATGGCCCCCACGTACGGTTCAACGCGATATATCAGAGCGGTTAATACCGTTGCTGGCCCTATCGCAAGATAGTACAGTACTGCCGTTCTTGCGGGGAGCTGGGCCGCCGGAAAGATATATATGCCCACATCCAGCTTAAAACCTCTGCCACAAATGCGGCCAGACCAATCAATCACCTGACCACGATTGCCGACCATGCTGCCAAATCTGCAAACAACCGCATGAGACCGCAGGGACAGACTGCAGGCAGAAGCTGAAGCCAGGATGCCCTCCTCCACCCCAAAGTTCGACAGAAATGGGAAAATAGGAAGTAAATAGCCAAGAACCACAGAGTGGATGACGGCCCCATACAGAAGACTTCTCTGATTTAGAAGTCAAGAGCCCCACTTCGGATAGCAGCGATAACAACGCGCAGGGAAGCAGCAGAGACAGATCCAGAACGCGTTCGCTATCTCCATCCGGCTGGCGAGCTTCATCCCAAAAGAGTGAGCTACGCCAATGTGGCAAGCGAATTTGGAAGAAGCTCCGAAGATGAAGCTGCCTTGAAACCCTTAGAGATGAAGATCCAAAGCCAGTAAACGCTTATTGATACGCTGCTCCAGCGCTGTCGTGAACAAGAAGTAGCTAAACGCCCCCCACAACATGTGATACTTACAGAGGAGCCAGCAATTCAGCTAACTGAAGACAGAATAACCGGACTTGAACAACAGATCAAGATAAACCTACAGTGGGTAGTCGCGGCAGAAATCCAGAAGGCCATAGCGCCTTTAGCGCAGCAAGCGTCGCACAATACGGGAATCTTTGACAACTTTGTCGCATACGCCAGGACGATCTACATCACCAAAACAGTGCTCGATTCACTCCTCAGCCCTATCGATGCGGCGCGTAAAAAGGCAAGGAAAGAAAGCCACGACGCTTCACGTTCTTGCTCTCTCAGCGGAGAAGAGCTCTCTGACGTAGAATAATTCTAAGATGGCAATCCAAACTAACGGCACCACTGACGACCTACAGGCCGAAATATGGAAATGGGACTGTAGATCTATCAGGCGCGAAATACCTACCCTACTAGAATTCCCTAAACAACATCTACCAGATGTGGTAGCCCTTCAGAATACATACAGCACTAACATTCGCCTTCAAGGATACAACGCCTTCAACAAAACAGAGCGCACCGCAGTCCCGACTAAAAAGTCCCTTACCACCAAAATGCACGAAATCACGGACACAAACGTGAAACATACACTTGTGCAAATCCTACCTGAAAAAGAAACTCAGCAAAATGTTTTATTTCAGGCGTCTACCGCCCCCTGAAGACCACCTGGCGAAGTTCGGGCAGTTTATAAGAAAAATCGGGGACATCACAAAAGGGCACAAAGTCGTGATCGAGGATGACTTTAATGCTCCACACACACGGCGTGGGGGTGCACGTCAACAACCAAGAAAGGGACCCAAATCCGTGACGCAGCCCAATCCTACCATTTAGATCTCTGTAGCGATCCCCTGAAACCAACCCCAGTAGGAAACAGCGTCTCCAGAGACCTAATCCCGACCTCACCTTTACCCACGCCATCCCGCAGGCGGAATGGACCCGACTGAAGGAGATGTTAGGAAGTGACCACCATTTACTACAACTCGAGATAAGCCATCGAAAAAGAACGGTTCTGTCCAGGACAGCAAAGCTCACGGATTGGAAAGCCTTCCGTACCGACCTCAATCCCGGAAACACCGAAAAAAGTGACGAATGGCTTTCTAAGATACTTGAGAAAGCGGAAGAGCACACAAAAATAATTCAACTAAGCACACTGATATTCCCGCTGTTGACCTTCACCTTTCCCACATTTGGGAAGCAAGGAGAAGCTTCCTCAAACGGTGGAAAATACAAAAGCACAACAGAAAACTCCAGCTGAAAATCACCGCCATCACTAAGAAAACCGAAGAATATAGCGCCCTACTCTACCGACAAAATTGAGACAAAGCATGTCACCAAATTTTGGGCACACTAAGTACAAAAAGGACCTGGCATATCTTACGATGACCCTTGCGAATACAGTGACAAAAAATGCAGGAAAAGCAAGACCTCCCAAAAATTATTCCACTCACATGCAGGCACCCAACAAGAAATACTAGACCAGATCAAACGCAAGTTGACCGGTAACATCCCATCGAGTCCGACAAGTACGGATCCGTACCGTGGCCAGCATGATCTTGGCCTCGATCGGCCCTTCACCAGAGCTGAAATGGAGGCAGCGCTGGCCAAACTCACAAGGAACATTTCGCCCGGAAATGACAAGATTACCAATAGGCTCCTCCGTAATCTACCTTCAAACGCAACAGAAGCGCTCCTAAAGTATTTTAACGTAAGCTGGGAAACAGGTGAACTGCCGGCAACGCGGAAGAATTCGGATGTGACCATGATTCCCAAGCCAAACATGCCTCTACGTATTGAGAATATTCGCCCTATATCGCTGAGTTCCTGCGCGGGTAAACTTCTTGAACACGTTGTCCACGAACGGCTCACGCCCTATCTCGAGGACAACGGGTACAAACCGGACACAATGTTTGGGTTCCAACAGCATCGGTCTACCCAAGACATCCTTTTTATTCTGAAGGAGGAAATAACAGACCGCCTGGATCACCATCACAAGTCCCGCATACTCGCCGTTGACGTCAAGGGCGCATTTGACAATGTCAAGTCAAGCACGAAAAGATCGTCGAAAATCCAAGGTAAATATTAATGGTAGCGAAGCTTCGGGCGAAAAGCGGTTCAGAACCTATTGCCAGCGACATCAGCATGTGGGCTTATGGGAGTGGCGATTGAAGCGCGACTAGGTGAGGAGGGAACAAACACTAGCAACAAAAAACCAAGTTTGTTCTACAACAAAACAACATTTATATTTTACGAACGATATTTATTTCTGAAACACATTTATTTAGGCCCAGAGTGCAAATAATTTATGAAAATGCTGTTCATTCTCAAAAACCTTTTTTGTAGCGGCCTCTGAAGAATGGCACATGTCATTGCTCTGTGATGCAGTCCTTGTAGTGTTCGGAAAGGCGCTCCTAAAGTTCGTCTGCTGGGAAACGCCCCTCGCGTGTTTTGGTGGTGCGCATTTGCATTCGTTCTTCCTCGTTAATTTGGTGTTTTCTTAATTTTTGCTGTGCGTGGACTTGCGAGGTGCGTTGTGTCGTCGGTGAACACGTTTAGTACCGTGCCCGGCGGGCACGGTGAACTACGGGACGATGCTGCCAACGGTTGGAGCGGAGCGCTTTCCTCAGTACCTACGGAAACGATGTGCTGTACAAGGTTGCAACAGCAACTCCCGTGCGCCTGGCGTTTTACTGCACCATTTTCCTCTCATTTCCGCAGGTAACGCGAAACTAATACGTGCACGGGGGTTGTGTAAGGAGACATGGTGGTGCTTCGAAAAAAAATGGGTCTACAGCTTTGTTATATCACAGTTATCCCTTGATTTCACCTCGGGCTGGCTCGGAGCAAGTGGTGTCAATTACTCTAGGACTTCGCAGCGTAGTACCACTCGAATTTAAACGAGTCGCTTTAATTGTCTATATCAGTGCCTCCTATATTGCATTACAACGCTTAGAGTGATAGTTGCTTCCCGCACTTGTATGCGGAATCATTATTTCCATCCCAGTACTGTGTTGTGCTGCTCCGTGCTGCGCTGCTGCCAGATCTTTCCTGCTATGTGCTTTTACAAACTGCCGTCGCTTTCGTTTGAATTGATCCCTTTTTCCTCGTTTTACTTATCTGTTGCGACACTTGCCTAATAATGCAACCAGGAAATTGCAGGCGTGAATGCTGAGTGAAGTTCTGTAGAAACCCATATCTACTTGATAAGGCACCGGTGCAGCTGCGGTGTGTTCGCTGCACTTTCGTGAATCGGCATTCCTGCGGCCCTGTTTTCTGCGTCAAGATGCAGTGCCTAGTTCTTTTCTCTTGTTTCGAAGTAGTTCTGCTGTTGACGCTTTCATTGCTCATAATGCTATGTGTTACGGGTAAAGTCAATTTTTTGGCGCGTAAGGAAAATAATAATGCATGTAGTGCCCACGAACATTTTGTACTTATTGTATACGTGCTGATTTTGCGCAGTGTGGTAAATTTGTTTTATGTTTATCCTGGAATAAAATTCAAATGTCTTGATTACAGCATGACTATGCGTTATTTCTTCTCTTATAACAGAAGTACACAAACTGAGCAAGCATTATATAACCTTGATCTATACTTAAGGCACGCACGCAACCTACGTATGTGCGACGCAATTAAACCCAGCAGTGGCGTTGGTAGAAATTGGTATCGGGGTAAGTTGTGGGCACGTTTTTTATATGAAAGGGGGGCCGGGTAGAGTGGTCAAGTGTCATTTAGTGCTCTGTATCCTAAGGCAGAAAAAAAACTTCCGGTCGGGGGGGGGAAGGGGGGTACGTTTGCCACCCACTGCAATCAAAATAAGCAACTGATACAGCAGTGGAAGGCATGAATACAGAATAAAAGTTCAGAGAAGATGCAAGATGTTTTTATAAACAGCGAGGCGAATCATACGACAGTATGCAAAAGTACGTTTCTCTAGTCACGAGTATAAGTTGGCGTTGACTTGAAGCACACACGCCAAGGGCTCGCCAACTTGCGTCAGATGGCAATGACATGAGCCCTCAGCGATCAGATGCCTGCTAAGGCTATTTTCAAGTCAAATTTTCCAGCTAATGCCACCAAAATGACGTCACTTTCTGATTGGATCTTGCGTCACATCCTGTTTATTTTTTGTTCCGCCGGAAGTGTTCCCTCCTCACACAGATGGCGCTAAACCCCATGAGCAGCTAAAGAGCCGCCATTTTCTGAACGTATGGGCTTCTATGGAAGCTTCGCTACCAGTTATATTTACCTTGGAAAATCTCCAAAGTACCAATTGTGGCCTCAAAGCTTGCAATTATGTTCGAAACTTCCTCACGAATCGCACGGCAACGGTGGGCATCGGCAACCTTGGAGGCAAAAAATTCCATCTACCAAACAAAAGCACGCCACAGGGTTCGGTGGTCTTCCCACAGTTTGTCATCTTTGCCACACTACACCTGCCAAAGACCACCGAAGGACTAAGGCATGCTCTTTACACAGACGACCTCACGAAGTGAGTGAGAACGCCTACACCGGGAAAACAACAGGACGCTCTGCAGGAGGCTATCGACGTGATAGTAGACTACTGAGGCTAATGCGGCCTCCAGTGCGCTCCGGGGAAGTCGGAAAGTCTAGTGCTGAAGGCTCGAACTCGAGGACGACCACACGAACTTGTTGATGCGGATTCAAGCGCCACTCTTTACAGAGAGGAAATTCCGAAGGTCAACTCCCTTCGTGTACTAGGTCTTACCAAACACAAGGATGGATCGGGCGCAGCTCATCTTCCCAAGCTAGAGCAAACAGTGACACAAGTCACCCACCTCGCTAAAAGAATCACAACTCAATGAAGGGGGCTCAAAGAACAAGGCTTTACGGATCACTCAAACATTAATAACCAGTACGATGACGTACGGCACCAGAAAAGTGGCCTTAAAAAGTGCAGAAATAAAAAAAATCGACATAACGATCAGAAAAGCAACCAAGGCTGCTCTAGGCGCCCCTTTCATGGCATCCACCTACAAGCTGCCTAAATTAGGCGTACATAATACGTGGGCGGAGTTGGTTGAAGCCCACAAAGCCAGCCAACTCGAACGCCTCAAGCTCACTCCTTCTGGCAGAGCAGTACTCCGCTATTTCTATTATAGTGAAACCTACATCGCAGACACAGAACAAAAAACCAAACTACCATCAGAACTCGGAGAAGCAATCTGTATAGCACGCATACCACGTAACATGCTCCCCTCTTACCACAAAAAAAGAAGAGTGGCAAGATCGAAGGCACTCCTCCGAAAATATGCTGACGATCCCAACACAAGATACACAGACGCTGCTCGACACCCAGACCACACTGATTTCACAGTAAGCGTCACGGACCAACGAGGCAGTGTGGGCAACTTCGGCAACAATAGCGGTTCGTAACCCCGAAACAGCGGAAGAAGTAGCCATCCCCTTGCAATGAAGACCTGCAGCGACCGAGCACTGATATTCACTGACTACCAAGCGGCTTGTCGGAACTTTCAAATAAGACGCGTGTCCGCGACCGCACCTAAAATCTTAAAGACGCGCCCGCCACTTCCTGACACCTACGTCACCTGGATCCCGGGGCATGAATGGATGGGGGGAAACGATGCAGCGCAAGCTGTAGCCCTAGAACATACCAGCCGGGCCTTCCTGTCGCCAAACATCCGTGCTTCAACGGGCGAGGAAGACTTACCCATTACCAAATGGGCAACATTAGAGAACTACCGACTTGAGCGGCGAAGATATCCCCACACACACCTCGATCTCACCAAGAAAGAAAGCGTAATTATGCGTCGCCTCCAAATAAACACATGCGCACACGGAATAATCATGCACCGCATTTACCCCAGGCAATTTCCGTATCTCTGCCCTTATTGCGACATACCCGACGCCTTTCCGCACATGATCCTGGAGTGCCCTCGCGAAGACCGCTGCCCAGACCCACCTGTGTATATCCATGCATCATCAGCAACCCTGACTGCCACACCGAAAGATATTGGAAGCATGCAGACAACCGGTCAACACGACATTGCTGAAAAGTGGGATGCGCTGCTCCTCTACGAAGAGCCGTAGAACCAGAAGAATATTGTGAACCGGGCCAAGAAGGCAGCTACCGCCAGAGGTTTATTGGACGGAGGAGACCTACCACCTAGGAACGGCGAAGACCAAGTCCTAGCTGGTCTTTTCAGACAATAAACGTTTATTTGTCTTTCTCTCTCTGGTGTATAAACGATATATACGCAAGGGAATTGTTTCCGCAATAAGATCAGAGCAAAAGTGGTTCGCGTATGTACTATATCAGCTTGCAAGAGTTCTGCCTTGAGGCTCACCGTGACACATAAAGCTTTATTTTATGCCTAGCTTTATACAAGTTTGCGAAATAAGCCTATCCTGTACGACTATACCTGACTAAAAAAACACCCCACCCCTCTAGAACTGCCTAATGTAGACGTGTAAAACGCGAGAAATTACACCAAGGACGAACGAGGACCACCGGGACAAGCGCTACTTCCAACTAGCATTTATTCCTAACTCAGCGATGCGGGTTCGATTCCCAGACACGGCGGATGCTTTTCTGATGGAGGCGAAAAGCGAGAACGCCTGTGTGTTTGGGATTTCGACGGGCGTTTAAGATACCCGGGAGGTGAAAATAAATCCGGAGCTTTCCACAACTGTGCGCGTAATCGCCTGTGTAGCTTCGGTGCATTTAACCCCATAATCAATCAGTAAGGTTTTATTCACAAACACGCTTGCATATTACACAAAAACTGCGCACAACAGCTAAAACTTAGACTCTGCAGCGTACATAACCATCTGTCAGGCGACAAAACGGCAGTATGTTTTGACAGTACAGATAACAACTAGGCAACAACCGACAACTGTGTGACACCCAGTGCTACACGCAAAAAAAGAAAAAAAAAAACGAGGCATAGAAAGCAGGGTGCGGCCGTTTGGAATTATTCAGGGGCAAAATACGCAACTGATTCGGCCGATAAACCCAATGACGCCATACTTATGGGAGTGTGTCCAATGTGAGCCACCTAAAACGTCCGAATGGTTTCTCTTGGGAACTGGTTTTTATGCTTTGCTATCCCTACAGTCTCATTATTGAGAGGCGTTCATTCGCATTTCCGGCAATGTGCACTAAGTTGTTGTGTGCGCATTCTTCACCTCCCGCAGGTGCTCGCGCAAGCGCCCGTTCAACCATCGCGATGTCTGCCCTACGTGTTTGTGACGGCATGGTAGGTCTGCGATGCTATACAAACTTTCCCCGACGTCCGCCACAATCTGCGCAATACAGTCCATCAGGCAACTAAGCATGAAACACCAGTACTTAAAACTTAAACAGGGTAGAAAAAATACAAAGGCTGTCTAGTTGTCTTGTTTGCTGAAACTATAATGATCCCATCTGTCGTTTACAGATTCAAAAAATATAATCCTTGTGAGTTGGTTTCCTACCCCGCTGGGAGAGTTTTTACGGTTGATTACTCGGAAAAATTGGTGAGGCCTGGATATTGATATACAGATTGGCTATCCTTCCTGAGAATTCGGGAATCCGATTGTTGAGTGGAGAGTTCAACGATGAGGCTCCAACTGACCAAATAATGCTATCTCGTTTGAATGCAACAGCACTACCATAAGGTGCTCGCTATGTCAATGTTGCGATTTTAGGTCCTTGAATTGAACCTGCCGAACACGAAGCCATTTCTCCACAATGCGGTTGATCTTCCGGACATCTTTTTATGGTGCCACCATTAGTTTTGGCTGCTATGAGGAGTGCTGGCCAACGTTACTAGGATAGATGCTGGCAGCTTACTGGACAACAGTGTATATTCAACGGAGGATGTGCAACCATGCACATTCCGCGTCACAAATTGTCACGCATGCGACTGCAACCGACGGTGCGGCACACACACTGCGCCTGTTAACGCGCTCGGCCACGGCGGAGCAAAGTGGGCTAGCAGCGCCAACCCCAAGTTGTGGCAGCATGCAGCAAGACGCCACAATGCGAAGGCCGTAAGGGGAGTGCGGGAGGTGTTCATCTTGGTGGAAAACAAAAGCGCTCAAAAAACAGGGGCGAAGGAAGAAGTATGCAGCACGGCGCTTACGTCTTCCTTCGTCCCTGTTTTTTGAGCGCTTTTGTTTTCACACCAAGATGAACACCTATCAACCAGCCCAAATTTCCGGTTTTCTGGAGCGAGGGAGGTGGACCGTCGAGTCCGGCCATGCAACCACCAAGGTACAATGGCCAGAAGGACACCTGTCACCATGGGAGCACCAGAAGATCGCATTTACTGTTTCATCAAGTTTATTCACTCGCTCACTCGCGCACGAACCACGAAATAAATTGCGACCATACATACTCTACTGGAATAAACGTAACCAAAACATAAAACAAAATCAGCTAAGAAAATTTTGCAAAACTACTTTTATGTACTTTTAACCAAAATGGATGAGTCCAACACAGCACGCGTTGCTTATATTAACACCTAGCAATGCAATGCGCTTTGTATACACATCCTAATAATTTGCAGTAAAACCGATGTCACAATGAGTCCACCATGAATAAGAAGTTTCCGAAGCTCAAGCTATTCTTTCCTGGGATTTATTTTTCATGAACATTTGGTTTCCAGTAGTGCCGCATATCAACAATAATTCAAGTCGGCAACATGTTCAGGTTTTCACATGTTAAGCGCGGGGGCCGGCTATAAAACAAGGGAAAGAAAATACTTTACCAGCAAAGGCTGCATAATGCCTGGGAGGTCCCTAAGAAAGATCAAGCTTATTTGCCTGAACTACAGGTCATTTCCGTTCGCCTAACGGAGACTCAATTTTTGATTGATTGATTGTGGGGCTTAACGCGCCGACGCAACGCAGGCGATGAGGCGCGCCGTAGTGGAGGGCTCCGGATTAATTTTGACCACCTGGGGATCTTTATCGTGCGCCGAAATCTCGTACACACGGGCGTTTTGGCTTTTCGCCTCCATCAGAAAAGCGGCCGCCGCGGCCGAGAATCGAACCCGCGACCTCGTGCTCAGCAGCGCAACGCCTTAGCCACTGAGCCACCGCGGCGGGTAGACTCAATTTTTCAATAAAAATGTAGTTGCGCATTACGTTTTAGCTTTGTTAACACGAAGAAATCTAATTCCCTGCACGACATGGAAGAGAACAAAGCGTTGAACTGCTTGGTTGAATCTTGCGTAAACAACGCTCTATGACTTCTAATGAACGAGCGCCGAAAAACGGGGAGCAGTACTTTTTCGAAAATGCGAGAAAAACAGGCCCAAGAAATTGTTTCCATGACGGCAAATAACGTGTGAAGGCTACAGCAAGTTTTTTTTATCTCTCGCTGTGTCCTCCCTGGGTACGTTTTCTGGTCGTATATTCAAGAAAACGTCTATGGGGCTCAAAAACTCAAACACCGGTGCCAAACGTCTAAGCACACAAATTGTTTTTTTTTTTTTTTTTGGTGTCAGGTCTTGGCATCCACTCGCATATTTTCATATCTATGACCTCTGATAAACATGCCTAAATTAGGAGTTCGCAAGGGAGTGACCCGCAAATACATAACCAAAAGTTTGCAAAGAAACAGGCTTCACCACCCAATATGAATTTCAGTGGATGAACGTAACGAAGCGGATATTCCAAGTGGACCATAAAAAAGTTTCACAACCCTTTTCTCTTAAACTATCCGCGTTCCGGTGAACGCATTGCAGCGGCTGCAGCTTTTATGATCTTGAAGCTACCCGAGGAAAACACCATAACTTGACCTAATCTTTCATCTAAATGCTGGTTAAACCACGGAATCGGGTTCTGTCCGTAAAACACCCCTTAAAGCATAAAAAAGAATTCGTTCTACTGCAAAGCGATAAATGTCTAGCCCCCAACAGCCCACCCTCCTCCCCGTAGTTTTCACTTTGATCGACCCGCTTTACACAGCACCGTTCTTTCTGTCCTCCTCGCCACCGCTGAACCCTCCTTTCCAACGTTTATGGCTTTCGCCGCCTGGGACGACTCTGAATGAGTTGCGCAGTCGGCTGATAGCGGCGGTTGCGCCGTTATCACATGATTGCAGAGAATTAGCAGAACCGCGAACGGGCGTAAAAATGAGGGTAATCTGCTACCGCCTGATATGTAGCCATGCCGTAGCCACCTCAAATTCTATCTGCTCAATTAGTGGCGAATCTTTCTCTGATGGAGCGCAAATTGACCGCTTTGAACAGCGACGTGAGCCCGTAATCTTTTGCTTGAGGGGCTTTCTGGGTGCCAGTTTCGCCGTTTTACTTCACGCCTCAGCACGCGCCCATCACCGGTTGCCGATTCATGTGTAGACGAGTTGAAGGTAAAGGAGGGGGCCTGCAAGCACAACTAGGCTTCACGCCGTAACGATGACATGCCTGTAGTGTTGGGGGAGGTATAAACACGGAAGTCTCACGGCGCAATGCGGCCTGTCAGCTGTCTTCCTTCGTTTAGTGGTTTGGATTTCGGTTGGTCTGTTAGACAGGAAGTAAGATATCTACGACGCGGGAGGGAAGCGGGCATTCCTATCTTTGTCCGCTAAAATAAAGCTCCAGTCCTTCCAGGGTTTCGATCGGTATGGAACGGAAGCAAGTCATTCGTTCGCAGCAGGAACAGCGGTATTCAAGGAGCGTCGGCACGAAGATAAGCTCGAATGGGTGCGAAAACAGCGGCAGCCCACTGTCGGCGCTGCTGCAGCTGCAAGTACCAGCTTGCACAGTAGCTGCGAATTACTCTCATTTGAACAGCAACTTGTGCCCGCTTTGAACGGCGGCATGTGCCATTATTTCTTGTTCAGCTTTAAGGGCGTTGGGAGCTACATTTTCTTATGTATTTTACTTCTAAGCACGGGCACATACCCGATCGCCAGTTTATCGCATAGAGTTAATACTACTGACTCTAGAGGAAAAGGTGCCCGGCCAGCCCGTGCATTCAAACCGTGCTACACCCGGGCGCAGACATGATGCCACCTTCACAGCGTTGCCCGCTGTCTTTTTTCCTACTAGAGTTGGCGGAAGTAGTGGGTTTTCACCTAGCAACATACGCATTCCATCATGGCAGCCACCGTTGCTGTGTGTGCGCCGTGACAACTTTCCTGTGCAGAAACGTTGTGTAAAGTTTTTCCTGTGGTAGGTAGCGAACTTTTGTGCCGTGCTGCCGCGTTAGGTGCAGTTTTCCATTCTTCGCAACTGAGAAGGGTAGCGCGTAGATTAGCGGGTACTTCCTACGCTCAGAGAGGTAGCTTTTGCGGGTGCGTCAGGGGAGCTCGGTCGTCGCTTCGGATTTGAGCGGACGTGTTTTTTCGTGCTCCTGTGCTTCAGAGGGGCTTCATTTCGGCGGCCCGTTGCAACCGCGGGCCGTTGGATGTCGTCCGGCTTTTGCTCTGCCGGTGTGGGCGGTCGAGTGCCCCCCCAGAACCCGTCTGTCGGCCGCACTCCTCTCCAGCGAACTCCAAAGCGGTCGGGACCGCCGCAGACTTCGCTCTTCGTCGCATGAAGCTCTCCTCCGCGCTTCGCCGTTCCCTTCGAGGCTTCTCGTCTCCCGGACGCCGCATTACGCCAGCCAGCACTGTTCGTGGTGTGTTGTGTGCGACGGAATCGACCACAGTGGAACTACTCTTCTCTACTCTTTCCTCACCTTTCTAACCTTTACTTTTCTTTCTCCTATCCTATTTCCCCTATTATTCCCGCTTCTGGACTGTGTTAAATGCAGGTGAGCTCCCATGAGAGCCTAATAATATCCCTAGTTCATTTATTTGCCTTCGTCCTTTAAAAAGAAATCATTTCCTCCTGATGGCTTTTTTTTCCCTGATTTTTTTCCTGGTGCCTTCCCTCGTATTCGCGCATGGGCTGTTTGTGTATATATCCTTTTGTGTGTGGTAAAAGAGTTCAGTTTGATATGCAGCGCTAGTCCTGTGTAGTCTTTTCTTGGTTGTCCCGTCTGTACAGCGCTCTGTACAGGTGCTCTTTACAACTACTTGTTTTTCTAGCGAATGGAAGTTCAAACTGGACAAAGCTTCCAAGAAATGCTTGTAAATGGAAATCGTATTTGTTACTGCACTTTATGCTAAACAAACACACTTTCTGTGCCTGTGCCTGTGCCTGTCTACGAGGCCTCTGCAGCCCGTGTGTCAACTTTTTTCTCCAGTTGAAATGCTTTTAGGTAGTGGCCCTTGCATTAGCTTACATTTAATAACCGTGAAATACCTAAGTCTAATATTACTATGTTATGTGCATCATGAAACTCACTCAAGGGATTGTGGAACTATAGCTTTCTGTAATTCCAACCACAAAAAACGTAGTGAAGTGTTCATTAGTCGCTGCAGGGCTCGTTACCTTTTAAAATTTCATGCCCTCTCTCCCAGAATGAAGAAAGAGGAAAATTGTGTGAGGAACTATTTCCAGCAAAGCTATGGCAGGTTTAAAGCCAATAAAAAGACAGGGCTACAAGGCAAAAAACCTTTTCGAAGAAAAAACAATATCATTATTAAAATAACTTAAGCACTGGAGAAGAGGAGAAGAACGAAATAAACAAATACAAGCAGCGGCAGCATAAAAGAGCAAAAAATGAACAAAGCAAATGCAATTCTACGAGGCAGTTTAGTCACGAAAGCTTGCCACGAAGGAACAGACACTTCAGGAGATTTTTTTTAAAATTTGAAATTATGTACCCTATTTACATCATGTACACCGAAAATCAGACATATTTCAGTGGTTTTAGACAAGATGGAGCTGAAGTAGCCAAATCAGTTCTTGCCTTGAAGAAGCAGATTGAAGTGCATAAGAGATGAAAACAGTCACAGGTGCTGAAGGGGTGTTGCCTTTACCTGCATGCAGCATCCTTCGTTTGCCCATTTTGTCGTTTTGCCTGCATGTTTTATGCCTCTCTTTTTTTCGCCCATGGTGCTGTCTTTGTACTGGCCATTTCCACGCCATGTTTTTTTTCTTCCGAATTTTTTATTCTTTATTTTATGCCAGTCCTTTCCTTTCCTTTCAGGTTTCCTGTTCCCATTTCCACATGTAGCATAGCCAGCTGGGCAGTTCTTCTTCTTTCCTTGGTTAACCTCCCTAGCTTTCTTCTACAGTTTCTTCCTTTCTTTAAAGTCGCACATTAGGTCATCTTAGCCTTGCTCTTACCTTCACAAACTTCCCTAGAGGTCTGGTGGTATTACTGGTGGTGAAATAAAATTTGATGGATGAGAATTGCTTGTACATATGACCCTCTTGCTTTTTCTGTGTTTATTTTTGCTTGTTCTGGCAGCCAAATAGTAATGTATGTATGAAAAGTAACTCGCGCGTAAGATTTTATTTGGCTCAGCTTGCACAAATAACTTCTCACACCTCAAACAAAACCGGTGGAAGGATGAGAAGGTAAGGCTGGCAAATTTCTTTTTTTTTTGCCGGAAATGCGACACGGAATATGTTCTATGGTGTGAAGCACATGATACACGGGCTGATGGCATTGTGATGGCCCATTATTTGTGATGAAAATAACAATGCTGGTGACCACAATCTGAATGAGCATTAGCCAGAATGTTCATAATCAGCTACAGCATTACTGGAACCCAGCTTCGGTAATGCAACTTCGTCATCATCCTTGTTGCTGTGAGTGTGCTGGAATGGAAGCGTGGAAATTCCACAAGGTCTGGTGTGACACATTTGCGGCCATCGGTTTAATGTTGGCAATAATGAGAAGGCTGTGCTACACATATCGAATTCCTTCCTTCTATCGCGTATCACATTTGCATATCGCATTCCTTCCTTTTATCTGGTGTATACAGCTGAAGAACGTATCCAGGTGGCACCGGCTGAACCGGTACGTGCAGGTGTAACTGTCGCAAATAATAAAATTGAGAGTTCAATATATTGTCCGCTTTCTTAATGACTGTCACATGCAATACACATTAACTGTCTGAATACTTTATATTAGCGATTGATAGTCTCATGCTAGGCAGTCTGATTCACCTGCAATAGTTCTGTTTGGCAGCTGTTTCAAAATTAACCACTATGATTGAACTAATGAGGGGCAATAACAATTTATAGGTACACTCAAAATAATTTACTTTTCAAGGGAGACGTATATCCTTCGTCAACTTCACCTTGCACAAAATACATGATGGTCCCATCGCGACCCAAGAAAGCGCATATCTGTGTTACCTCAACATGCTTCCTAGGCGGTTTCTGTTGACAGACAGATTTCCGGCCGAACCCGCAGGCATTTCAGGCAAAACCGCCTGCAGGCGGGGTGGTCTTGATAATTTGCCGTGAACAGAGGTGGCCGTTTCCGTTCTTTTGCGAACGCACCCAGGGAAGGACAAAATTTTTCTTAACGCTCTGCCCATCTCACATGAATGAAGTTTACTCCTCGCCTTCCTCCTCTGTGCAGGTGTATACATGGGCCATATTAGAGTAGAGGTGCAAGTAGACGTACTGAAACAACGTCGCTGATCCACCGAGTTTAAGAAATGTGTCATGCAAAGCATCAAATATATTCCCGAAAATTTCAGATTACGTGTTTCAGCAATCGAAGGAGCATGCACCAATCGCACACACGCATACAGGAGATTTCTGCATTTACATTCGGGATTACCTTTCGGCTTCGCCTTGTCCTCCTCAAGAAAACCACCTTATTGTGCAAATAAAGTTACCATTATTATTATTAGTTGGCGGTTGTTTTATCTCTCACTCAAGTAAAACACCGTTCAGTGAAAGTATAACATCACTCGTAAACAAGAGCCTAGTTATACGCTAGGCATGGTAAAATGTTTCGTACATTTGGTTGTTTTTAATTTACGAATCATATACGGTCAAAAGGAGCCGATCTACCAAGCAATGTCTCGCGTAACACAATATGACCGGCTGACGGCGAGTTCAAATCGGCAGCAGCCACTACGGACATGTAGAGAAGGTGTCCTTGAAGATAGGCGGCGGCGGCTTTATTCCGTATCGTCGGCAGTCTTCGCAAGCAACGAAGTGACACAGCAGACAATAAGGCGTGTTAGAGTGAACATTTGTAAATTACCCCCACATGAGTGACCCTCCTCACAATATACCTAAACTGAATTGGGCGCCTCATCCCGACGACCTTTTTTTGCTTAATATTTCATTTATTTTTGTTCGACAAGCATGAATGCTTTAAGAAAACTAATAAAAAGCATACAAACTCGTAAAAAAACTCAGTTATTGCCATAAAAGTTGCCTAATTCTAGCTTAGGGCCCTAAATTTGTGCCTGATTTTCAAGAAAACTTGTTAGCCATATCTTCCACTACTGATCTGGCAACTACAGCGTGGCATCATGG
Source organism: Haemaphysalis longicornis (assembly GCF_048455015.1). Taxonomy (NCBI): domain Eukaryota; kingdom Metazoa; phylum Arthropoda; class Arachnida; order Ixodida; family Ixodidae; genus Haemaphysalis; species Haemaphysalis longicornis. Next base: position 197,203,575 of record NW_027526361.1, read on the forward strand.
CGGCATCCATATTTATACACATTTTTGACCCAGCTTTACCCGCCTGGTTTATCGTACACGTGTGGAGAGTGTCGTGAGGGGAGTGGGTACGGGCAGCTACAGGTTTCATGCCTTCACTGAGTACATGTCTGTTGTGCTTTTCGGAGGATTAAACGTGGACATCAAAAGGTTCAATCCTAACTGTCCGGTGTTCGCAGTGGTTGAGCAGATTTAGTTTGGTGTGTACACAGATATTAGATCCCTACGACAGGGGAGGGAAACAGACAGTCCATGTTTGTCCCCGAGAATAAAGGTTGAGTCCTTCGTAGTTTCACAGAACTCATTGGATGAGAACTATGCTCAAAAGCAAATTGCAAACAAGTGTTTTTGTTTCGCGCACTAGGGAAACTAAATTTTTTTAGACTGAACCGCTTTTGTGCTGGCAAAAGGTAATGGGGAAACTGTGATAAACTATGTTTATTCGGGTTAAAATATCAAAGAATTTGCACATTCAGCAAAACTTGCCGACATACTTATTCAGTGCCTGCTTGTTGTGTTGGACTGTTATGCTAAGGCGTGCCTAATTGCAATTTGCTGCTGCAACGTAAAAGCACGCCTAGTTACATGCAGCACTTTAGTAGCCTGACTTTCGGCATTTCGAGCGTGTTCAGCATAAAGCCAACCTTGAAACACGGGCCACGTGTACGAGCCATGCAGCGAAGCTACCATTTTACATACCAAGCAAGGTTTGGAAGAAGGAGAAAAGGATTTAGGAAGAGTTGAAGGGCTTAGTGGACCTCTGAAATGCCCTACACACTCAACTTTTTAACCCGCTTTAAGGTGCTAGAAGGGTGCACTCAACTTTATGCACCCTTTTTGCACCTTTTAGGGACCAAAACATTGCTCCGGCACTCAATCATGGGGGTGCAACAAATTAAGGTGTGTAAATCGTAACATTTTTGCACCCTTTAAGGTGCTAGAAGGGTGTACTGAACATTTTGCACCCTTTTTGCCCCTTTCAAGCGCCCAAATATTGCTCGGGCACCCCACATCGAGGGTGCCAAAATTCATGGGTGTAATCAACAGTTTCAAAGGGTGCTACGACCGTTAAAGGGGTGCTAAAAAGTATTTCTTCTCGATTGGGGCGTTATCACGGCACCCTATCGTTAGGGTGCCTAAAAAAACGGTGTGTGAATACAAGCATGCCAAATTGCACAAAAACAGGCTGAATGTTTAAACCGCAGATTGCACGATTTCACCTCCCTTTGAGAGGTTTAAATATGAACTCTCCACATAGACCAGGGGAAATGCTCTAAAATTGCTGTTCGTAATTTGAACAAAACGTGCTGAATGTTTAAATTCCACTCTGCAATAATCTACTTCTTCGAGTGTATCACAAGGTTCGTTTCGATGTCTGGGTGCACGGGAAGGGAAGGCTACAAAATGCCTCTTGCAGTCCTATAAATAAAACTTTTACGCGAGGCATCGGTGTCCTCAACGAAATCGAATTTACCTAAGAATTTGTTCCCGTATTAATATGCCCCGGGCAAAAAGTCCAACAAGACTTTCTTGTTGGGCTCACAGCACGCCTGTGGGGCCAATACGAAGTTTTGTCGGCACTCTATCGTTCCAATAGCCTAGTCTTCCAACAGGGAGTTTAACCTTGATGGCGTTTGTGGGGCCAATAAGAAGCTCTGTCGGCACTCTATCGTCCCAACAGCGTAGTCTTCCAACAGGGAGTTTAACCGTGATGGCGTTTACCGGCTCGCAAACACGATCAGTGAACGCCAACAGACGCCTTGTTCGTAATCAGCGGCGCGAGCGCGCCATCAGACAGAACCGACAGACGCCCTGAAGGTGGTTTTTAACGCCTAAACAGCAGCGTCTATGTCGGGCATAGACGCTAGACGTCAACGTTTGGGTTCTGAATTTTCCCTGCAGGAAGTAACAGTCAGACGGACGATAACATAACGATGTGAAGATATGCTTTGGTTCATACCACGGCAAGCACAATCGTTTGTGGTTGCAGCCGATTGGTTGCTCTTCGTCCACAACAAACTGAATCGGCTGTACAGCTTTCTTCGAGGGCGTGCATGCAGGGGTTCTTTCTTCCTTTTTTGCGCAGGCCGACGGGGGCGGTCGTGTAAAATCATTTTCGCTCGTCGCTGCCGTTCTGCCTACCTGCTTGCTGTACCTATTACGTCGCCGCCACAGCATGCTTCGGTCGCTTTCTAATAATCCCCACTTGTTACAAACTCAGAGGTTTTCGCACTGTTAGCAGTCGTTTTACACGGCGGGTTTGATGCGCCTGACATGCCAGAAGTGACATCGATTGTAGTATTAGCGCGACGTTGCTTGTCTGCAAGACGGTGCCGGTCAAACAAGCGTTATCAACGCCATAATTCTAACGGCACATTCCACTTATTTCGTGGCTACCGTGGCTTGCGCAGGAAAGGTCGGGTTGACTGCGATAGCTTTTCTTGAGTCAAATAAGGGAGCTTTGGCTCAATCGCTTGCAGCGCTTGCAATGCGGCCTCGTCTGCAAGACCGGTGTGCGAGAAACAAGCGCTAGGACAGCCAGAATTTCAAAAATGCAGCATAAACTAAACACAAGCGACAATATTCGTTGACAACTTACGTACGCCATGCTAGCGTAAAGGCAGTATTTTTTCTGCATGCGTAGAGCTGCTATTGTGTACACCCTGCAATCATCTGATGTGATCCTGTATATCTCTCTGTAAATAAAGTTTTTTGTTTATCAAAAAAAAAAAAACCGCCCGCCGACATAGCTGAGTGTTAACGCGTCCGTTTACTGTTTTGTAGGTCAATGGTTCGATTCCTCGTCGAACCTGTTTTTATTTTTTTTAGGTGAGGATTTTATTAGCTCTTTTTTTTACGACCAGGGTGAGCGCCTGTTCCTTGCTTTATATCACGCCGACATTAACCGCCCTCTTCCTAAACCCAAAGTAGCTCGTTTTCTCGTACCTTCTCTCTTGAGAAGCCCGCCATGAAAACAAAACCAAAACAAACGTCAAAACCTCTTTTCAATATCAGTATATATGTCAATTACTTTATGTGTATTCAATTTTTGTGTTTAAAAACCTTAAATTTAAGTTATAAACACATTTCAGACTTTGCAAGCAGAAGAATAATTATCAACATTACAGTACTAACACAATTTTCGTCAAACATAGAGGTGCTGCATTTGAAGTCTGGCAACTATCTCTCACTTTTTGTGTGTTTTTTCATGGCGTTTTGTGCCGAGTGGTTGCTGGCGTTATTTGATTAGTTTTATCTGTTTCAAGCTTAAATCATAGTTATAAAAGCTTTATAGGTGATGTCCACCATTCCAACCTACGCGTGTGTTGAACATGGGGACCCCGGAAGAACGATCATCGCCGGATAAAATACTGCGCGTCAAAAGTGGATGACATTGCATCAGAACAAAGCGTGTTCGTGTGTCCGCGAGATGAAGACGAAAGTGAAGGAGAATTGCACGTTCGAAACATCGTTTTTGCTCGGGGTAAGTACGCATTTTTTATTATTCTGTATTTGGTTGGGACGAGTTCTGGTGTTTATGGGTCAGTAATTCGCTAGACCCCCATCTCGTTTGCTCTGAGAGCCTACGTGAGTTAGTATACTTGTGTGGCGCCCAGTCCACCGTTTCCGCAGAAGTCAGCATCAATTTACGCTGAAGCTAGACCTTGGCTACGATGCTCGCGCTGTGGTACACGGCTGCTAATAATTTCACATCACGCAAGGCTCTTTAACACCGGGGCGTTTGTTTATGTGTCTCAAACAGTGCCTTTGCGGTTGCAGATCGCAGTCGCAATTTCGCGTGAGTGGCACAAAGCTGTGATTAGTCCTCCCTCGTGAATACCCGCGGTATAGCAAGAAATAACTTAAACAGGAGGTTCCCTGGAAGTGCATGTGAAAAAGCGTACACTTGATTCCTTGGCTGGCGTCTCGTAGGTGTTGTGAAATCCCCCCCCCCCCCCCCCCTACACGAATTCCGTGCAGTGCGCTTCGCAGCTATTGCGCTCGCGAGACCGGCGACCGTACGCCTCGAAGTCTTCCGGCCGCGAAGAATTCACATACGTGCAAATTGAAGGTGAAATGCGCGCATGTGGCCTCGCAGGAGTTAGCTAGTCTCGGGGTAGTGGGGGAGATTTCACAACGCCTACAAGGCGCCTGCCGATTCCGTCAGAGTGGCTCTCGGGAAGTCTGGGGCATGATATCGGAGGCATATGTGTTGTTTAAATTAGTGCAGAAAATTGAGCGAATTAGCAAGTTCTCATTTTCGCAAAACCGCAGGCCATACAGAGAATAACAAAAAAGCTGTAGGCACTCACTCAACTCGATTTATATCGGAGAATTGAACGTGCAGATACAAGCCAGACATTGAAATGGAGGAGCCTCAACTATCACACACCAGTTCCAATTCAAAGCAAGGGATGATCTGCTAGCATGCGTTCCATGCAAATTAGCTCAGCAGTGAGCTTTGCTTATATCACGCATACCCCACTCACAGTACCTGCGGGTCTAATAAATACATTCTTACTGTGACCTAAATTTCACTTGGGGTGTTCTGGGAATGGTCTTATTAGTGCCTTGGAGGTTATTGTCTTTAAACGATTAAAAATCTACTTGATGTAAGCATTCGTGCTTTGTGTGTGCTCTTCTTGTATTTCAACAAGTGTCAGCAAACTCACAGATTATGCACCTGCAGGTGCTGCTGCTGGCTGTCCTGAGTCAGCTAGCTGCCTTCCAGTCCAGTTTCAAAGGCTTTGCCAGGGCCTCCCTTGGCCAACCGACACTGCACCTGCTGTACCCAAGTACTGCCTGGCCTTTCGTTGGTGCTCCGTACGCTTTGCCGCCAGGAATGGTCCTTCATCAATCATCTGGCCGCTTGGACCACCCGTTCAGAAGTCAGCGCATTTGCTCGACACATCGGTCCAGGCACTGCTGCCATATCGGTGCACCCACCGATTATGTACTTTCAGGTTAGTTATTGCATGTTGTGGAACCTGCCATGATGTATACCTGTTAGGAGTGCTGTGGCCTCTGATTATCTGAAACATTTTCATGAAGCAGTGCTGTGCGTTTGGAGCGTGTCTTTGCTTAGCAGAGATATTGAAGACAATCTGGGGCCGATGACTAAAGGGCAAGAAGAGAAATTGAGCTGACTTCGAAGCAAGTATTCGTATGTAATCAAGCCAAGCAAACATTTAGGATCTTTCGTAATGGTTTTCAACTTGCAATACAAACTGGTCTACTTCAGATCATACTGGTATTAATCATACTATACCGAAAAGTACATCCCTCAGTCGGTAGAATTCCGGCAGCGCTTTTTTCGCAGTCTCTCATGAAAGGCACTATTCTCAATGATTGGAAGATCGTCGAGGTAGCACCAATTTTTAAATCAGGAGACGGTACTTCACCATTAAATTTCCCTAACAAGCACCATATGCAAGGTCGGGAAACATTTCATCCACTCCCAGGTCGCTAATTATTTATAAAATCACCATATCACATTCGAATATCACCATGGTTTTCACAAGGGTTACTTGAGAAACACAACTTTCTGGATTTGTTCACGATCTACATTGATCCATTGACGCAGGCTTACAAACTGCGGTAGTTTTTCTCAATTTTTCTAAAGCATTCAATCGCATTGGACACCACAGGCTACTTCTCAAACTTCACCCTAATGTCCTCACTTGAGTGAAAGATTTTCATTCTTCTCAAATGCAGTTAACTTCTAATACTATATATTTCTTTTGCTCGTGCCACTTTGTTGTCTCCCCAGGCAGGTTGCTTGGCCCTGTCTATCTTCCATGTTGCATATCCTCCCATGTAGGTCTATTTGCAGATGATGTTGTAATTTATCACACAATTTCTTTCAACTACTACCGTCAATGCTTTCAATCTGATCTTAACACAATTAGCTTCTGGTGCTGCAAATGGCTAATGTCGCTTATCTCTAAAACAAAGTGCATGACTTAAACGGTGGCAAGTCTCGAATTGTAAATACTTACTTCATTAACAACAGCCTGATTACCTCTTGAGGCAAAGGTGTTTTGGCAGGCCGGTAGGGGAGGGGGGATTGCATGGTGGATTTCAAAAGGTAGATCGATTGGGAAAATAAGACGTGTGATTAATATTTTCATTTGCACTACAAAACTCGCTTTATTTCATATGTTTAACCCACTGCAGTATCTAGGGTGGTGCGCTGTGGAGGCGAATGTCGGTTAGATACCGCTTGGTGTGGCCGCTTTTCAGGTGGAGGCAACACGTAAAGACGCCCGTGTTTTGAGATTTCGGTGCTCACAAAAATACCCAGGTGGTCAAAATTAATGCGAAGCCTTCCCCTACAGTGCTCCCGATATACCAACTGTAGCTTTGGCGTGTTAAACCACAGTTTTTTTCATATTTTTGGTATATTACCAGCTGCTGTAGCAGGTGCAACATAAAAGTGAAATTATACATGTTTTCAAGAGCTAAATATAAAGGTCATATTGAAGTGCGTTTATGGGTCTATCTCATAGCAGTAGTGAAAGGTTATATACTCTGGTGCAGGTTAAGAACGGCAATGGCTCATGTAGTGTAGTCCAGTGTTTGACGGAATGCCGTGTAGGCAGGTAAAAGCATTATTGCATTGATGAAACGTAGGTCACTGACCAAGTCAAGAAAGCCATTTAACGGTTTGGTGCTTGTTCACGGTGAGCATGTGTCGTGGAAAACGAAGCTATATATTGGGCATTACGCGGCGCAATGAGTTCGCATGGATATGGTGCAGATTGCCATCCATTATGTTGATAATGTTGGGCGTCGTCTGAACGATGAGGGACTCGAGCAGTAATCGAGAAGAGATTGCACTCATTTGTCAGTAATTTTGTCTTGTTCCAGTCGACCACGTGTCCCGTCCTCTCACGGTGCTCTGCCAGTGGATTTGTTTTTGCATGGCCCTTGTTCACTTCGTTCCAGTGCTGCATTAATCTTCTGTGCAGATTGCCCGTTTCGCCAATGTACACTGATTTGCATTCAGCGCATGGAATCTAATAAACAATACCCGGAAGCTTGGAGCGTGAGAGGGGGTCTTTCACGCTGACAATGTCAGAACGCAGCTTGCTAGTGGGCGAATTCACGATGTATGCACTGCGTTTCTTGAAAATGTGTGCGAGTTTCACCGATGTGTGGGACACAGGTAATTGCTGCACGTTTTGATGCAGCCCTTGTGGCTGCCTAAAGCATTATATTCAGAAAGAAGCGAAGAGGGCGAGTAGCAGGAATCCGCATTGATATTAGCAGGCAGAAGCGTCCACAACGCCTGTGTCAAAACGTGCTGCAATTCTCGTCCTACACATCAACCAAGCTTTTGCACGCATTTTCAAGAAACACATTGTGCACATCGTGCACGTGCCCACTAGCAAGCTATGTTCTGACATTGTCAGCATGAAAGACCCCCTTTCACGCTTCAAGCTTCCAGGTGTTTATGTTTTGAACGAAAAAAGTGCCATTTAAAGGTGACACGTCCTTCCTTGCCGATTTCTGATGCCTGATTGTTCAGTTTGTAGGGATAAGTTTAGCAGATTGCTCACATGTCTAACCTGTATTTGCGCTTGAGCAATCAAACGCTGATGTTAGCAGTGAAGTAGGTGAAAATTGCAGTTTGATTGTAGTTGTGTGCAGATTACCTACATTGTGTTAATTCGTAGAAAAGCAAAATTGAGGTAACCCTGCTAACTGTTCCGCATTGCAGCATTTTATTATGCGAACGTTACGGAGTTCAGCTGCTTGTTAAAGGTGAAATAAACAGTGGTACAAAAAGAAGAGCATCTACTAAACAGAAATATCTTCACAATGACAGGGTGCCAACGATCCGCCTACCAACTTGTGTCCTGCATCGTTTCTGCTGGCTGGAGCGGCTCATGGAGCATTTTCCAGCTTCTCAAAGTTTGTGGTCAAGCGCTCCTCCAAGTGAAAGATGATGCAGAGGGATCTTTTGTTTAATTCCACAATTTCATGTGCTCAGCAGCAAATTTACTCGTAAGGCTTTTTAAATATTCATCACCCAAGAGGGCATGATACCTTCGTCTTCGGTGGAATGTGTCTGCACTCAGGTTATTTGTGACAGAAACAAGTGGACCACGTCGTGAGAGTCATTGAGGCCTTGTTGATTGTGCATGCTTCTGAAATGACGTTTTTATTCGGCTGAATACTTTCCAAACATTACGATTTGTGAACAAATTATGGTAAAAGTCATGATTAGTTGTACTACAGTGCAGGAAGGAAATGCCAACATACGTTTTAAGCGAGTCTGATATTTCAGATCGTTGGCTGGTGAGCAATAAAACAAAACTGAATTTTTTTTAAAGTAAAATCAAATATTTGTTGTCACCAGTGCATGACCATAGTAAAAGCTATCTAGTCACCAAATTTAGAATTAGACACGAAATGCCAAGAAAAATAGGAAAATAAACTAGACAGCTCACTACAATAAACCAAGTCGTAAAATTCATCAATGTCTATAAAGTGATGATTCAGGCAGGTTAGTTAAGACTTCAGTGGGTTTACACACCCAACTTGCAGGGAAGCACATGAGCTCTCAATATTAACATGTTTTTACTGAAGACCGTCTTCCTTCATTAAGCTGCTTTGCACATTGATGCCAGTCTGATAAATATAGTCCTGAATTTTTGTTATATTCAATCTTTGTATGGGAACCATATATTTTTTATGATGTCGCTGTGTATTTCTGAAACTGTATCTACCGTAGTCACTAATTCCAATTTGTTGTGGTCAGGTTTTTTCAACTATTTCGTAGCTTTTTTAACAATTATGGTATATTTTGTGTTCCTAAAGGAATGCCTCATTGCATGTTTAGCCTATGTAGTGTTGAAAGCGGACATTTTGCTTCAAAGTGGAATGTCGGGCTAGCAACAAGGTACTTCGCGTGCTGCTCACTTTCATTCATGCCATTATTTTTTATATTATCATTTAAAATAAAAGCCAACCAATTTGCTGTCATTTTAAATTTGTCACCTACTTTATACTTTTTTTTCAAGTTTCTGAAGGATTGACTATCCATATTTTTATGATACCAAGGCGTTGGACTGGGCTAGCTGGTACATGTTTGAATGGATGAAAAACCATAGGAAAACCCAGGACACAGAAGAGAACGAGGGGACAAACTTGTGCCGTCATTCTGTTTTAACTGTTTCCTGTGTTTACCACCGGTTTTTTATGCATTCAAACATTTTTTATGAGTTTGTTGAACAGTGATTAGTTTGGGTGCTCAAACAATTTTTGGTTGCGAAGGCTCCCTGTAGCATTTATATAAGTGCTCTCTGCTCTGTTTTTGAGCCAATACCCCATCACCAGTCTTCATAAGGTGGTCTTTTGTAGAAATGAAGTTGAAATAAATATTTGTTTGCATTGCTTTACATGTTTTGAAAGAATTTCTTATTCATTCTTGTTTCGTTCAACCATGTTTTAGAATCCTGCTTAAGGCATTTCCTCTATTATTTTTTTCAGAACCAGGAAGGGTGCTCCTCCTCGGTTCTTGCTGAAGCAGCCATATCCATACTTCACACGTGAGCTCTGAACACACAGTAATTATGGTATGAAACATTCTGCCAGTATAAGCTTGCTTTGTAGACGTCATTGTAGATGTCAAAGCTCTTGACAGTGTAGTCCAATGTCTGGTGTAACGGGCAATGTCTACAACTTCCAAAAATTAATTTTGTGGCTATAATGTTTGAGATCATTTCAAAATGCACGTCAACTACTACTTAGAATCGCTGTCTAAATTGGCAGCCATTTTCCTGGTGGATGCAGAAAGTGAAAAAGCGCATGTGTAGAGATTTCAGTGCACCTTAAATGTCCCAAATTTGCTAAAGCTAATCCAAAGCCCTCCTTGTGGTGCACTCCATATCCCATGTACAGTTTTGTGTAAAAAGAGCTAAAAATGTTTGATCAATTTAAACTTATTTTAATGTTTTAAATGCAAATATTCTCAGTTTAAGCTGCCGTATTTAGAGTAAAATATTTTGAACAATTATATATCTGCCAAAGGTTTACAGAAAAGCTCTTTGCTTTTGGTTATGCACCTTCTTATCAAAAGAAAAATGTTGTTAAGAAAGGCAGAAGAAACCCAAATATGGAAATATTTGCGGATAGACTGAATGTTTTGTAGAGAATCTTTTGCTGATTTCAGTTCTAGTCAACTCTAAAAACGTATATCGACGTAGAATGCTTGCCGTGAGGCACCTCGTAATACTAGCCAAAACTAATGGGCCCTTCCTGTTGGCTTTTCATTTGCAACAGTGACAAATGACCCCACATCCACCGGCAGGGACATAATGCAAGGCACCATGTACAAGCTAGCCTCATGATAAAATAATGTTTTCTGAACAATGACATTACATTTCAACCATGGGCTTCACCAGGGAACTTGTATGCATTGTTCTGTGATATTTGCAGTTCTTGTTATTGCTATGTGGGGTCATTTAGTCTAAAGGTATGCTTATAAAACTACATATACCACCAAACCTTGCAAGTTCTGTACCATAAGAATATTTTTTCGTAAAGCAAAAGGAATAATGCAAACGAAAATAAATGGCTTGGGTACCCAACTTTTATAAGTAGATTCTGAGCCACAGTACGGAGGGAACTATATTATGAGCCGCATTACGGAGGAAACTATACATTTTGCGTTTGGTCTTCCTTCATATTGAACCTTCCTGCTCAGCCCAAGAATAAGGCACTAAACATTGCAGGTAGCTACCTTGATTGGAAGTTTGATGCAATACTGAGAAGCCAAGGGTTTTAAGGTTCAAGGAAGTTTTGTGTAGTTGAAGTGTTGCACACCTAATTGCTTTCACTGCACAGCATGGTTAGGCTGTGCAGTGAAGCTCGAAGGATGTGTACTGCAGTTCGGCAAAGTGAACATATAAATGGTTTTTTACGAAGTTTTGGATAATCAACTACCTCTAAAGTTATAACTCTGTACTGAGATGTGGCTCCTGACTCTTTAAATTGATGTTTTAACAATCGGTGACACAAGTTCAAGGAAATTATCAGCTGACGTTGAGCTTCAATGGAATGTCTCACAGAACCGAGCTTGGAAAGCACGAATGTTTCATACCATAATCGTGTGTGATATTGTGCAATATGTGGTCTCACACCTGCTGCACCATTTGTGAACCGAGGATGACACACCCTTTTTGTACCCCTTTAGGTGGGTGCTTTTGCAGAAGATGCTCCTACAGATTGGGGTGCTAAGTAGCACCCTAGGATACTTTTAGGCGGAAAAGGGTGTTATAAAGCACCTGTCTTCTCGGGTGCTTCACAAAGGGTGCTCCTGCGGCGACAAAATCCAAGCACCCTAAAGGGCGTAAAATATTCAGTTTTTAGGGTGCTCCTTCGGCGACAAGCTGAAGCACCCTTTTGGGCGTAAAAATTTTTAGTGTGTAACACATCCCAGGGTTCCGCTGACTCGCTATGAGAACCATTGATAATGTGGGAGGCCCTGTTTACGCAGCCAGTGCTCTTGGTGTTCGTACACAGCCTTCATCTGTACGCTATCATGAACTGTACCTTCGGCGGTACGCTACCATCTGTGCTCGCGACTATCATCTGTTGAAATCACAGCAATCCCTATCAGCATCAGTATCGATAACCCATAGTCAGCATCATCCTTTGGAGTTCCCCCATTGCTCGAGTGTCTGAATAAAAGGTCACCCAAACTCTCCTCTCTCGAGATCGAGATCGACAGTGTATGATGAATGCAAATGCATATTGAAGGAATTAGGATGAATTATTATGGGAGTAAATGAATATATAAATATATAAATATATATATATATATATATATATATATATATATATATATATATATATATATATATATATATATATATTTAAAATAGCTTTATAACATTCCTATGTCTTATTAATGTAATTGCTGATCAAACACTTACAACCATAAAGGCACTACCGGTATCAGTATGGTGAAAATCGAGCTCTGGGTAGAGCTTTATGTCACCCACAGGAGACCCCATGTCAAGGTCTATGGAGCTACATTTCTTAATTTTCTTAGGCGCCATATAGGACCGGGGAAGCCATGCAGCCAATACACGCATGAACGGTTTTTTTGTTTCATTTTTCATGCGTTTCCTTGTGCCAAGCTTGAGTAAGGCCGCAGCTGCCATGCGACTTTCGAGCGTTTAAAGCTCATTGAACAACATACTTGCCTCCAGAATACTCTCTAGCCACGGCAGGGACGTGGGCAAACTGGCGGCGTTCCTAACAAAACGGAACACATTCGCCGCTGCAGATCAGTTTTCTACCCAATGTGGGCAAACAGATTCGAGCAAAAAGCATCGGAATGGCCCCTGGCGGGCATCTCTGGGATGGAAACGGCGCAGTTCCCCTTGAGCTGGCGATAAGGCGAGCGTCTGAGTATCGAAATGGGTCGTCCGGATGTGCACACGCATTCTCGCTATCTGCTGCGCATCTATTCATAGATCGCGCTGGAATGCAGTTTTGTCCGCTCCGGCCAACGCTCCCGTGCTCCTTTTACTTTTGGGGCACCTGTACTTAACATTTGGGGCACCCGCATTCATTTAGTTAATAATGCTCGTTGGGTTGCTTTTTATCATAGCAAGCTAAAAAAAGTGACCGCCATGAAAAAAGCGATGTACTCGAAATGGCACAGAAAGGCTTCAACTCTTGCGAGGAGAAACCAACAACAAGAAGAACAAAACTCCCATTCGTGGCGGCCCAGGATGAAGAAGAAGTAAAGCATAAGCAAAAATAATATTGGAGCTATCCCAGCAGAAGGCGCGCGAGAACTGCGAAGATGGAAAATGACTCGCATTAAACAAACCTCTGTTAAGTTCATCAGGAGAAGAGTGAACAGTAAGGGCAATATCTGAGGTGAGGAAGCAAACAGCGGAGACCGGCGCCACAGCCCTTTTGACGAATCAGTGCTCCGCACTTCACTTGACAGCTCTCACGTTGAGTGGAACTGCTTTACCTTTTTTCCAACGCGCGGTGCCCGGCCTACGTCCGCTCCGACCACAGAGTTTCGTTTTCTTTTTTCCGTAAAAAGATTGTAGCTTACGAAGCGGTACGTTGGCTTCTTCCCAACATCCCAAAAGGGACGCGGACGAAGGAAGTGAACAATACACGCGCGGTTTTCGTATTTCATGGTGAGGGTAACGGCACTTACTTTGTAATTTAAACAGGAGAAAATTCTAGCTTTCCCAGGCCACGTAGTTTTCGCGTTGCATGGTAGTCATATAAACTAGACACTAAGACAATAATTGGATTATTGGGTTCACATGCAAATACAGAGGGGAGGTGGTATCAGCTTTTTTATGGTGCTCATATAGAATATTGATTGATCTCTCTAGATAATCTGATTTGAAATGTTCACTCAATTGGTTTGATACCAATCAACAAGTACCCCGTTGTTCAAAATGGCAGCTAAAGAATTTTTCCGAGAGGAGGAGTACAGACATAATTTTTGTGAGCTGTAGTCTACGGTGTCTACCCTTTGCATTTTTGTTTTATATATCTGTCCGAATTGATTTCTACAGCTTATGATTACCTGCCTGTGATGGACAACCTAGGTACCTAATTATGTATGAAGAGGGCATTTTTCTTTAATAATTTCTCCTGAACTTCTCTGCGTCTTGATATGAGGTCACCTCGACTTTTCACGTCGCCAGGATGCAGCTTTTGAATTGACTTTTGTGCTCTGTTCCCTGTGAGAATAAAACGAACGGGATAATCTTCTTCCACAGCTGTGTTTGCTAACGTTCGCAAACATTAGAAAGAAATTATATTCTTTTCAATGTTCAATACTTAAAACTTCGTATACTGTTTTGGCAAGTTCCCTAGTTACGTCAGATAGCGTAATATTTGGGTTGGTACTTGTATGCTCTGCCTAGATTCACATTAAGCGGGCGATTTCCCGTTCAAAGTAAGAACTCCGAAGAAATGTTTTATATGCAGCAATGTGGATGTAAAAGGGCTCAACGTGAGGAGACCATTTCACTGTGTAAAGTTTCACTGAAGAATGGCCGTAAATGTTGGTTTAATAAAAAAACAAAAAAACATTCTGAAATTAATGGTTTCAAATACAGTAGCAACACCATTGTTGGATACTCTGCCAACAAAAGAATGCTGAAGGCTACTCTGGAAACAATTGAAACAGTATCCCGTACAATATCACCAAAGTGCTTTTGCGGCTAGTGCATGTTTTGTCACAACGGAAAAAAACGAATTATAGTCAACGTGGTTATTTGAGGTCGTTGTGCACCATTTCAAGCTCATATTATATATGTTCGTCTTGCTTTCAAAAGTGCCCTGCAACCCAATTTCTGATGAATTCTGCAAAACACCAGACCAAAAGTTATAAGTGACCTTTACACAAATATCCTACACTGATATAAACAAGATATGACTAAAGAAACTGCGCAGATGTATGCGCTAGATCTTCCAACTGACGACACCAGATAAATCGCAGGTTCTTTTTTGAAACTATATTGGTGGTACTCCCAAGCAGCAACCTTGCCTATTTTTAGTATAGCCGAATATGAGACACTTGATAAACATCAAAGATTTTGCAACCGCACATTTATACTACGCTTATTACATAAGTGTTGCATTTTTTGTGATGTTAACGCCAACCCTGTCACTAGCGTGCGAATACTTGTAATAGCGAAGCTGCTGTAGGTCGACCTTCTCCATACGCCTTTTGAATGTCGCGTGTCAATCAAGGATAGGAGCATGATCTCATACCCGCCGGTGGCATCGCGGAAACCGGTTTTCCAGGCCCACCGACATAGTGCGCACAGGTCTCACCGCTGCTGCTTTTTGTCCCTTTCGCTAAGGGAGGGAACCTCCCGTCGCTAACGTCCAGCTAAAGTCCAGCTGATGAAATACATGAAGTCGCAATTCTAAAAATAACGCGCATCCTATTCGGAAAAGAAAAAAAAGTGCAATGCCATCGCCATGCCGGTTACTCCAGAACTAATGGCTTCAATAAAATTGCTGGTGTGGTGTGGCAAAGCCACGTTTAAAAGGACTTTTACAGAGTGGAGGCATGTTTCAGGGAGTTATTTTTTGACGCTTACGGCTAATATGTAGCCTTTGCCCTCCCGCGAAAAAAACAATACTCCTTATCGTATATACCGGCACTGTACACAGTTTAATATTTGAATTTCACGCTGGGAACCAAGAAGAGTGACCTTGAAAAAATCGACTAACAAATTACCCGTTAGTATTCCTACAGCACTGTGTAACACGGCGACAATGCATCCCTCTGCCATTGGCGTTCGAAAACATTTCCCCGCAATGAATCTGGGATGTCCGGAAAATACAATCAAGCGATCTTTCTCCACAGTGGTGTTCGAACTTGGAGGACCCACACGGCTGAGTAAAGTCACATCCACGGGACGCGCCTTTATAGAAGCTGTGTTAGAAATTCCCTTGTAGTGAGGCTCTACCTACATCAACAAACACAGGCTTAAAAATCTGCGCAGAAGTTCTGCTAAATTTACGTCTCGTCACCTCGTTGGGTAAATTCGGAGCTTTCAATGCAGAAACAGCAGAGCGTTTATTTCTTTTGCTGCAAATAATATTATCTAGTTTGTATTCGTGGAGCTCACATTTCAAGGGACGAGTGGAAGTATTACGGAATTAGTTTAGTAGTAATTGCGGTACCTCTTTTTGCTGAAACATTTCGGTACATGTTCAAGGTTGAAGCCTCTCTTTCTAACCCAAAACGTAATTATAGCTGCAGTAGGGTGTACCAGATTAAAAATACTCAGTACCTGACCCAATGCACATTCGTCAAGGCAAAGGATATCACCTGATGCCTGGGTTGTGACTGTTTCTTGCTTTGGTGTTTTCTTTGAAAGCCAAGATTTAGTGCACTCACTGGTGCCATTGTGCGAAAATACGCCCTCACGGAAAGCCAACTTTATCTGACGGTGATGATGAATGATCGTGGGTGAAGTGAAAGAATCGAATGGAATGAAATGGATGACTTTATTATAGGAGGAGGCCAATAGCCCTGCTGCGGGACATGAGAAAAAGGGTATGGGAAGATGGTTCAAATAAAGTCTCCACTGCACAGTGGGGGTTCGCACCCGTCCAACGACGACGATGGTCGAAAGCGGAGCTTTCTCGTGATGAATTTTTTGGTTGGCCAATCGCACACTGCGAGTATGTGCTACTCTGGAGGCATGAACCCCTATTTTCTACTACCCACAGAAACAAGCGTGTGAGGACACGGCAGGTCTAACGTTTGGGTTTGGGGTGTACAGCGCGAATCGCTACATGCTGCTCAGCATTTGCTTCGACCGCGTCTATATAGAGCAATCAGATAGACGCCGGCTATAACGCGATAGACGCAGGTTCGATTCCAGCCACGGGTAGCGTGTTTAAAGTACAGAGCCCTTTATGGGCTCACCGTGTCGTCTTATCTCGCAAACGGTACATGCGACAGCCGCAATCAGGTGGCGCAGCGCGATAACGGACCCAAGTAGAGCCTTACGTTCCGGGGTCAGGGAGTGATGCTGAGGCTTCGAAAATGATGCGGTTTAAATAGTCGTAACTGTTCAAACCTCGTGAATTACTGGCGCTCGTCATACCTCTTCCCGTTATTCAGCGCAAAAAAAAAATGCAGGTACATTTCAGGCAAAATCTGTGCATATAACCGGCTGCCCCCGCGTTCCTTTAGTTAGAAACGCTCGTTGGGTTGGTTTTTACGATAATAAGTGAAAAACACGGCCCCGCAAGAAAGAAATGGCACGTTCGAAATGACGCAGTAAGGCTCCAGACACGCAAGAAAAGAATGGCGCCTTCGAAATGCCGGAGAAAGGCTCCAGCTGCAGAAAAAAAATGGCGCTTTCGAAATGCCGTAGAAAGGCTCCAGCCGCCGAAAAAAATTACTCGTTCAAAATGACGCAAAACAGCTCCAGCGTACGAAGTTAAAGCAACGGCAAAAAGAACAGAACTCCCGCTTGCGGAGTTTCATGCAGGGGGTGCGCGAGCACTGCGAAGGCGGGAAATTTGAAATGCAGCAGTGAGCGAATAACGGCGCTTCAGCCCGTTATGGCGAATCACTGTTCTGCACTTCAGAAAGCTTTCACATCGAGTGCAATGGCTTTAATTTTTTAGCGGCGAAGCAGCTTGAGGCCGAGCCTTGTCCGTCGTCCAGCGTCCGTGCTCACGGCTCAGCATCGTGTAAATCTAAATATCTGTGAACAAAAGTTTCACAAAAGGTTAGCAAGAACAAGAACAAAATAAAGGTTCACAAAAGGATAAAAAGAGAGAGAGAGAGAGAGAGAGAGAGAGAGAGAGAGAGAGAGAGCCGTGCTGCGCTTCCGCGAGGAACATTGGATTGAATTGGGTGGGATTGGATTGGATTGGATTGAATTGCATGTTATTGGATTTGGATTTGATCGGATTAGAGTGGATTGAAATTGATTGGTTCGTATTGGCTTGGAAATCATTTTAGCAGCAGTAAGTAGTCCCACGGGTGATTTACGGTAAGAACCATCCCCAGTGCTTCGCCCAGTCGTCATGATTCACTTCGTGGAGATGCGTAAATTTTTCCTTTCCCTTAACTCACAATAATGCATTATCATCACCAGAAGAAGCTGGCTTTCTCCTGCAGGGCGTATTGGTGTATAATGGCATCAGTGACGACATTAAAGCTCTGCTTTAACAAAGCGCTTCCCGTGGCTGTAATCAAACCAGGGATCCTCGCGTTATAAAGCCAAGGTGTATCCGATTTCTCAATTTCGACATGCTCATTGAACGCCAAGCAGCCGGTACCGAGTCGCGCCATACACCCGAAACCCAAACGATAGACCGACAGTGTGCACATCTGAAAGTTTTGTGGGTATCCCAGAAAAGTGGTGCGGCCTCCACAGCAACACCACACCTAAAAGCGTCTTTCTTTCGCTATGCAGACTATTGTTTGTGCATAGCCGCAGACCAACGTTTTTGAGCGGTGCTGAAATATAATGATTGAATGAACGTTTAATGGCCCGAGTCTTTCAAATGTTGCCCTAAATGAAGGCTTCAAACATCGCCCCAATCAAGCTTTTTGTCAAAACGTCGAGGAAAATTATGAAAATCCTCCTTTCTCACATAAACGCTTATTAAAAAGAAATTGGAATATACTGTTCGTAGTTAAGCATTTAAAAGTAAATTGTGGTTGATCCCTCTTTCCGCAGAATCGATAAAACACGAAAGTGAAAGGTGCCTTCACAGGAGCAGTTGAATGTTAAAGGAACCTCCTTCATGATCGAAGGGTTCGCGAGGCAGACCCATCCAGAGGAAGTGATGGCGACACGCAAGAAACAAAAAAAAAAAACGGTTAATTCCTGGACAACAAAACCAAAAATGAGATGCGCAGAAACAGCAACTTGAAACACAACGGTCATGGCAACAACGCCGCAGCGGGGTGTGCCTCAATTCATGCGCGTCCCCCGTACATCAAAGGCGCTGGCATCGAGACACCAACTGTCGGTGCTCATAAGCGTCATGATGCGCTACTTCGCTTCGACTCTCCTAGAGGGAAGCACCACCTGAATTAGTCATAGGAAAGGGCATAAGGCGCGTTCGTAGATCTGCTTACGTCTCCGCTTATAGGGCAGTCGGTAGAGCGCCACGTACAACCCGTTGGGGCGAGATTGCTCGAGAGAGCATGCGCTCGAATCTGGGCGCCGCAGCGTCAATTGCATGGAGTTTTATACTGATATATACTAGAGGAAAATCTGTCGCTGCAGTCGCGGGCCCGTGGCGCCATTGCCGCTAACGATGTTCCTCGCCTACTTGGCTAAGCTAGCCATACGGCTTCTTTTGTGTCTCGAAGCCAAAATCAAAGAACAAGGGAAATATTTTTTTATTGTTCATCATACATGAAGCTTCTAAACAGCTACTGACAAATTAATCTTTTTGGAGGTAGAATTTTATAATAACAAAGCAAATTTTATGAACCATCTACGGCAATATTGAGGCTTTTTTGCAGCCAGAGCCAACTTTTAGCCTGTTCACAAGCCATGACAAGGGCAAGTGTAACATGCCTGCCGGGTACATGACGGAACGCTCGCTGAAGCGCGGCTCCGCTAGACAGTGGCGCCAGATTTCCCTCTGGTATGTGTTAGTATGAAACTCTATGGTCAATGGCATTTTTTCTATCGACGTCACTGAGTGAAACTTCTGGGTAAACATTTTCGTGTTAAAAACGCCCTAGAAAAGTAATTCACTTTCTCTTAGATTCGTCAGACGAAAGGTGGTGAGCACGCGTTTCGTCTGCACCTTGCGGTGAAGTTCAAACTACAATTCCAAATGTCCAATTTTGAATTGTTGTCTTGAAGCAATCTGGCTGTTCGACATTATTAGAGGCACAAATTCATCCCCACGTAATTTAAAATACCTTGTCAATGGCTGACCTTCCCTTACGGCCAGTACGAAATGCGCGCAAGCCGGTAACGCAAAGGAATTTGCTTGAAGCTCAAGAGGCACTCGGTAGCGAATGCTTCTTGACGTTCACTTTCATTTTACAATGACCTTCGGCTAGAATGTGCACTTGGGATTTATTAACATGATTACACTCCACATTGTAGCCCTACTTGCAGGAGTTACGTGCGGTGCGCTAGAATCATGTGGGGGCAAGTTTCCACCTAGGAGCTGTCATGTCACAATGGTTCAGTTCCAAAAGACTCCAGCATTACAGCGGCACCTATTAAATATTTAGAAGAAACAATACAAAACTCTTACGTGCTGAACCAAGACTGGCCGACGCACATACGATCAGTGCAAGCTTTATTTGTAGCCCTCTCTTTGTATGAACTGATATCCGAAGGCTCAAAAATATCATTGGACTTTCAGCTGGAGCTATTATCGTTGAAACAAGGGGGTAGTGAAATTAAATCACTACAGGCGTTTTTTAGGAACAGTAGCGGGTGACGAGGACGACATAACAAATCAGTTGGAAGTAGGGTAACTGCGTGACAGTGCCAAATCTGAATTTCCAAACCTCGCAACAGAACCCAAACTGCTGAAACCGTCTGAAAATTCCGGGTCCTCACGTTAGACGTGCGGCTAGCTCCGCAAAGAGGTTTCGCAGAATGAGGCTGCCCGTGTCTTGAGCGAACGGTAACTAATACCTGCCTGTTTTATTTTCAAATAATTGCTGCTGCTCAATGCTGTCAGACTACAATGCTTAACATATTTCATTATCCTACCTCCTGGGAGCTTTTTCATACAAGCGTTTATGGTAGTTGAGCATAGAGCATGTTTTGTTTCCTAAGGGCGAACGCGATGCAGTCTTACCGTAAAAATGCAGCACTGAAACTAACCACTGGATGAACTAGTCACATAAGAAGAAATACAACGTATAGAACTTGGCTTTACAATTCATTCATTACGGGTGATCCTTCCGAAACCAAGCAAACGAAGGCTGCAAGTAGCACGAGTGCTTGCTCGCTATTTTTGTGGTAAAAAGTTTCCGTGTAAAATAAAAGTACTCACAAAAATGCTTGAATTCAAAAAATTGCCGCAATGGAGAAATAGTAAAACACACCCACTCGAACCCTCAATGAGTCGTCAAACACGAAACACCAATCAATAATACCCACCAAGAAAAAAGAACGTTGCAATTACCGGTATACTCACAGTAAAAGTGCGAACAAAACTGTAAATATTGCAAGATATATAGAAGCACCGGCTCAGTCAGTCATTCCGTCAGAAATGCCCGCCTAGACTTATCACCACGTGTGGAGATGTGGTATATTCATGCGGGGTTGAGACGCAATGAATCAACTTATTATATCTTTCCGAGAACCAGGAGCGAGGACGTGTTTATTTTCGCGTTAAAGTCATGATAGATCTTCCTAGCTGTCAAGAGGTCCAGTTTCTAATTTCACGCCTTCGGTGACTTCCACGCAAAGAGCAAATGCCAGTTTCACAAAAATATTGTGGCCCGAAAAGTAATCTCGGCATGTCGGTTCGTTTCCAAAGTCGCTGCACCGATCACTAAGCCCTAGCTCATTTGAATATAGCTCGATATTAGTGACGGCGGGGAAAAGGCAACATCGGAGGTCTGGGTCTTCATTAATAGCCATTGCAGCATCCGTAACGGTCCAGCCGTAAATCGTCGCTGTCTGAGCTAACCACAGCCACGCACGAATTATACATGCCCGTCTGAGAGCGTAAATTATTGTCTCGCCGCACTGCCTGACTACAGAACTCGGTACACTAGCGTTAACGAATCTTCCTGGCCGGGAGCGCCGCACGACTGCAGCAAAGGCTTCAAAAAAACATAATAGAAGCTCCAGGTTTTATTACCGCAAATATAAGTTGGACCAGAATACCAAGTGCGCTGTGGGTTCCTGAGTGAGCAGTACCTGCTCTTAGCAAAACGCCATCAATCACAAAGAAGACAGTGCAATGGCCGACAGTGAATCAATAAAGCCAATTATGGAGTAACTTTAAACGAAGCAAACTTGGTCTCCTCAAATGAAAGGTGTGCGATATCAGGGAAGAGAACGAAATGCGGACGACAAAAAGCGTTTTTTAAGTAGAACAGATTTAACATCGAACTATAATTTTTAATGCGAGGTTTATTGTACCATGTGGAGATAGCCCTGACGCAACTCGAAGACTCACACCAGTGCTTGCTATTTGTTGTGCGCGTGCAGCAATCGATCAAGCACTTAAAAAAACATGGGAGAGGAAGAATTGACTATTTTAAGTGAAAGAAGATGTACTTTAATACGTAGGGAGTAATCTTGGATCTTACGAACTTTTGTAGCGTATAAACAAGGCTATAGGGACCGACATTTAACTGTGTAGATCAAGGCAAGGTCCACATGAACACAAAAACCCAGTTTTATGTGGTGGCTTGAAGAACATGCGCGATTGCTGAGGAACAATTTCTTTTACGTCCCCATAAGGGCACAAACAAGATCACTTTATTGAAGCCGACGTATCCTTCGATTTTTGTGTAAGCGTGCGGAGGCAGTCTGAGCGAAGGTTACAAAAAGCTCGTTGTTTCGTATGGGCGGCCCTGTCTACTACAGCTTATAATGGAACATGTAATATAGCCACTTTGGAGACACGATAATTCGTCTTCTGTGGTGTTGTACGGAACGGGGTTCCAAGAAATAGCTTTACTAAAACGGGTTCTTTTTGGGAGGAACGGAGGAACGCCGCCATTGCCTTAACAGTTGGTGGAACTGTAACAGTAACTGGTTAGGTTTATGAAGGAACGGCAGGGGAAACTGCGTTCCTTCTGTGCACTTTGGTTTGCTAGAGTGTGGCAGTTATATGCCAAGCCTTAGGGCGCAAAAGCTAGTACAAAACGCCACAAGCCTCTGCTGTGTTTCTCTTCCTATAGGCTACCCAATTTGACCGTCCTCGGAAAAGGCTTCTTTGGAAAAGGCTTCTTCGAAGAAGAAAAATCATGCAACCTTCTTTCTAACGATGAAGGTGGTTGAATGCGAAGCTCTCGAAGGAACCAGACAAGAGCTTTTGTTATTGCCGTAGTGAAACGTGTAAAACACTGGTGTGCTGTGTCTTCGTGTTATGCGGGCGCTACATGAGCCTTTACGTAGAAATTTCAGAGAACTGCATAAATAAGGAGTTATAGCAGACCGGAAAATTTGCTTCGGTACAGTACCCTCTATGGGCTGGACGCCACCGCGAATGCGCAGAAGCTTGCCGTAAACCGGAGCGGCTTGGCAGGACGGTACCGAGACGTACCTTGTCTGTCGTTCCAACGCGAACGACCACTTTTGGAAGGGTTTGGTAGACGTACGGTTGGCTCACGCCTACTTGAGCTCAAAAGACGGATTCTAAATCTAAAAATTTAAAATAGTTTGAGGGTAATGAGGTTGCACAAATTAGCATTAGCTTAGCTCGGCTAAGCCAGGATATACGTAGCGTGAGCTAAGGTTCAGCTGATTATTCTTAGCTTTCGTGGTTGTCTAGGATTAGCGGATTATCATGCTTACTGCTGCTAAAACAATTTTTAATCCAACCCAAAACCAATCCAATCCAATTGCGGTGGTGGCGGCTCCGGCGCGCGAACCTTGAGACATCACTGCTCCTCGCGCATGCGCAGCACGGCTCTCCAGGACCCACGCGAAACTGCTCAACCTCGGCCAGTGTTGCTTACGCTACAAAAGTGAACTCCGCGCGGTCTGATAGCTCAAGGAGCGCGCGAAACATTGTTCCGACCCAAGTGTCCTGGCTTTAAATAAGTTTAAATAAGGGTGATCCGGCTGCATAGCTGCTATTAACAGCAAAATGAGGCCCTTCTGCAATTTGGCGAGTGAGGGATAGGCGGTATCACTGTGAGGGCCTCTCAACTACAACGAAAAACTACAGGCAGCCAGCAGAATGTACTGAGAGCCCAGGTTGACAGGCAGCATTTTGCACACATGTGCAAGCTGTTCTTTTTACATTTCTCTATGTCGCGGTTCCCGGTACTGCGATATAGAGAACTGTACAAAGAAGGCGGAGAGCAGGATGTACTCAAAGGAGTTAAGCTTATGGCTGTAAAACCGGGGGTAAAGTCCTTTTTTTTTCGAACTTCATTCGGGGACACTTACTGCGCAAACATGATTAAGAGAAAAGGGGTTAGATACACCGTGGGGTACTGACTGCGCAATTTGTAAACAACCGGGTAAAATACACCACGTTTTTATACACTGCTGGATGGCGGTTCATTTTTTGGATGTTATGCAGCGAACTTTACACAAATACTTCCCACTTAACCCGCATGGTATACGGTATTTACCCACAGAAAATAAGAAGGACTCCCGTAAGTTTTATTAATGCTCCTAGGCATTTACAGCTTATGGCGGGCGCGCATGGCGTGGATTCATGGCGACGTGGCTGCCCGACCGGCCCGGCAGTTTCTGCGGGAGAGTGTCACGCAGTTCGTTGAGCGGCTGAGAGTCCAGCAGCCAGTATCAGATTGGTTGGGTTTTCTTGAGCCGTTATTACTCGAAAGCGATGATTAATTGACAAAGCCTAGCGGAGTCACGGTTGGTAGGTTTATTTCGGTGTGTCTCGAACCACATCTAGCGTGTGGTTATTTTTGTGTTGAACATATCGGTTGAAGACTGGCAATAAAGAAAAAAATTGCGCCCACCTCCCCGCGAGGGGAACCCTGTGTAGATGCGATGCATCGTGGGGTTCACTTGGTGTTTCTGTTGTATTGATTCTGAAATCGCGTGAAACGTGTCGGGAACGCGTATGATTATTATGTTTTATGATCATTATTATGTTGTATTGGCCAATCTTGGTCAATCTCTCTAAGTGGTATTCTTGGGGCTTGGCTGTCGCAACGACCTTTACTCCATCATTGTTGCTGTAAGTAGGAGCTTCTTTTCTTTTCTTTTATTGCAAGTGTTAATCATTGCCCCATCATGCGTTGTATCAGTAGCTTCTTCACGTAGTTTGAATGAGTCAAGGATCGAAGGCGCGTTTGTAGCATATGATTCTCTCTCGGTTTTGTGGCGCAGTGCGAAGAGCACCATGTACCTTGCGTCCCGCCCACAGGGTCGTTGTATCGAAACCGGGCGCCGCTAACTATTATTTTTTTTTTATAGTTTAGGGGGAGGAGTGTTGACGGACAACAACGCCGTATGGAGGGACAAGGCGAGTGAAGGAGATGCAGTCGCATCTAAAAAAAATGTTGAGGTTGACGAGAAGTAAAATGTCGGCTACATGTTCTCAAAGCCACTAGTTCTAAGTTCTAATTTCCCCGGGAGCCTTCGTTTTTATTTCTACAGCCTTTTGTGCCTTTGATAACTGAAAACTAATATTTAATACAAGAAAGGCCATCGACTCGCGAAGAATTTCCAAACTCGTACAACCCAAGTGGGAAGTTCCTTCATACGGTCGGTTTACTGAAGGCCACCGTTGATCCTGGGCACGGAGGTTCAGTTAGCCACACTAAGAGCAACCCAGCAGTGACCGACGCGGCGGCGGGTGCCGTGTCTTCGCTCAATGTACTTCAGCCCAGGAGGCACTGGGTCCGGGTTGATGGGCACTGTTGAAGGGATCTCCTGTCGGCGGCGCGGTTTGCGGCAGCGGCGTTCGCCATTGGGATCAAAGCAGAACTCCTGAGTGCGGGAGCCGTCAAGCTGCGGGCGGAAATTTCGTCAAGCCTCGCTCGCCAGCTGATGGGCCTATTCACTACCGAGTACTCTTGCGTGCCCGGGTGTCAGGCGAACGGTCACGGTAATGCCAGTGCACAGTCGCAACGTTGCACAGAAACGTTTATTGTTATGAGCGACTGAGTGCCGTCTGGGTGGTCCAATGAGATAGCGTAAAGCATCTGCGCTGTCCGTAAATATGCTGACGCTTCGGTACGTTTGGGGATCACCTTCCAGTAAGCGTACAGCCAGCTGGACCCCCTCGTCGATGGCGCGAAGCTCCAGCGCTGTGGCGGTAGGTGGTATAGTAGTCTTGAAGGTGCGGGTTGTGTCTACGGCCGGTAGGTGTGCACGGCTGCGAGGGACGCCGTTTGTAAATGGCGCCGCCACAAAGCAGCCACGAAGACAGAAAGTATTGCTGAGTCATCTGTGTTCAAGGGAGGTGCTGTGACCGAAAGAACATGTCTATGCGATGGGTAAGTTTCTTGGTGACGTGGAGTGGGTGCTGGCCGTTGCTCAGTAATGAGCTCATCCTCCCAAGGTGGAATGTGCTTATGTATGGTTGGCACAGACGTGTCAAAATCCTAACCGCTTAGCCGCACTTAGCCGCGCTGCACCGCTTAGCCGCGCTGCACATGTCTTCCTTAACCGTGTGCGCTGCGGATACGCTTTAACTGATGATGTCGTGGCCAGGCGGAGGCACGCCTCGAATAGAACAATGAGGAGCGGCAATTCCACGGCAGCAGCTTCTGAAAACGTTTCACCTGCGGTGGCATCACCATCCGACCCTTCGTACGTCTGCTACGCATATGGGCAGTCACTGAAGCCAACCATCCATCACCTTGTATGGGACTGCATAGGTCTTTTAGGGCCACGTGAGACACATCGGCCTGCCTGGGTACTGGCTTACAAGGACTGGATCCGTCCGAAGGGCCGCATCAAACAGACTTTATCCGCACTTTGGCGGTTCGTTCTGGACTCCTCCATGTTGAGACACTATTGAGATCTTCATCTCTCCTCCCTCCTCTTTCCCATGTGGCCTCGAGCCATCCCTTTTACTAAATGTTCGTTTGTTGTTGTACTTCAGCCCCACGCACATACGGCGTCCTGCTCCGGTAGATTTGGTGCCGCGCAAACTTCATCGTGAAAGTTCCGTCCGAGTATTCTGGCCTTTCCGGCAACGGGACTTCGGAAATTCAATTCGCCTGTTTTGGATTTCCTCAGCTTAGTGCTCTCCGTGTAGCTGTAAAAATAGCGCGTAGTGCGTACATAATGCCTTAAGTTGGTGTAAAAGCTTCCAAGTTTAAAGAATTACACTTTTTGAATCGCAATATCTGGAATTATTAAAAAAATACTTTTGGCTGCTTCACCCGGCGCGTTAACCCAATTCGGCGCCAGACGGCCCTCCCAGTCCCGATTTTGTATACGGCCCGGTAGCACGTCCGAAAATTAGGGTCTGCTATGACTCTTAAAACGTGCCTTCCCGGTACAGTCCAGTAACAGGTACCGCGTACCGTACCGCAACCATTTTTCCGATCTGCTATAACTCTCTTATGCACCGATACCGGTTAGTTGGTGCACCATCATAGGTGTGGGGTTTAAGAGCCGAGAACTGCTTCAGGAAAAGAGATATTGATTTGACGGAGGCACTTAAACCTAATTCCTATAAAGTTTCAGAGACTGTCAAAAAACGATCTTACTAGCACACTAGGGGCCCAATACTAACGATATTACCTATTAAGCGGTTACAGAGCAAAGCATATCTGCATTTGCAAAGGAGTTGTAGTGAGGTGTGTGTTTTTTTACTCCCAACTTTTCGATTAGTACGCATTTTCTATGTTGTGTTGTCGGCTCTGTCTTGTTTATATGTATTGCATTTAAATCCTGTTGCAGCAACCCGCTGCAGTATCTACAAATAAATAAATAAATAAATAAATAAATAAATAAATAAATAAATAAATAAATAAATAAATAAATAAATAAAACCAAAAATTGCATGTGAAGAGGGTGTGGTTAAGGTTTATACACTTTCCCTTAATGAAATTGAAAGGGAAAATGCATTAGAAAATGCAATTGCAAATATACCAGCAGTAAAAGTGATTGCCCCCAAAGCAGTGCCTGGAGCGATGCAGGATTACCTATATATATACATCGGAATTTTCCGGCGCTGTCAGGGCGCCACAATTATTTTGCAATCGGTGTGCCGCCATACCGGCGCTCCCTGGGAGTGCGGGAAGATCTGTCGCGCTGCAGCATCCGCATGCTGCCGGTACGGCTGGACTGTGTATTTTGGGGCTTATTACGGCGCCCAGTCTGGATTAAAAATTTGCTATTTTACTTGCCTGTACGATACAGTTCCCCTGTTCGCCAGAGAGCACATTCGAGGTGAGCCAGACCTAATTTAAAGTCAGGTTTCCCCATTCCGTACATAGATTGCGAATGCAGCATGTCGCACCTTGGTTTCGCCAAAATCACGGCTGGTGATGTTGTATGTTGCCTTGCCACAGTGTTTGTGGTCCATTTCTGTACCCACGTTTTTACAGTCAGGTACTTTTTCTTGAAATCCCACCTTTCGGTTGCAGTGACCTATGAATTTAGCCATAAACAGAGACATTTCGCTCGAGCACCACTGGTTTTTTGTTCACTGCAGTCTCAACCAATATGTTCAAGCAAGAAATGTTCCGAATGAAAACGCGCATGTGTGTGCAAACTTATATCATTAGACTATTTTTCCGGGTACCATGAGCGCTGCCGCAAAAAAGAAGCTTTGCAACAATAAGTCCGGTCACACGATACTTCGCAGGTCCGGGTACTCGCTCCTGACGTTGCCTATCGTAAACTTCTGTTCCCTTCAAGTTAGATGAATTCTTAAAATTGACGCAAGACCAATGAATATCATTCCTTCACTTGTATTGTAGCGCGGTGTTTGATAATCATTTGCCACAAAATGCGAGCTGAGCAAAATAGAGGTTCGAGGGCGTCATACCTGCCACAACAATGTCCCGACACGCTGCTTTCGCGATCTATGTACAGCGTGGGCAAAGCTGGCGCACAGTTACTACTCACATCACTTCAATGAGCTATGAGGTAAACGCTTAGAGTGTGGTGCGCAGGCAGGCAAAAAAAAAAGAAATTTTTAAGCCAGGTTAGGCACCTCAGGCCGTCACCCAATACAGAGTTGAATGCGAGAGGTGGCATGACACTCGGGCGGTGGCTTCTCTTGTCGCAGTTAGCCAGGAAGCGACCGCAAGGTGGCGCCCCGACTGCGGGAAATTGGAGGCGCCCTGAGAGCACTGGAAAAATCTGGAGTCTAGTACCCACTGATACGATAACCCGAAGCAATAAGTACAACCACGTATTTTAAGGCACTGGTTTATAGAGAAGCACCGCCAAGGTTAGAGAGCAAGCTTTTTTAGAGAAGAATGATGGCAGGTCAAGAGATTGAAGGGGTACCATAGGTAGCAGGTTCTCGGAATCTAGATAACATGGTACCTTAAGAATAAGCCGGTGGGAACTTCGGGAGGCGGAATAATTACAGAAGAGAATATAAAAGCGTTGGAGCAATGACAAGGGACGCAATTAAGAAAGGTTGCACCAGGCGGGCAGAGAAAATCATCGAGCGACCATGACGTCATCGCATTCAGGCTGGACGAGTTCAGGCTGGACGCGTTCGGCTTCCAGACGCTCTGGCGCAACGTGGAACCGCTGTTTCACGTTCTTTAGCATACCCGTTTTTTAAAACCCGGTTTTTATCCAACTGTACAGGGCGCCTCTGCCAGCAATCGACATGATCGTTGGCACGCTGCGGAGCAGCTCCTGGGTACGTCCTCGATGATAGCGAGTAAGCATCGGCAATGTTCGAATTAGCGAGGGATCCACCTGCCCTCGGCCGACCTACCTGGAGCCAACACCCCGCCCAATTATACCATTTTAACGAATGCTGCGCAAGACAACCGCCTCAGGTGACATAGTGGCGTAGGAACTCGATGCTTCGAGAGGTAGGCTGTTTGTTGTAGTTACGAACTTCTCAACTATCCCAATCAGATATGACATTCAACTGTCCCTTTGGGGTTCTCTGCAGGGCGGATTACTTTCGCAGATATTTTTAAGCACTCCTTCTGAATGTTTCTGAGACAAACCTTTGCCCACAATTTTTATGAATTTCTCCCTGCGTCCTCTCTTTTTTCTTCTTCGCCTATGTGTTTCATCCCTGGGTTTTCCATTCATTACAGAGATATCCCACCGGCTCCACGCCATTCATCTTTCACGATACGTGTCCTGGGGAAAAACTCATTATGAACTCAACTTGAGGTGCAAGTTATTCCCCTGATTTTTTTCTGTTTACAACTTTATATTCGCGCTTAATTAAGTGCTTCCCCATTACAAATATTGTTGTGGCCTGTTGGGCCGGCCTTAAGCGCCGTGTTTGTTTATGCTGGGCTGTATTCGTACAGCACCCTGATATCAGGACGAGCAAGTAATCTCTGTCAGTGAAATGTGTTCTATTCAATCATTGTGCGATTTCGGCGGCAAGAATAAGTTTATTTGTGAAGTGTGTAACTTATTCGCAGGGAAGCATAAACAGTTACATTGCGCACACAATTATTGCAAACGTTTATTTTTTATTTTTTTCGAAGTCAGCCATTGTTTCAGTCCTCAGAATGATACGAAAATTACGTTAGCCTTGGCTAGAACATTTAGGAAAGAGAAAGCGATATCTGTCGCCTGTGTGTGCCGGAAGAATAAAACTTTCACGCTGCAAGGGCAATTTATCCAATGTTATGGCTACAAACTAAACAAACTTTGCCCTAGGGGTAGGAGTGTTCTATTGCACAAAACAAGCGTAATCTTTGGCACTTGCAGCTCCCGTGCTCAGATCAACGCATGGAGAGCCGTTTGCTTTGCCGGTGTTCCTCAAAATTTCTTTACTCCACTCTTTGTTAACATGAGGATACAAACGGAGCAATCGCCTATGCAAATCTTTAATGAGGCTTTGGTCGAGTTAAGCAATGAGATTTTTTTTGGACACGTAAACGTCGTCATGTTTGTCTACTGTACACTGATTAAATGCTTTTTTGCTACTGTATTCCTCTGCTCATGGTCCATAGAAATAAACCTCAAGCACTGTTGCAGCACCCATCCAAGCATAAAGTGAGGTATTCTGCAGAGCTAAGACGAGAATATTCACCACACCAAAACAATACGCGGAAATTGATTGCGGAAGTGTATCAAGTTTGATGTATTTGTTTTCTTTTTGTTTACTTTTGTGCTTTATAGCTGACAGCATTTTGGATGCTGGAGCAAGAATTATTTGGCAGCGTAGTGCAGAAGCTGACTTCGCGGTGCTTGCGAAGTGCTCATGTTGCTGTTTGCGTATTGTTTTAGCCATTCCCGCGAACAAAGGCAATTTTATCTGCTTTGGAAAGTTGATTTTGTTCATTTGTTCAATATTCAAGTGAAAATTTCCAGTAAAACGAGACTTCCATGAGATCACACTAAGGTAGAAAGCATTCTTTCTCTGCGCAGTTCCTAACATAATTTAATAATGCTGTGTCTGCAGGCCGGTTACTACACGTGTTAGCTAACGCAAATATTTATCTTCCCATCGTACGAGCGATTTAAAGTTTTCCTATTTGCTGTGTTTCTTTTATGGTTTTCAGAAATCCTAAACAGCCATTTCCTAGGGAACCAAGTTAGCTTACACTGGAGAGGATTGCTGCGTCTTACGACTTAAGATTGAAACCCTTAAATAACAGAACTGAGGCAGAATAAAGAACTTGCATATACACAGAGAGGTGTAAAAGAAAACAAAGATGACAGCTTTAAAACGTATTTTTCAATCACACGTCGGTACCTTACATATCGCTTGTGTTGGCA
This sequence comes from Haemaphysalis longicornis, assembly GCF_048455015.1. Lineage (NCBI taxonomy): Eukaryota > Metazoa > Arthropoda > Arachnida > Ixodida > Ixodidae > Haemaphysalis > Haemaphysalis longicornis. Next base: position 197,234,633 of record NW_027526361.1, read on the forward strand.
ATAGTGCATCCAAAAGTTTCACCTATGCGTACATTGAGGAATAAATGAAAACAACTAGGTTCCGCTCCACAGGGAACGCCCAGTTTGGTGCTATGGTCAGTAAACAATTTCGTGTATGGATGTTCGCAGAGTTTTTTTTTTTGTTGTTGTTAGTCTACATGTACGGGGGATTACTCGCTGTTAGGTGTACCATAGAAAAATTCCAGAACGCGCACCGTGCGATAAGTGTTTTTGTGGCATTTTTCCGGCATTCTTTGCAGGATCAAGTGCGTGTGATAGTGGTTGTTTTCACCATGTTCATATGTTTTTATGGATTTGGTCGTATTGGTAAACGCGCCGGCCGGGATCTTGCAGATCTCAGCCCTTTTAACATCGGCGATGTTGTGAAATGAAAGAAACAGACGTCGATAAAATGGTGAATGGTCGAAAGTTAGGTTTAAATTCTCCGTGCACCGGAATGCATCGCAACCAGTGCTGGTCCTCGTGGAATTCCTACGTTGGCCATGAACGGTGCGTGGCGTCTCTTTTGCCACCGGTTCCCGGAAAGCTACGGCTGTAGACTTAAGATGAACGCACTAATAAATAATTGTGGTAGTTAAACGTGACGACAGATTCACGAAACAAATTTCATGAAGTTACTTTGAGTGACTTTCCAATGGGAAAACTATATGTCATGTGAATAATAGGCAGAAATGGCAAGCTTGCGGAAGTGCAAATGAGCGTCACAAAATGCGTTTAATTTGTTTTTCAAATGTCAGCCGCATGGACGGCGTGGTGCCTAGGTTTAAGGGGATCCCAATTGAATCCTACAACTGCGGTCATTTTTGTGGAGGCTGCAAAAAAAAAAAAACAGTCAGGTGTAGTCCTTTAGGTGCACGTTAAGGTATCAACAGTTGGATGAAATATTCCGCAGCCCTTCACTGCGCCGTGTCGTCTATACTGGCTGTAGCTTTCGAGCTTAAAACACGCCAAATAGGAAGTGGTTTGTGGAACAAATGAAATGCGAGAGGGAGGTCATACAATAAAACAGGCAAAAGGGAATTGCTTTGAGGAACAAAAAAGATTAGAGAGGAAGGTCGTACTCGCATTATTATATTAGGTGTTCACGTAGGCAGGACAACTATTGAAGGTACAGAAAATTTAGTTTGCTGACGCAACACCAAGGACAATGATTTAGAGGTGTGTGGACTCTCTCGTGCTATATTATTGTTTTTTATTATTTCACCGATGCGAACACAAAGTGTTTCATATTTTAATACACAAAAAAAACCATCAGTTTTCACTCACTAACTCGTAAAGCGTTCAAAATACGCAGAGACAACTCCTTCAACTCGAGCGAATTTAGTCTGGTCTGCAAAAATACCGAAAAAAAACTGTGGTTGACTCCTCGGCCTTAGGAATCACTAGAACACGAAAGTGAAATGCCCAGCGAATTATACAGCTGAGCATGATGTGCGGGCCGGCAGCTGTCTTGTGGGCGTGCTTGGTGAGAGACGCCCTGCTAGCGGTTCGCTTCGGCAAAGGTGTACTGGCGTCATTTCCGTGACGAATATGACGCCAGTGAAATTTGGGGTATCGCGGCATTAAACACTTTCATGTTAAAATATAAAACCTGAAAATGAACAAAGCTAAGTATAACGTACTCATTAGTACTAGAGCTTACTTCCCCGCTAGAAGACCGTGTCTGCAGGCTTGCACCCTATACATGCCGCTTGCTTCGTTGTGCTGGCGTCACTTCCGTGACGGATATGACAGTAGCGGAATCTTCGTGCATCCGGGAATAAAACACTTTCGTGTTAGAATGTATGCGTTGAAAAATTGCCGACCTTTCTCAAAACAAAATTTCTGTGGCTTCGTGGTGCAGTTATAGCAAATTCGCCCATATTGAAATAAAAATAGAGAGCAGCGGATGCACAAAAAAATCTTGGCCAATAGATACCAAAGAAAAAGTTCCCGGAAAAATAAATTCAGGTGGTAAAGAACGAGAACACGAGTAGAAAACAACTTCAAGATTCCGCCGTCTAGCTGTTCCTACCACACGTGTGGTCTAGCGTTAGCTACTGTGTAAAATGCTAAGCACACTCATCGATTTTTAAAAGTACATGAGTTCGGTTGGTTCCACCTGCTTTATTCTTAACCTATTGAACTTGGAGAGCATAATGAAGGGGGCATCCAAAGGTAGGATACTCGTGTTACCCGCGGCAGTTACAATTTAAAAGTAGACATGGGAGGTGTGTGTTCCGGTCCGCATAGAGTTTCATACTAATATTTACTAGAGGGAAATCTGTCGCTGTAGTCGCGGGCCGCCGTGGGCGGCGCCAATGCCGCTAGCGACGTTCCTCGCCCACGTGGCTTAGCTAGTCATGCGGCTTCTTTTTTGTTTCGAAGCCAAAATCAACGAAGAAGGCTAACATTTTTTTCTTCTTCATCTTACATGAAGCTTCTAAACAACTGTTGACAAATTAATTTTTGGAGGTTCAATTTTATAATAACAAAATAAATTTCATGAAACATCTACGGTAATATTGTTGTTTTTTTGCAGCGAGAGCCAACTTGTCAGCTTGTTCATGAGCCATGCCAACGCCAAGTGCAACGTGCCTGCCGGGTACATGACGGCACGCTCGCTGAAGCGCGGCTCCCCTAGACAGTGGCGCCAGATTTTCCTCTAGTATATATTAGTATGAAACTCTATGTAGGTCCAGCTAATTCAATCGCCCTTGCTGTTTGTAAAACTAACAATACATATCTTGCATACCTTGCCATCTGTGCGCAGCCACCGCATGTTCAAAGAACACAATATGGTGTGTCCACGAAACATGATCCTTTATACACGTTAATTTCCGCAAACATTTAAATCAGTTAAGGTCAAATCCCACGTTGTATATTCAAAACGGTTCCCAATATATGTTTTCGTGATGCTCGCACGAACAACAATTGCTCTCTACGTTGTGTCATAACGAAAGTAGTTTTCCACGAGTACCTATGATTTTTGAGCATAAAGGTTTTACCTTAAACTTTCAGCTCTTTATAAATTTCGAACTGGATCTTGTATAAAGCAAGACACCTTAGAGCTTAGGCATTGTTCAGACCGGAGCGAGAGAAGAAAAGGAGATTCTCTTTTGAAAGCTGTTTTCTAGCTATGTCAAAAATATTATGAGCCATTTGCTACCCTTTATATTTATTGTTGAATAATATCAAAGAAGTACTAGTTTGTGTAAAGAGAAGTTTGGAGTGTCAGGAAAGGAGCGCGCTAATTGACTGTGCTGCTGTTATCACAATTAAGTACCCTTTTGCTACTATTGCAGTTCACTTTGGGTTTGTCGTTAGTGGAGTCGAATATAGAAAGGAGCGTCGTTATTCCACATGACTGGAATGAATGTCCGCTTTATTTATTTTCTTTACAGTCCCAGAACATTTTCCGCAGAGTTGATAAAACAGCCAGTCTCTTGTCACCTTTATGGTTGGAAGAGCTTAGCGCTTCAAAACAGTCAAGAAGGCGTCTCCCCAGGTCCTATCAGCAAGAGCCGGTTGTTTGGCTGTGGCCTGCCGAGTTTTTTGTTGCTTGTCTGCTGCCTTTTCCAAGTATAACACCCTGTTCTCTTTTTTTTCCTTTTTGCTTGTTCTTGGCGTCCCACAATTTGGCTTTTATAGAAAATGTTCAACAGCGTTCTCTTTTTCGTAGCTACCCTTATCCGTTTTTTGGAGGGTCGACAGCCGGGAGCCTGTACCCCCTGCGAACGATAGATCTCCTTTTCCGTTGATAGCTAAATCCATCGCATTAGGAGTGCGAACGGTGGCTTACTTTATCTAACTCTCAACTGTGGAAATATGAGAGTTCATTGTAGTGTATAGTTCGTTTGGATGTCGCATACCTAATGCTGTTTCACACTAATCTTTCGTGAATATATTGCACAGTGTTTCTTCAAGTATTTGACAAAAACTAAGCCGACATGTCCATTTGCGCGTTGTACGCGTGGGATTATATTACTACCAAAGACATAGTTGCAGTTAATTACCATTGTAACCATTGTCATGCTCATTATTCCATGAAAGGAGTGAAAGCTCCTGTGCCGTAACGTCTATGTCGTCGTTCGACAGCTGACGATTAATGTGCCCCACAGCAAGGGAATGTCACACGAGACTCCTGTGTCCGCGCCTATTTCCACTGGGCCTTTGGGTTCCGGGTGAGAAGAATATGTGCCGGACGCGCCATTTCCGACGCTTTTCCGTCGATCCGAACGCCTGAGTGCAGCAGATGCGGTGATGGTTGTCGTTGCCATGACAGCACCTTATGTGGCGGAGCAAGAGATAATGCCTGTGTTACACCGCTGTTCAACGGCATTCCAAAGGCCATTGAATCAGTTGTCCCCCAAGTGCCTCATTTAAAAAAAATAGGCTTCGTATCTGCTCCTTTGGTTGCGAATGTCGACGAAAGACTATAGTCGACCGGCGCCCCTGGCAAGTAAACGCATCTCTTCACTTTCCCACTCACCACTCATGCTGTTCCTCTCCCGTTTCGTTCCTCCCAAGATAACACGCTAGAGGTTCGCTCGTGTCAATTTAAATTTACCGCGTTCCACAGCTCTAAGTTGTGTGCCTCGATGCCAGCGCTGCCGTACGGCGGAGACGCGCGTGAATCGAGGCACCCTACTACAACGTTTATAGAACCACGTTGCCCTATGCCACGAGCGTTCCAAGCGGAACTCGGAACCTTTCTAGTCCAACCTTTCGTTGCTGCTGCTGTTTGATTTTTTATATGCCGCCAGGTAGCGCGGGCAACAGTAGGCGACGGTTTTATGCAATTGATTTAGTATTTTATGTGTTATCGCCAAAATGAATGATCCGTAAATTTTCTATACAGGAACATTTTAAATATCACTCATGTATTGATTTTCTGCCTTATATTTGCGTGATGTCTTCTTGTTGTTCTACAATGTTAACAAGTATAAAAATTAACACCGGACTTTGACGTTTGGATTTGATTGTTGGTGTATAAGACTATTGCGCAGTTTCTGTATCACTTTGGCCGGATGGCTGAATGGAGTCGCAGACAGAACGACATACATAGAGACAGACCAAAATTTCTTCGTTTGAGTAGCCAAAGAAAAACTATCATCTTTAATACAGATGGCAAAGCTTGAAGTGCGCTTTCAACTGTCAATCGAAAGTTGCTGTATACGCCTCGAGCTTTCCGATCGCTGTGCCACTTGCCGTGGCTTGTCCGCGGCGTTTGCTGCATGAGCGCTGTGTGGGTAACAGGCGCTCATGCAGTGTTTCGGTTCTCTTTCCATTCCCTTCGCCTTTCTGCGCCCTCAACAAATTGTTAAGCTCACGTCTGTAAGCAATCAGTACGTTTACGGCACTTCTAAATCAGCTGCGTCTTAGTTGAGTCCTCGAACGCCAAGAAGAGCTCTCCGGGAAGGCGCTTCTGCGCGCTTCTTGGATGCTCTTACAGGCGTTGGTGACGGCAGCAGCTCATCACAAGTGTCACCTGCGAACACGTCAAGCACAAATTGTTTCCATTGTCGCCTCGTTTAAACGCGATACTGGCACAGTTCGAGGTTGGTTTCGGCTTGCAGCACCTACAACGAATGCGCTTTGTTTCATATACACACCTCGTAGCAAATTAAGTTTCGGTGATGCGATTACCCCACACATGACAATACCTCTTGCCTTTTATGGGAATATCAGCCACGTGAAACTTTTAAGCAAATTCAAAGGCTGTGCGTCGTTAAATATGTGCCCACTCACGCCCTATAGTACGAACAATGTGTGTTAATGAAACCACAGAAAAACAAATCGTCTGCAAGTAGCGAAGGAACATAATAGCACGTACGGGAATGAAAAAACCCAGCGTAGTTTCGGAAATACTAAAGAAGTTGCTCTAAACTTAAGAAAGGTAGGACTGAACAGAACAAACTAGAAGCGAAATGCACTGCTATTTCGAAAGAATTGGGGGGGGGGGGGGGGGGGGGCGGGACGCTGAATTATAGTTGTGTTCAAATGCGGAGCTAAATCTAGGAATGAACAACTGAGCAATCACACACAAAAGCTGCGGGTTCACTGTCCTCTTATTTTTACACTTTAATGAACGGCTGACCGCCGGCGGACGCAGTTTTACAGGTAGTTCACAAGCGATAAAAGGTGTCTTTGGAAGAGTGTGGTATCTGATCAGGCCCTCTGATTGTAGTTTGTCATTGATTCTGCAGGCTCCTTCTGTCGCATTAGGATGCTTTGGAGAAGACTTCAGTCGCGGACGCGGATTACTCAACAAGCACGTCTTCGCGCTGCTCGCGCAAGATAAATGTAACAGATGAGCGCTCACCTTACGACAAGACGACGTAGCAATAAATGATTTGCCGTGAGCTGATTCCTAATTATAGTTTTGCATTAGCCATCATACTTTTTCATAGAGTGTTAGTGCAATTTACGTCTTAGTGGTTTGTCCAGGATAGTCATCACTATCTGCGGTATGACACTGACAAGCGTAACTGTCGTGGGGTGACGTATGAGTTCTACGCTGGATTAGGCAAGCACACCCACCCGAAACCCATTTACATCTAGTGTATACGTGTTGCATGATCAACTGAGGAAACGCTGCTTACGGTGACACTGCTTGTAACTTTCAAAGCAGTTGAATTATAGTGAGCTCCTTGCATATGCCGGGTTCGCGACGCCGGCCTGTGACACACACCTGGCACTTATACGGACCGAATGGAGCACAATAAAACTGAGGGTAATGCAGCGAATTTCCCGTTAAAAGCATTAGTCCGCAATCTGGCCAAAGCGTTTTCTACGTCATCCGCGCATCGTTCGGTACACTTCGGGCAGAACCGGACTCCGGTACTAGGATTTCAGAAAGGCTTTTGCTCGGCTGTGCCCGGTGCAATATAAAAGGTTTTTTGGCGACTACGTTCCCTATCTGCATATCTTAGATCATCATACGTTGAGAAAGAGATACCAAAAAAAGGCAAGCGAGCGAAAGCCTGTCTTAGAAGACAAATTCGGTTGAGTTGGACTGGGTTATTGAGTTATCAATTATTTCTGCCCTCTTAAAAAGTGGCATAAAATATTAGGGAAATCTGTGGACCCAAACCTCAAGCTTGGGCGTACTCTGCCGGGGCACCATAAATAAAAAAAATTCAGATGATAGAACAGTTTGCCGGAGGTTAAGGGCACACCCTTTCCAACTCTCCTATTGGTGGCGTGATGGCTGTGCTTGAACATAATCCCTCACAAAGAAGAAGCGATATCTCGGTTGCCTACCATCTCTTTTTCAGCGTGTGTAGATACATATAAAGAGAACGGAGAGCCAGCAGTGTAGAAGGTCAAGGAAGGCACATGGAAAGGGTTCTTTATGCTTTCGGTTTAAAGTGTGTTTACTTTTTTGAATAGAAGAAAGCAAGAGGAGAAAAACATGCTCTCCGGTGAAATGTCGAAATGCAGAAATACAGCCGAGAAAACACCAAGAAAAGCTTAGAAAAAATAGCGTCTGTTTTAGACGAACATTTACATTTTCAAATTGGTGAAGAGCATTTTAATATACCGTTTGCAATGCATTCTGTAATGCATTACAAACCACAACATTGTGGCAACGCGCCTCAAGTTACAGAATATCTGCTACCGGAGCAGAGCTTCTGCGTTCAACCTTGTTCTGAGGTGTATTTGATTACATGCGACAATCGGGCGTTTACCAGACTGTGTATACTAAAATTACATTGAAGCGTTTGCCGGAATGCTCGTCTGTGGTACTTGAAACACTGCATACCAGTTAGAGGCGTTCGGTGGTTACGGAATTGAAGCCGAACTGTTTGATCGCACGCGTATTGTGGAAGGAATGCCAGGAGTCAAATATTTTCGTGGTCAATACCAATATCTCGCAAATGCTATATCCGATTGTATTGAAGGCGCATTTTCTTGGTGAATAGTGAGCTTATAAAGGACAAGTTATTGAATCAAAGGCTACTTCAGGTTTAGTAAAAAAGCTTTATTTATTTTTGTTGCTTGCCTCCTGAGTATGACCCTGAATATAAAACGAATATCAGCCCTCAATCAACCAAAAAGAAGGGTGGCAAAAGCCAAAAGCCAAACAAAACAGGAGGCTCAACCACTCGACAACATTTCGAAGAGTAAAAACAGCAAGGCGTAGAGCTGAGTGCTTTTCAAGCAAACACGGAGCTCTCTGCCTTCACAAACAGGGTAGGTTCCGGGTATTTGCTCTGCGCGCAGGAAGACGAAAGAAGAATCTGACGCCTCGGGCACCCGGAACGAGCTTTTAGGGCTCTATGCTAAATTATGTTACGACCTATCATGCGCAGGAAAGCTGCACTGAAATTCCTGACTGTCACTGAGACAGAAAGTTTCTTAATTCAACTGCTGGACTTACCTGCGTTCCTGCTATTTTAGCGGAACAATAGATCACCAAATACGTCGGCGTTTCATAGAGCAGAATACTCCGGTGCCCTTAGAAGATTTTGGAAACACAATCAAGCTACCTGTACAGGAATTCTCGGTGAGCTGGGAATTCAATGTAAAAAAAACAGTTCCAAAACGCAGGCAGGGTACGAGAAGATAAGGAAAAAAAGAGAGCGATTGTCGGCACATTCCTATGTGCCCGGCAAAGAAGTTGCCCACCAGCATGCCAGAAATCTGAACCACCGTGCTAGTCAGGAGTTCGGCGGGCAGTTGCATTACTGTTTCCTCTTGTCCTGCAATGAAATCACGCAACACTAAAACACGAAGACCTCAGAAAATAACAAGAACGCCACCTTCGAGGCATCTGAACACACAATTTCCCACCCAACAGAGCCCACATTTTCACCCTCACCATGTACTCCTCGCAATGTCCCTTCTTCGAGGCTCCAGGCACCCTCTACAATAGTATGTGGGGCTCTGATAGAAACCCCAAACTATCCCCCCAGCCTTCGCCACCCCTCATGACTTGGAGAGAGGACTGTCCAGCTCAGACCCTGACGATCAGCTTTGTCTGGTGAGGAGAGTCAAAAAAGCCGGACGGCCTCAAGGGGTTCTGGCATAAGGACCGTTCCTTAAGACTAACTGCTCCATAGGGGCGTTTATTCCTTCTCCTCCTCGAATTTCTCAGTGAAGCACAGACGAAGATGCGCAAGAACAGCATTTATCAGGGCCAAATAGTGCGTGTACAAGTTATCCAAATTCCACGTTGTGCCTGAGAACGCGGTATGATGTAATGAACGGTGGGAGGAAGCATGCAGATGTGCTATGAGCTGGAGCCGCGTAAATCTCTTGCTCTTCAACAGCAGATGTGTTAAAGCTTTTAGTTACGCTCTACAAGACACGAAGGAAAAATGCCGAGCACTCGTCAGCGTGACCCACGCGAGAGCGCCTGGCGTCGTCCAGCATCCAGAAAACTCTGCCCAGCATTTGTTGTGTGATCTCTGCCGTGCAGTTCTAATTTTCCTCTCCAGTTCAAGTGCGTGGCCGCCTGAACTGAGCAGCTCGAACGCAGAGTTCGCAAAGCGGGTTGCCGCGGGTTCTAGCGCGTTCTACTTTGGCATAGATGTGAACCGCTGCGGACAAAACGATCCGGTCCTGCCAGTCATGAGCAACTTTCAGCGAAATATTGAGGAAATCCGTGTGCGGTATATAGCCGGGTCTCTGAAGAAGGTAGAGGGGCTGCAAGCTCGGCTGTTGCTCCAGTCTTGCGCCACCGAGTCAAACGTGCGCCATTTGTTTTATTACCAGCGGCGCTGTTCAAACTGGCCGTAATTTCGGACTAGGGTTCCACTCTCATATTTGAGCTCATTAAAATGTTTTCGCTCTCTCTCGGGGTTCATGCGCACCAAAAACTCCCCGAGAAAGGCCGTGCGCTCGTGCTACCGTACGTCCTGCGCAGCTTCGTCGAGCTAAGCATATCCACTTTGGGTGATTGGCAAATATTGGCAAAAAAAAAAAACTCCAGCCTTGGCCGCGTGCCTCGAGCGCACGTTTGTCAAGCCACGCATACGCACTAAGGAAGGTTTGTCAACATTGGCCACAAAAACACTCCAGCGTTCACCGTATCGTGGCAACACTTGCTCAAAACGAGGAAGACGCGTCATAGCGTACACCTTTCACTCGTTCGTCCTCCAGTTGTCGTGGGCACGTTCTCTGTACCGTAAAAGAGCCGTTACTTGAATGTCAGTGATCATTCACTCCACATGGCCCGGCCACGGATAGTTCACCCGTCCGGGGAAGACGTCGTGCTTCGAGAGGCTGGGCGTGCAAAGCACCCGCTAGAGACTAGAACTCCCGCTTGGAGAGTGGCGTGCGAAAGCGTCGAACAAACGGCGAGCTTACTCTGGCCTTGCTAAACATAAGGTCATCGAAATAACATGCCGCCTACGTCAACTACGACACCACAACGATACTAAAATTCACATTTGTGTCCGTCAGTGATCACATGCAACAGCATCGCCCTTCAAGTCTTGCGTGTGAGTGCAAGCTTCCTTAAATTTTTTATTTGTAGAGATTCCTGGGCTTGGCTGCGGAATGAGGCCTCTCAGAACGTTTACTGAAACGATAACTTTTCCAAAGCTATCTTCAGGGATTACCGTGCACGAACGTCAGTTTTTTCGTCTTATATACCTGTTCATATACATAATGATAGACTCACCACAAACCTCCAACACCGCAACTATCCCCAGGAGAGTGCTTTCGGGTTAGAATTCTTGAGCTGAAACAAAATGTTGGCTACCCATATTTTTTTCTGTACTGTTGCAGCGTTACGGTGTATGGAGGGAAAAAATGGGTCATGAATGCTTCCGGCCTATTTTGGTGTGTGAACTGTAATCTACAGTTCCTTGTTTTACCACCTCTTCTGGTGTCCATATAGTATTGTACCACATGTTTCTGTGCTTGCCTTGAGTGATTCGAGTATAGGAGGTGTTCATGAGCAAGGAATACATGCAGACATCCAGGTGTGGACGCTGCCATATCCGTGGCCAAGCATCTGTTGCTAAGGCGACGTTGTGCGCACGGCCCTCAGGTCAGGCAGCCCTCTTTTCCTCCATGCCTTCATGGCGGCCAGGCAGGCCGCAGGCCGCGGCGTGAGCTTGCGTTTTCGTGCAAGGCGTGTGCGAGTGATTCAATAGCTGTACCGCCATAGCGTACGTTACGCGAAAAGTCATGGTGCCCCCATGAGTGTAACCAGCTTATCTGAAATTCAACAACAGCCTCTGCGCACACCTACAAGCGAATGCGAGTTGGTCGTGGCACAAAGGTTGCAACGGGAGCTTCGTTGTCGGTTTGACCTCAGGAACTGCATCATTTCGAAGCTGTTGCCCACTGACCACAAAGTAATTCCTCGACGCAAAGTACTGTTGAGTGCAGCCCAGTACAATCTGCGTATCGCCAGACGCGTATGAAGCCCCCGCCGCAGATCAGGTGTTTGCCAGCCACCATGCTCTAATGTCGGAGATGAGTTTTTTTGCTGATTCAAAACATAGAGCATGAATTTGACAACGACGTTAAAGAAGGATGACGGGACAAGCACTTGTCCCGTCGTCCTTCTTTACCGTCGTTGTCCAAGTCGCGCTCTATTTTTTTTAAAACATAATGAACTAACTTGCCCAACAGATTTGCCCAATGAATTGTTTTGCTGGGTCTGAAAAATATAGTGCACGACATAGCCAATGCTAAATTGACGTACGCGTAAAACATTTCTCCGAAGAAATTATATGGTTTTTGTATTCTACCACTTATTAAAGGTCACTTACCACACATAAGGTCGTGGACACTCCGTGGTCGTGTATACGGTGCGGGTGCGCTTGCGTCGACATCCGCGGCGGCAGCCAACTGCAGCGTAGAACTTATGTGCGCTGCTCGCAGCCGCGGTTTCATCATCCGGTAATGCGAAGTGCTCGAGGGCAAGTAGAGCGCCACGGCATACTGTGAGTGCGATTAATATTATATCTGGTAACGCCACTGCCGATAATAGGATTGAAACGAAGCAGACGATGGTAGCTGATGGACGCTGGAACAGTGGCCACGGACATGACGATTTTCAGTGTTCCCAAGAGAAGAAATCTCCCACTTGACGTTTCAATTAATACCAACTAGAAGCTACTCATTGCTGTTGAATAAAAGAATTCAAAATTCTATTAGACTTAACCCAAACTGTGTGCTTCACAGATCTTCCTGACTACAATGAAAGCTGCCCATATGTGTGGATAACGATGAATACACGGAGCCGCAAAAGGTAGCCCCCCACGCAGACGTTCCAGGTACTTGTGCACTTGCATGGCCTTGTATAGTGAAGACAAATTGCTCCGATTCTGTTTTTCTTCATTTCAGGGTGCGTAAAAAAGCCAAAGCATCGCCTAACCACACAGATTTAGTTCTATGATCTCGCTGTGGAGAGTCGAGGATGTGGGAACTTCATTATCGCTTTTGTTAGCGTTTTTTTAAAGAAATAATGGACAATGTGTTGTTTCCTAGGCGTTCTTCGCTATTGCGTTGGTACATCAATAAAATGTTGTCCTTTTAAAAGGCATCAAATTTGGCACTTTGGAGTGCCATGTTAAACACTGCAATGTAAGCGACGAATATGTTCTTTCTGAAATAAAAAACAAACAAACACGAAACAAACCAATTTTACTCACCTTTTTGTTTTGTTAAATTCCGAGCACGGACACTAAGCGAATTTTTACTCGCAAGTCTTAGTGGAAGATATCAAAAAGTAGCTTACAGCTGTTGCGCAATTGCGCCGAGTTTTTGAAAGACATATCTGGAAAATATTTCGTCTCTGTCGGTTCTTACTGGCAAAATTTTGTACCGCATTTATTCTGCAAGCACACACGAAAATAAAACACGAGAAAACACTCTGGAGGCTCTTAGCACTTATGGGTTGTAAATGCTAAAGCATTTTCTTCCAATTGACCACCGTTAAGTGCTCTTTCTGCCACTCCTGGTGAGTTCCTGCAACAACGATTTCTAACAGCAAAGCTTTTCAGCAATCCCTTGATTCCAGTTTTTAACAAAACTCTTTTCAACAGCATAAAGAAAAGAGATCACCGGCACAGGCAGGACTCGAACATTTGTATGGTTGATCGACGAAGCCAGCAAACGTCCTTACTGACTCGGCTACTAACGTGAGTTAGTACCGCAGAGTCAAACAGCTTACTCACTCGGCTGCTGTGACTGTGGGGAGAGGAATCATTCCACCTGCAAGACAGAACACGGGATTAAATACACGTTGCACTTGCGGGCGCGTAGTTTAAGTGTACACGTTCCGTTCGCTCGTGCTGCATTTGATTTGCTTCTTCGCCGATAGAGCAACAATGATGCTCGTTGCGGCACCGAGGAAGCAAATTGGCTGAAATCGTGAACATGAGCCGTCAGGATGGCCGTCAAAGTTGCGTACAGCTTCGCTAAATTGACGCCTTACGCTTTAGTGCGAACGTCCTTCATTTTAGTGTTTCAGCTGCGTATGTTGTTGACCTTTACGAATAAATTGGTCTGATGAATCCGCTATGGAGCTAGTCGAAGCCAGCGCGCATGCCAGCGCGCTCAGGTGTATTTTAGTAACTATAAGTTTGCCCAATCGAACATGGCGAAGTCACGGCGCTGGAGTTGCCCAGAAGCAGGCATTGTTTTGTGATTTGTTATTGGGAAGTACGCCCTATAGAACATGTAACAGCTGGTACGACATTTCCTACCCCGGGTCCTTACCTTGTATTTTAAATGCGAAGCAAGCGCTACGGAACGCATCGAAACCACTTTGCTTTAGAAGACGTTTCGTTGCTACGGACGCCGAACGTCGGACGTCCGCTTGTGCCCAGAATTTTCCATTGATTGTCTAGAGTTCAAGATATGAGTCTTGTCAGCAGCGTTGGTTAGTTTGTCTTCTTACCGAATCCATGTAAGATGCAAATGAAAACTTGTCAACGCGTAAATGTAGGCTAGTTGGTTCGAACTGTTGGTTCAAAATGGAAGGCGCTTATTTAACTTCAAGGTATCAGAAGTAGTTTCAGAGGGCTCACCGCTTCGGCCGACGAATCCATGGTACTTGAAGTGCCCACTTCTTTGATTAGGCTTGATTATGTCATGGACGCAGGACCTGCACTCAGATTGTTTTAATTTATTTGACCTATTGGCGCATCCCTTGAGAGAATGAGCTTAGTAAGCACAAAACAAGGTTGTAAATTAAAGTTATGCAACATTTTCCGCTGTGATTATATTTTAAGACCAATTAAGAATGCAGTCTTTTAGGACCCATGGGTAAGTAAACAACCATTTTCTTACGCGTAGTTTTGAAAGAGGCCAACATATTTTTATAGAACCAACTAAATGACAAAGCGTATACATCAAATCCAATAAAAAACACTAAATACGCTCTACCCTCCCTCTTACCTACATTCAGACGTGAATACGCTCTAAAAATTCTGGCGTGGTTACCTTACAGGTAAAAAGCTTATGATTGCTTAGCATGTTTTTGCGAGCGGTAAGAAATATAGCCAACTCAGAAACACAAGCGGGGTTATTCAGAAGTGAGCTTTGAGAAGAAAGCTGCTTTTTCTCCCTCCCGCAATTAGATTTTGTTTTGCTATAAAGGCCACGACAAATCCTCTAAAAAGGGGCCATTAGCGTCGGACACGTGAAAGTGTGTTTTGTCGCAAAGGAAGAACAAAGCAACCTGAAAAACCCTGGATTCTCTGACGTGGCGTGTGGTTAGGTGTCGTGGCTAGATAAATTAACTCGCACATAACTGAACACTCATTTACAAAACAAACATTTGTTGAGGAACGCCGGAAAACCCTTTATTTTATTTCCTCTGCAACTTTTCAGGCTGGGTAACGAGGTCAGTTTTCGCACCTCCATATTTAAACGTGTCGTCAGCCGCCTGGCGGCTTACATTACGACCTTTTGTGCGCAAGACAGATGACGACTGTCTAGAAAACGAGTCTAACGGCAGCGACGCGCCCGAGCATTCGCCTCTGGAGAACCCCTGCGGCTGTAGCCACAACTCTCCGCGCATTTCTTGAAGTAGGCGGACCTTACTTGTTTCTTCTATACACGGCTGGGTAACGACCATGCTGTAACAATGGTGAGTATTCTGTTCAGCAGCTAACAAATAGAAACGAGTGTCACTAGCATCAAATAAAGATGTTTTCGTGCTTTCAGAGAGGACGAAGACACCAACGTGAGCTCCTGCCTCGTTATAGCCCTGCCACTGTGCCATATGTGTCTAAGCCACCTAGTTAACACCTGCATGTTTTGGAAAACGGTGCAGACCTCATTTAAGGCGTCAGAAGAGGTGCTGAAATATTGCTCATAAAATTACTCTATTATTTCCCTTGCGCTGAAATTACTTTTCCTTTCTTTCTCTTCTTTTCCTGTTTCCCCTCTTCTCCTGATCGTTTCAGTTGCTTCTATCTTCCTCTGAAATCTCAATTCTGACCCGCTTCACGCGGCTGCTTTGGGCACAACCACACAACCCCGCAATCCCGCGTGTCCGGGGAATTCCGGCGGACTGCGTCATAGGCTAAACGACCTCTGCGTAAAAAAGAGACATAGGGTTCTTTCGTGGAAGCTTGCAGCTCCTATTTCCCCAATTTTTTTTTTTTAATTTGGAGGGTGAATGCTGCAGCAGTTAAACTAAACATATCTCACGTAATTTAGGTTATGCAGGTGGTCCAGATCCTGTAGAAGACGCCAGTGTAATCGTGTCTTTGTCAGGTATTCACAATTTTTTGCATAGGAGGGGAACTGTTGTTTTGGGTTACTGTTCCTCATACGAATGAAACATTCGGTATTCTGTCTGAAGGGTCGTGTACCACAAAAATGTCATCCCTCGATCTCTCATCCGTGGTATTCTCGGAAACTCCCATGGGTCTCTTGGCGTTATCTCCGTCAGCAATGCCTCCATGTTTCGATAAAAAAATGTGGTGTTGCTTCGAAACTACCAAATAGCCATACACTGAGTTTAATGCTCAGCCTCCTTGCAGAGCTAAACTCTAGTTGCCCCAGCTTCCAGCAACGTCAACAGCTAGCCTTGCAGCCGGGCTCAACTCTACTCGGGGATGGTTCCGCATAAATGAGGCCGACCGGAACGAGGAGCGAGATGATGAGGCTCAGCTGGGTGGCAGCCGTGCGCTGAATAAGAGGTCCTGGGTGTTTGCTTGTCGCCCCCATCACATCATTCACCACAGCCGCGTTCGAACCTGCGTTCTTGGGCTCTTCAGTACAATCTCCAAGCGTAAGCACGCATTAACTAAGCCCAACCGAGGATGAGCTAGGTGGGGCCACCAGCTTCGTAGTTTGCTTGCTCCGTCTTGGCTCCACCAGTGCGAAGCTGCGCCAATTTTCTAGGTACGCTACAAGGGTTCTATAAATTTCAACTACGTTCATTTTATTCCCTGTTGGAAGTGTTACTGTGCAGTCGTGCAATATGGGGTGGTGTGAGGATCAACAACAGGGAAATTTCCTCAGTAAAATCAGGCGCGCATGGGAAGTAGTATAGCACAAAAACGCAGGGCAAAGGAACCTGGGTCCGAAAAAAATTGATGCAGCACAACCGTATTTCCTTCGAAGTTCTTAGAACACTCGTGGCTTCCGCTGAAAGTGACGCCAGTGATTTAAAATTAAGCAGAAGGGTTTTATCAAGCCAACAGATCTTATTTCAGAATAAGCAGTAGAGATTAAAAAGCTTTTGAAAGCGCATGTTTTGAAACATTTTATTGCCTTCTGTAGCGATCGAATTTCTCACACTCAGACAGTAAACGTCAAACGTACTCGACCGATGTTAGAATATTTTAAAAGGCCCGGACAGTTGCTTTTATAAGAAGTTGCGTCCGACTTTTATCACTATCCCTCCACGTACATGTGAACTTAAAGTTAACCTATGACGCCGAAAGCTTCAGCATTACCCATAGGGAGTAGACAATCAGCACCCTCGGTCATGAAATGCACAAACACCAATCTGAAGCGCTAAGAAAAGTTCACGAAAAGCGGCAATGAAGCGTAGGGTGAGTTGGTGTAGTGAACAAATGAATGCTAGACTCTACTCGATAGATCGTGTTAACGTTTCAGTTTTAAGAAGTTGGAATTCAACGGCTCGGATCGCACAGAAACACAATTCGTGTTGGGGATGGGAATAATGTGTACAAGTGGTGAAATTCTCTCCTGCCGGCCTACGGGGATCCGTGCATTCTTCACGAAGTAATACTTGAATAGCAAGAGTACTAGTCAATACAATATTGCAGCGCCCAAATCTACCGCCAAAATAAGCGTGAAACCAGATGCAAACAGCGGGGTTATTCGTGACCGCAGCTTTTTCGCTTGCTTTCGTTTCGAAAACGTTTATTGAGATTTATTGTAAACTGGCTTTATTTTGTACGAGAACAAAGGCAGGACTCGATGCCGAGCAGCCTTTCGAAGATAGAACGTGTCGATAAACCCAGCCGGTTAGCGGTGTAAAATACTACACCACACCGAGTTTTCGACTATATCGTTCCCCGGGACAGTGCGCCGCTCACATGCACTGAATTTGTCTTAAAGCCCGAAAGCAATGGGTAAAACATGCAAGAAAAAAATTCTGGTTGACACAGCAACCTCTACTGCAGCGGAAAAGTGTCGTTTTTCAAGCGTGAATAAGAGTTGTAATAGAATCTAGAAACAGTGAAATGCCGACCGTTAGTGCTGGAACAATGTGCATCGGTGATTCCTCCTTCTCTACACAAGATGATCCACACGAGTGCTGCCCTCGGGGCATGCGATGGTAGTACAGTCTATGTAATAGAAATTCAATTGGTATCCATTATTGCTGATTTTTATGGTGACATTGTACGAAATGCAGAATAAATAATAGAAAGATGGGTGTTTACCCAAGCTGCCGGTTAATCCCGGTAAGTTGTTTACACAAGTGCATGTAGTTAAGGTACCGTAAATGCAGCAAACACGGACAAAAAATATGTACGCCTGCAAACTGTACAGAGCCGAAGAAGGAAGACACTAAGATCTGGACCCACAGACAAATTGCGCTGTCAGTTGAGTGCAGGTAACTGTTGCGCGGAATCCCAGAGGCCGCGCAACAGTTACCTGCAAGTTTGTCTCGCAAGCCCCACGTTGCCTCAGGCATCACCGCTTGTTACGAGACTGAGACACGTAAGGAGGATAGCAGCCCTCAAGGAATCTTTGTAGTAGCATGCGTTTAACTGCGAAGCAGTATACTTCTAACCAGCCAAGGAAATTTTCGTGTACGCATCAGCAGAAAACTCCCAAGCTAGTACTGGCTACACAAATAATCATCCCAGGCCACTACTAGATACTCCCTATACACAATCTGCACAAAGTACTGGCACCCTAAGGGATCGAACCAGCACCCGAAGACAAGCGGAGCGAGAACCCTTCGTATCGCTGGCTCAGCTACGCCCACACGTGGAGACGGGTAAGACAGACGGTGGTTTGGATTCAGCGTCTGTGGAAGTTGGAGGGCGCCTTTAGGAGGCGACGCATGAAAGAAGAGTGAAAGGAAGGCAACGAGAAAGATTACGTCACAGCCGCACGTGCCGCCCTCCTGCTCACCCTTCGAAAGGTGCCGCTCTCCTTTTCCTTTGTCCAGAGCACAGCCCGAACGCGGGGCCCCAAACACAGAGGCCCAGCGTTCGAGACGCCACCCCGCGAATCACAGGTAACGGGTGGCTGAGTCTCTGGTTTCTTTCTTTGTAGAGTCACGTGTGCAAATTCAAGTGACGCCGCATGGACAGTCATTGTGGGCATCATTTACTGCTTCGCAGTCCAACCTCCGTCACAGCGTGAATTAGAGCCAAATATTTAAACATACTCATTTTGGAAATCTTCTTCTTGAACTATTTTATCCAGTTGTTTACAAGGAATACACGTTACCAAACAACAAATCTTTGCCTATTTTTCCAAAAATGCTAACTACAGCTGCAACGTTTACTTAATATTTGGCTCTCTTAAAGGTGGGACCAACAATTTTCAGCGTTTAAACATCCCCAACGTTAACGTAGGGTAATGTAAAACGTATATTTTCGCTATTGTTTTATTTGTTTCTTTGAATTCGGGGGGAATTGAAAGTGTTCCGTCAAGTTTTCTGTCGTGTACTAGTGGCTGATAAAGATTGCATAAATACGCCTGCATATTGAGCTCTGAAATAAGAGATTGGTTTTGTTAAAGCGTGAAAACAAGTAGTAAACGCGTATAGCTTACGGAAATGGGGAGGTAAGACATGCTATCTACTGGGCTCTAAATCTACCCTTCTTGCGTTTTTTAGCGGGAGTGGTTCTTCACTCCGTGCTTCTCGGTGCTTTCTGTAGGTAGAAGGGTGGCTAAAGACGGATGTCGGTTTCATTTTGGTCAATGTGAACAATATCACAATTGCTCGCCATTGCAGAGAAACTGGTCATGCTGATTAGATAGCTTCAGATATATTTCTTGTTTTAGGCCACTTTAATGGCATGTCCTGCGATAATTGTAGTCTCTTGTGTAAACTCATTTACTGCGCCAACATGTACGGTCTTCTCTACAGACAAAAAAAAAAGAGCTAGTCCTTTTATGTTTTTTAATCGGTGTCTTGTTTCTCATGCATGCATATTTGGAAATTGATTTTTTTGTGTTTGCTTTCACAACATCTAAATTTAGAAGCGAAGTTTACGATATTGACTTGACCACACATCTCCCTTGCTAAGTGCGTCATTTCTATGTCGTTAAAAAGTCAACAATATTAAAACATTTCTTCTGCCAGTACGAAGAAATCTCTGTGGCTTGCATGTTCCTTCATTCTCCATAAGCTTCAGGTGTCGCTTTATCTTGGAAACGTACTTGCCGGAGTTTGACGAAATACCGTTGTCGTAGAACAAATATTTCAAAACTAGCATTTAGACTCCAACATTCTTTCGAAATGTGTGTTTCGTAGTTTCGTGTTTCAATTTCTATCTGGCCCTTTCTTATTTAGAAGTTCTGGAGTAACATCTGTCCTCGTACACCTTCCCTTTGTATTTCATTGAATAAGCACAAACTTTAGAGACGGTTTCTGCTAATATAAAACGAGCGAATGAGCAAGCCAAATGGGCGTATTTTTGGGTAAAGGTCACTCCAAATAACAAGGCGGAAACCTTAAGGCAAGAAATGAAGCCGCTAAAAACGGATTTCACGAATCCACAAACCAACAAGCGCGACGCGGATTTCAATAAATGGTAATATATTTATTTATTTATATTTATTTATTTATTATTTATTTATTTACTTTTTATTTATTTGTTTATTTTATTTATTTATTTATTTACTTGTCTATTTATTTAGAACATACTGCGGACACTAGGTCCAAGCAGGGTGGGCGATACAAGTGAACACAGTTCAACAGCAATAAACCACTTCATGACAGCACATTTGTGGTGGCTAGGTCATTCCACTCACCGATAGTGTGTGGAAAAAAAGAAAACTTGAAAAGGTTAGTTCGTGAAAAGTAAGAAGTAAGCGCGTTGGGTTGGCGGTGCCGGGTAACACTTGTTGTTAAGGGCGATATAAACAGTGAAGGGTCGAGTGCTAATTTGTTACCTACGCGTATGGAAACAAAGTCGTCTGAATTGCTGTGTTAGAATTTTGAGTAAAGGTAGGTGGTTAATTTTCATTAGTTTGTTGGGGGAATCAGTTCGGGAAAATTTGTTATGTATAAACCGCACAGCGTTTCTTTGAATTTGTTCAAGGTTATCAATGTTAACTTCTGTATACGGATCCCAAACGGTGCATGCGTATTCGAGCTTGGGTCTTATTAATGCTACGTAAGCTAAAAGCTTAACGCTAGGCGGGGCACTTTTAAGTTTGTGTTTTCGATGAAAAAGCTTTCGGAAGGCAGAAGAGCAAACGTTGTTGATGTGAACGTTCCAGGACATGTTATTTGTTAGTGTCACGCCTAAATACTTATAGTTATTCACCTCTTCCAGCGGCAATGAACCCAGTTTGTACACACGCTTGAGTGTTGTTTTTTTACGAGTGACAGGAAGATACACACACTTGTTAGCATTAGGAATAATGCCCCATTCATCACACCATTGGGGTGAACCACATCACATATTGGGGAGAACCATGGATTTAGTTTGCTCTTGATGCTTTTGCCGACCGGCTGCTCCGGGCTGAGTTATTTGTGTTAACCATGGGCCAATTGAAGCGCCCGTTCCATTCTTTATGCCGCACGTGTTGCCTCCTTTGATAGGTACAGTTTTATCAAACTAACGCCAACAGCCTATATTATATTTCTTTATTCTACAGTGTTCTGGAGGCAATTCGACGCTTCGAGAAACATTCGCGTTGAGCAGACGCCGCAGTATTCGATTCGGTGACACAGTCGGCGCACATACCTTTGTCGACTGATGTTTTACTGCCTGTGTATTTTTAAATTGTTAGGGCAGAAAAAGTTCGCTGCAACACACCTGTTTTTCCTTTAAGCCAACAGCGGCATCTTTGGCTTCGTGACATCTGGCGGAGGTGCGGCCTACGCACCCTTTATGCTGCCTACGCCTTCTGGAAGCCGACAAGCCAGCCCAAGCCGAGCAAGCCGCCGAATTCAAGTTTTACCGGCCGAGTTTGGTCTCCTACCAGCACGAACCAAGAGAAAGACCGCTGAAACCAACAGCATAGCGC
Source organism: Haemaphysalis longicornis (assembly GCF_048455015.1). NCBI lineage: Eukaryota > Metazoa > Arthropoda > Arachnida > Ixodida > Ixodidae > Haemaphysalis > Haemaphysalis longicornis. Next base: position 197,256,254 of record NW_027526361.1, read on the forward strand.
AACAAGCCACTCCTCCCATTGCCCTACAACAGCCCCGGGAACCACCGTCGTTCCGCCGATCCCCCGGTGAAGACCCTGAGGACTGGTTGGAAAAACTGGAGCGTGTCCGGGTCTTTAACCTGTATGATGACGAAGAAACATTTCGAAAACGAGTTCCTCAAAGCATTCGCCACCGTCATGCGGGAAGAACGAGCTGCACGTTTGTTGGAAACACGGACGCAGCATCCCAATGAAGGGGTCGTGATCTTCGGTGAGGAGATAAAGAGACTATTTCGCCGCGTGGACCCCGAGATGACGAAAGAAAAAAACTCAGATTTATGATGCGACGAGTGAAGCAAGAACTCTTTGCTTGCCTTGTACGCAACACACCTAAAACGGTGGCCGAATTCACGTCTCAGACTGCCGAATCGGAGAAGACGCTGGAAATTTGTACAAGGCAGTACGACCGCCCCATCAATGCGCTTGCTTCGGAAACGATCGGTACCGGGGCTATTAGCTTAGATACAATACGCGAGGCAATCCGAGCAGTGGTGAGGGAGGAGCTAGCTTCAAAACTTTTCCCAGCAATGCCACTACCTCAAGTTGCTCCCTGACCCACGTAACCCCCGAAGAAGTTCAACCCGCTTTGGGAACTTCTACACGGTCCGAATAACACCGCGACCCCAATCGATGACCTATTCCGCGGCTGTTCGTCTACCCCGCCCTGCTCCAACCCGTCGTAAAGACGCCCGCCGTACCACTGTCCACTGTCACCCACCCGACACCCTGCAGGCCAATACCAGACGTCGAAGAAGACTGACGTATGGCGAATCACCGATAATCATCCGCAAATACTACCACAGTTGAGAGGCCGATACCATCTTTCGTCGCTACCCATACAACACACTCGGACTGCGTGGTTTTTTCGTCGACGCACCTAGCCCTTTCCGTGGCCAACGACCACGTGAGATCGACGAAACCCGCCGTGGCCCAGCCCGTTTCAACTGTTCGCCGTTGCCCTACCCATACCAGTCCTCAAGCCTGTGTAGCAATGCTGATTTAGCACTTGGAAAGTCCCGCAGCCCATGGGGGGGAAACTAAAAGGAGCAAAGTCTGGAGGCGAAGTTGCAACATGGCGGAAAGACGAAAACCCTCCAACAATGCAGCGATTCCACAAAGACCGTGATTGACGACATGCCCTCAGCCAGACTACCAGATCCAAACCTGACGTGACTCCCGAACACGACCTCAGCCGCACGACGCCACAGCTACCCAATATGACAGCCTGCGGCTGAGAAGACGACGACAATGAAGACGCATAGCACCCGACCGCCAACACTCACAAGCCGAGATACGATGCCCCGGCGCACCTGAAACTCGAGCAAAGCGGTGTCTGACGTCCAGTTGTCCATCGACGGCTTTGTCTTAGTGGCCATCATCGACACGGAAGCCGACTACTCGGTAATGAGCGGGTCATTCAGTTCGAAGCTGAAGAAATTTGCCACGAGATGGGACGGTCCGCACATACGCACAGCAGGAGGCCATCTCGTAACGCCAAGTGAAACGTGCACATGGCGCATCACAATAGACGGCACCACGTGCCCTGCTGCGTTCTTCATTTTGCCTAACTGGTCCCACGAAGCAATTCTTGGCATTGACTTTTTGACGGACAACGGCGCAATAATTGATCTGCCGACTAAGTCGATAATGTTTCCTCCGAACACTCCACGACGCCGCTGCCGAAACCCCAATTCCGTGTTGGTGTAGGGATCGCAACCGATCACGTCACCCTGCCACCCCACGAAAGCTTGATGATCACCGTTTACTGTGAGGGTGCTGCCCCTGACATCGACGTTATCAATGAGAGTGACCAAAGTTTGCTTCTCGACCCCGGTGTCTCCGTCGCATGAGGGATTGCGCGCTTTAAGCAACGCAAATCCCACGTTTTGGTCACTAATTTCACCAAGGAGCACCAGCATATAAACAAGGGCACTGGCATTGCATTCCTCGAAGAAACGCAAGAAACAATTGAAGTGTTCGCGACCGCCAACTTTGAACGCACACGCGCAGATGTTTTCAAGCTGCCTCATCCTTTCGACGTGAACGCGCCTCTGCCGCAAGAAAACTGGCACAAATTGTTGAAATGTCTGCGTCCCTACAGCGAGTGTTTTAAATCGAACTAAAAACTACGTCAGACACCTGTAGCAAAGCACCGAATTAGAACCGAAGATGCAGACCGACCTCCCGGACAGTCACCATACCGCGTGTCTTCACACGAACGGGAAGCCATCCGGACCCAAGTCGACGGCAAGCTTAGCGACGACATTATGCAGCCATCGAAAAGCCCCTGGGCTACTCGGGTCGCAATTGTGAAGAAAAAAGACAGAGCTTTGAGGGTCTGCGTTGACTAACGGCGATTGAAAAAAATTACCGAAACGGACGTTTACTCCTTGTCACGAACCGACGACGCCCTCGACCACCTCTGCCATGCGAAGTACTTCTCATCGATGGATGTGAAGACCGGCTACTGGCAAATTGAAGTGGACGAGGAAGACCTAGAGAAGACTGCATTCATAATCCCTGACGGCCTTTACGAGTTCAAGGTGATGCCGTTTGGGCTGTGCACAGCACCAGCGACGTTTCAAAGAGTCATGGACACTGCTAGCTCATCTGAAGTGGCACACCTGCTTCGTTTACCACGACGACGTTGCGGTATTCGCCCGGACATCAGACGAACACCTTGCGAGGTTGGAGCCTGTACTCGAAGCCATCCGTTCTTCGATATTAATGCTGAAGCCTGAAAAGTGCCGCTTCGCGTACGAGGAACTCAAGATTTTGGGTCACGTCGTACCCGAGGAGTGAGTTCTGTCTGACCTGGCGAAAACTTCAGCCATAGCGAACTTCTAATGGCTGAAAGACAAGAAGGGCGTGCGAAGATTTTTCGGACTGTGCGCATCCTACCGGCGCTTCGTCGCAAACTTCGCAGGCATTGCAGAGCCACTCACACGCTTGACAAAAGATAGCACCCTTGACAAAAGATAGCAAAAGGAGGATAGATGAACTCGAATCAGCCTTTAACGATAAGCTGTCAGGGGTATTTAAGAAAATAGAAGCGCAAATTAAACTGTAGTGCTGTGAACTCGGTCTAGATGAAACTGCAAATGTCCTTGAAAGTAAAGATTTCATGGGCAAGAAATTCGATGAATTGAGTGCAAAGCAGAATGAGCTCGTCGCTGCCAACAAGGCCTTGATGGCGCAAAACAAAACACTGCGTAAAAAAGTGGCCGATTTGGAACAACATTCCAGAAAGAACAACGTTGAAATAAAGGGTGTGCCTTCAACTCAAAATGAAGACTGTTCTGCGATCTTGAAACGAATGGGCGAAGTCGTGGGCTGTCCGGTGTCCACGGCTGACATCAACACCATTCATCGCGTTCCTTCAAAGTCTGGCGATAAGGCTATCATAGCTCGTTTTGTCTGCAGGGACAAGCGAGACGATTTTGTCAGGAAAGCACGCAAAGCGCGATTGCGGACTAATTAGATTGGCTTTTCCAAAAGCGCCGATTCCGCTATCTACGTAAATGACCACTTAACTATTGAAAACAAAATGTTGTTCTCGAAAGCTCTCGCACTCAAAAAGGAACACCGTTGGCAGTATCTCTGGACGGAAAATTGCCTGATGAAAGCCCGACAGACTAACGACAGCCGCCAGTTCCGCATATCCTCGGAATCGGATCTGCGCATCTTTGGTTAGACCGACAAAACCTTAGCGCCGATGTCTCTGATTTCCTCAGACGAATTCCAACATGTTCTTTCCGAAAACAATCGCACTTTTATTCATTTCAACTCTCGAAGTTTTCGTAAAAACTACGACGGCATCACAAATTTTATTTCCTCTTTAGATCATTCCTTTTCCTTTATTTGTTTGTCTGAGACTTGGCTCACTCCCGGCGACGGCAACTTATATAGCATAAATTCTTACAATGTAGAATTTTGCCATCGCTCTAATAACACTCATGGTGGTTCAGCAATTTTCATATCTACTGACATCGCATACACACGAAGGTATGATTTATCACTCGACGTAGCAAATTGCGAGTCGGTTTGGGTTGAAGCGAACTCATCATTCTTAGCTATCGACAGTTCAAATTTCGTTTTGGGGAGCATTTACCGGTCTCCATCATCACCAATTCAAGACTTTCTTCTTTCCCTTGATAATATTCTTCAAAAACTGTCGTCTGAAAATAAATACGTGATCATTGTGGGGGACATAAACAGCAATTTACTTGATATTCATTCTGCAGTTTACAAAGACTATACCGACTGTTTTACAGGCTACGGCTTTGAGTGTTTAATTAACTCTGCGACAAGACGCCCCGCCCGGGGATCTCACTCGCTAATTGATCATGCTCTATGCAACCTACCAACACGGCCAATATCTGGTGTTGTTGAAACCGACATAACTGATCATGACCCTATTTTTATTGCCCTCAAATCCGACGCCTCTCGTTCTGATGTTTCTTATTTCGCCTCAGTTTTCAATGAAGTAAAATTTGTCGAAAAAATTGGCGATACTGATTGGTCCTTTATCAAAGTAATGCTCGATCCTGTGGAGGCCGTTACTTCCTTCTGCTCGACATTTTTGCAAGCAGTCACTATGAGCACCACGACTGTGAAATGCAAAAGAAGATATAAACAATCCTCCAACCCGTGGGTAACCGATAGCTTATTGACGTGTATGCGGCAAAAAGATAACCTACATAAAAAAACTAAAAAACGACCATTTAACAATTCACTTGATATACGTTATAAAAAATATCGCAACATTCTTAGTAGCTTACTTAAGCAAGCCAAAAAACGCTACTACGAAAAAGCGCTTTCTCAAAGTAAGTATAATGCTAAAAAAAAGTGGAAACTCTTAAATGGCTTTTTAAACCGACGCCCACCAAGATCTCCGATATCTAGCATTAGCTACAACGACACTGTATATCACATGCCGTCCGACATTGCCAACGCTTTCTGCGATTACTTTTCCTTGCCCCAAACGCATGTACCCTTTGCGGCACTTTCGAACCCACGTCATACACCTCACTCCTTCTTTCTTCGCCCCGTTTCTTCTGAGGAAGTATACGTTACTATCACTCAGCTTAAAATTACAAGTCCCGGCCTAGACAACATTTCTATCCGTCATTTAAAATTAGTTGCCCATCTCGTTTCCGACCCTATCTGCCACATAATTAATTTGATATTCCAGTCAGGCGTGTTCCCTGAAATGTTAAAACGGTCGAAGATCATCCCTGTGTTTAAAAAAGGTAACAAAGACATAGTTTCTAATTACCGACCGATTTCGATTCTGTCCTCTTTCAGCAAGTTAATAGAGAAATTATTCTGTAAAAGGCTAACTAACTATTTAACAAAGTTTAATTTAATAAATTCTTGCCAATTCGGTTTTCGCTCGGGCAGCTCTATCAGTCTCGCTTTAATGTCTTTACTCGACTTTGTCAAAAATTCCTTAGATAAATCACTATTCGTTGGCTCAGTGTTTTTAGATTTTACAAAAGCGTTCGATACAATCAATCATGATATTCTATTTAACAAGCTACAGTCCTATGGTGTATCCGGCCCCCCGCTAACCTTCCTGAAAAACTATTTACTTGATAGACAATATGTGATATATGCTGCGGATGCTTTCTCTGAGACCAAAATATCTAACCAAGGTGTCCCACAGGGGTCCATTCTGGGCCCTTTGCTTTTCCTAATTTATATCAATGATCTGCCTGATATCGCTGGTTCATCTCATTGCGTCTTATACGCAGACGACACAACCGTTTCGATGTCTGACAAATGGTTAAATTCCTTGACAAATAAATTAAATTCTGTTCTCATTATTATTTTGGATTGGTGCGAACAGAATCATTTAATTATTAATCCTAGTAAGACTAAATTTATGGTTTTTAGGTCAAGCCACAGACACTTGCCGCTGGTCCCTTCCTTGTCGCTCGGTAATACTTCAATTCCCCCTTGTGATTGCACTACATTCCTAGGTATCCGCCTCGATTGTTGCCTTAAGTTTAACTATCACATAGACCACCTAAAAACAGCGACTGCGTTCGGCATTCGAGCACTACTGAAGGCTAGGAATTATTTCCCTACTCATACGTTGCTGTCGCTCTATTTTTCATTCATTCACAGCCACATGAATTATGGTATAATTGCATGGGGCAACACTTATAAATACATTCTGCACTCTGTTCAACACATCCAAAACCAAGCATTGCGCATCATTTCAAATAGTACTGTTTACTATAGTTCGACATTACTGCAACGCAAGTTTAATGTATTGTCAATCAACTGCCTGTTTAATTACAACATTGCTGTGATGTTGTTTAAACTACTCAACCACCAACTCTCTTTTGAATTTATCGATAATCAGTATTTGCGTAATCCGAACCCAACTAGATTTGCCTGTCAACGAAATTTTTTACTGCCACAGTTTACACTGACTACGGAAAAAGGAGTGCTCACTTCGCTTCGATTTCTTTGTGGAACACTCTGCCTCTGCATCTAAAATCCGGCCTGTCCCTATCGGCATTTAAAAAATCGCTAAAAGACCTTCTTTTGCAGAACTAGTATCTTTCTTTGCAGTTCATTTACCCCGGTTTAAAAGTAAATCTTCAATATGTCTCATCACACTGTGTTTTAATCTTATCACCTCATTAAGATTACTTTGATTTTTTTTTCGGACAAGTGCTGTCTTTATTGCACGAACTATTATGCATCCTGAACTTCTTAGTGTTTAGCATGTGTGTGTTTGTGTGTGTATAGCTATTGTATCTTTGTACAAGGTTTCTACCTACTGTATAATGATGATCTGATAATTATTTTACCTTTGCTATTGCATAAACTTTTCAATGCTGTTTCTTTAAGAGTCATGATTTGTAACTGCTAATCGAGGGTCCCGTGGCAGTCATGGGACTTTGGGACCCTCGTCTGTATATTTTAAGAATTGTACCTCTCTTGAACGGCAAATAAACTCTCTCTCTCTCAAAGATATCAACGTAAATGCGCCAGGACACCAGTGATATAGGCCTAGGTGCCGTCTTCGTCCAAAAGCAAAGCGGTTGCGAAAAGATAATCGCATATGCTAGCCGTCTGCTGTCGAAGGAGGAGAGAAACGACCCTGCCTTCGAGAAAAAGTGCCTGCCCATCATATTGGCCTTTTCGAAATTTCGCCCATACGTGTATGGTAGACAGTTCAAAGTTGTGACAGACCACGATGCGTTGTGTTGGCTCGCCAATTTGAAAGACACCTCTGGCCGTCTTTGGCGATGGAGCTTGTGCGTAAAGGAATTCGTCGTTACAATCGTCTATAAATTTGGCAGGAAACACTCCGACGCCCACTCTTTTTCCCGCACCTCCGTGGACCCACCACCTCAAGACTCCGACGCAGACAGCGCATTCTTCGGTGTCGTGACGGAGAGTGAGCTAGCCGCCCAGCAGCGTGCCGACCCCGATTTAGGCGCCATGGAAGGACGCAATGTCACCGTGCCTAGGACCTTCAAACGAAACGTACCAGCATTCAGCCTCAATACATCCGCCCTCGCGAAGAAAACTTTCAACCCCTGAAAGAGAACTAATTATCTTCTAGTAATTCCTGCAGGCCTTCGTGACGAAATTTCGGAAGCAAGCCACGACAACCCGCCATCCGGACATCTCAGGACAGCACGCACTATTGGAAAAGTCAAGGCGAATTACTATTGGCCCCGCCTTAGAACAGATGTGCCCCAATATGTCCAGAGCTGCCGTGACTACCAGGGACGAAAAACATTACAGACGAGACCCGCTGGACTTCTGTAGCCTATTGCCGTCCCACCTAGTCCTTTCCAACAGATTGGAATGGACCTTCTGCACCCGTTCCCTACGTCACGACCCCAGAACAAGGGGATTGTCGTGGCGAAAAACTACACGACGCGCTACGGAGAGACCGCCGCTCTTCCGAGGGGGACTGCACAAGAAGTCGCCAAGTTCTTTATAACCCAAGTTGTGCTGTGACATGGAGCCCCTGAAGTCATATTCACGGACCGCGGAACAGCGTTCGCTGCGGAGCTTATGCAAGGAATCTTACGCTACAGCAACACGGATCACAGCAGAACGATGGCGTACCACCCCGAAACGAACGCACTAGAGGAACGTCTGAACAGGCCATCGCGAGTATGCTATGTACGTTGACGTTGAAGTTGAACATAACACTTGGGCCGAAGTCCTTCCGTATGTCACGTTTGCGTACAACACGGCTATCCAGGAAACTATGGAGATGACACCATTCGAGCTTGTCTATATAAGACCGCCAACTACGACGCTTGACCCCCTCTATGCTTGACCGATGCTTGACTACGTACTTCCACTCATAGAAGACGACGACTTAAACGCCGTCGTCCAAGGATACTTTCAGCGCGCAGAAGAGCCCCGCCAGCTCGCTCGCGCAAACGACCAGCAGCTCGTGTGTTCCGGACGCTAATACCTTCGCGCCCTAAGACGCCGAGTACCGTCCAGGGGATTGTGTGTGAGTTTGGACTCGCATACGAAGACATGTGCTCAAAGAGAAACTTGTCCGACGGTATTTCAGACTCTACTGGATTCTGCAAAGTGTTGGCCAACTTACCTACGAGGTGATCCCCGACGGTGGTTCCGGAACATCATGACGACGCACGCGGCCCGAAGTCTTCCATGCGGATCGCCCGAAAGCTTACTACGCCAGATAATAACTTTTTTTGTTGTTTGTTCGGACTGTGTTTTTTTAGCATCGGGTCGATGCACTCTTAGAGAGAGGGGGGGTTAATGCTGCGAACCACTCATTTGGTTTGTTTGTTTAAGCTATTGCCAACCGGCTGCGACGGGCTGTGTTATCTGTGTTAATCTTGGGCCAATTGAAGCGCGCGTTCCATTCTTTATGCCGCACGTGTTATCTGCTTTTATAGGGACAGTGTATCAAAACAACGTCACCAGCCTAGAATAAGCTTTTTTAATCTACAGTGTTCTGGAGGCAATTCGGCGGTGCGACAAAAACCTGTGTTGAGAGATAAATGCCCGCAGACCAGACACCGCGGTATTCGATTTTCCGACACTAGTCTGCGCACGTCTCTTTCTTGACTGCTGTTTCTCTGCCTGTGTATTTTTATGTTGTTGGGGAGCACAAGCTCGCTCCAATAAATCTGATTTTGACTTAAGCCAGCAGCGTCACCTTTGTCTTCCTGGCAATATCAAACAACAACAAACCTCACGCAAGTTGACAGACTGGGGATCTTGTTGATGGCTATCGGAGATAGCACAAGCAATGGTAAATTACGACCAACGAAAACTTTATAAGGAAAACCTATTTTTGGTAATTAAATCTGAAAAGAAAAAATACATAACCAAGACATTACTTTGAAGTTAAAGCGATGAATAACAACCAATTAGAACAGAAGAAATGATACTTTTTAAGAATGGAATGAAGACGACCAACACCAAGCAAAGACGCTTGATGTTGGTCGTGTCCAATAAATGTCAATCCAATAAATTAGGAACGACACGGCTTTATTGTGCTTAAAAATGATAGTTGTGCACTTACAGACGAAGGTAATGGCGATTCATACAAAATATAACCGCGTTTTCGCGTCAATATAACGTAGGGTAATCGTAATTTAAAGGAGTTACAAACTATGCATTAAAAAGGCATAGCGAAAAATAAAATTAAAAGCCTCAACCGGCAGCACTTCATTGAACTTTTATGAGTTATTGCAGTCGCTACGTATATCAGCGGGTGTCCCCTAATAAACCTTTTTTTATACTTCTGCATGTCAATTTTCAATGACGAGAAGGTTGTGCTGCCACCATTAAAATTTTTCATTAGTAAAAAAACAAACTACGTGCCACGTGTAAGTATATAGTGGATGTCTTTCCCACATGTCTTCAACGTCATAGCTGTGCTCTGAATTTTAAAAATTGTCTTGAGGTGCAGGAATGAACATGCAAAAAGAACTTAAAGCGATATAATTATACAGATGTTTTAATACAGTAATTTTACAGCAGGAAATAAGTTTTCGTTTGGGTTAAATGATGTACACCGAAAATAGGCTGATATTTTTTGTGCCATATTTATTTTCATTATGTTATCTTTTTCCTCCCCATACCTCTGTTGTTTTTGAAGTGGCAGAATTGTTTCCTGTCCTCACCATTGGTTTCAGTCTGGCAGAAGAAAATTTTCTATTATGAAATTGCTTGTCGTAGGAGCACAACAGGTTAATAATCGCGCGAGAACCCTGCTTGAAACTAAAGTAAATTTTTATTGCTCTTAAGCTGTCCTTCGAAAGAACCGCTGATTAAAAGGACTCTATTTCCTGTAATGATTCTTATTTTGTCGGTAGCAACCGGAACCGGTATTTTGTTGTCGGTCACCCAATTACTCGGTTGAATTGCTGTGTTGCCTTTTGTGCCCCTATTTCGAGTTTTTTCCTCATTTTGGAGTCTAGAAACTTTGCAGAAGCGCTTGGTTTCGGCCTGGCCTATTGCCAGGGTCTTTTTGTCCTTAACGATGTTCTAGTTCCGTGTACTTGCCAAATATATACGGTTCTTTCAAGTTTTGCGTACCTCTTTCTCGCACTTGAAAGGATTCCAATTGCAGGTTTCTGCGCTCCCATTCCTCATACAACCCCATTTAGTTCGAACAGAACACTTCCGCCTGGCTTCACTGGACCTTGGGTTTCCTGTCTGTTTTCCCTCTTTTTAGCGTCACATGGCTGAAGTTCGTGTTTCCCTACATGTGCGGGATAAATCCGCGGTTTGAAATAGTGGTCTAGTTTCTCTCTCCTTCAAACGAAGTAAACCAATTAGCTAACCTTCATTATCCCCAGTGGGTGTTCATTTCCTGTTTTTCTCTCTCTCTCTCACTTACTCTATGCACGATTTCTCAGAAATTTGATTTGCGTTTAAAACTTTTTATAGTATAACTATAACTTTATAGTATAGTATAACTTTTTATAGTATATAGCATAAAACTTTTTAGCAGTATAAAACTAGTACATCTCGCACGGGATATCATTGTTTTTATTTCATGTATACAGGGCACACCAGGCCATTCAATGCTGCCAAATAATTATTGCGCGTCCAAGCAATGTGTGACCAGATTATTGCTCAGGCGAAGTTAACAACATAAACAAACAATGTAAGATTCAAAACTGGTACACTAACGTCGCTGTCGTATCAACGACGTTACCAAAGTTGTTGCCCAACTACTTCAAACACCTTCGCCTCCCTAATTCTCCCAATGCACCGCGTGGTTCCTACAAAACGCGACTTGCGCCAGTGTGCAAGTATTGTTGATACGTCACGTGCGTAAGGGTGCGAGCCATCGCATAGAGCAGCCGAAGTTCTCTTTAGTGCTGAGGGTTTGCTCTCTCCGATAACTTCAGTTATTTTCGCAATTTCAAGATCCCGCAACGCAACTGAAAGTTGCAGTCATGCCTTTGACAAGGGACGCTAAGGTACCACACCAGTGAAGTGACCTGCATTGCCAACAATTTCCGCTATGGTTGCGGACGAACAATCTCAAATTGCCACTAGCTGGTTATTCTGTCGTTTATTTATGTGCCACTAATTTGGCGGCCAGTGGTGGGGGGAACAACTTTTCACTAAATTGATACCCAGGCGATGTTTTCACCAATATTATGAAAGGCACATCAGCAGGAATTTAACGGAGAACACACGTGAGGGGGAAGGTAGACAACTGTGTAGTTGAGTGGAATTGAGGTGAGCTTCAGTTGCCATTTCCATTCCCTTTGTTTGGACTCCGCGTTTTTCAAATGTTCTTTACGATTTGCCTACGCAAAACCAACCCCCTTCCAACCCGAGCTAACTTGACGGCGTCTTGTACCGAATTCTTCGTCGATGAGTCTGAGGCTCAATAATATATCGGTTCTTACGCGGTGATTTTTATTTCACATTTCGTGTTTGTAGGCATTCATGAAGTCGTCTAATTGTGTTGCGCACCAAATATTTCGTTTCATAGAGACCAAACGATGTAGAGGAGCCTTCAGGTGCCTCCATTGCGTTGTGGTTGCTGTGATGGCTAGTTCGATAAAGTTCATCGTTCAGAATGAACTCGTCCGAAGAACCAACAAAAACGGCCCCTCTGCGTTGGCAGTTAATGGAATATTGTTTGTTTGACGTCAATTAGGCTAGATGAGTGGCCTTTGGGTTTCCACCACACCACTCTAAGCCGTTGTTATTAAAAACATCTTGCTTAAATTAACTCCATTGATTGAGCTTGAGCTTGCTGTTCCTATTCGCACCGAAATGAATAAAGATGCACTGTTTTCGCTCCCTGCACTCCAGTGAACCCCCGTTAGAATCTTCGACCAGGGGATTTTAAGACCCCACTTATTCGAACAAACAATGATGCACAAAAACAAGAGCATATATTACACCGTTTTCCTAATACAAACCTTGTAATATTCGACATAATTCTTCGATTTACTTCGCTGCTCAGATTTAAACGAAATATACAGCGACATTATTGTACTTAAATTGTCTAGAAGTGTGCACAGGTTTTTTCTTTTTTGTTTTTTTAATGAAATCAATTTATGTGGTATGTGTTCACTTTCCTCCTTCTGTATTACACTTGATGTTCTCTGTGTCGGTTTTCTTGTTGACATTCTAGAACGTTGCTTCTTCTGGCATCTTTCGTTCTTTTTGTCCTTTTTTTCTTTCCCCTAACCATTGGTGATGATGGCTTTTTGTAGTAATTGTATACCGCTATTCTTTTATACATTTTCTCTCTCTCTCTCTCTCTCTCTCTTCAGCTGTCGTCATCAACACTGTTCAATGCCGAGTTTAGGGACAGTAGTCCGCTGTCAGGGAGACTATATGTGCCTTTTGCCTTTGTATCCCAGGCTACTTCTGTCTGGACAAAACCAATCGTAAGTTGGGCTTTACTGTATTCAAGATGAATTGAAGTTGAATGCAAGTTCAATACAACTTTCTTTGATTGCAGTATGGTACAGATTGTGACAAGGTTTTAAATTACCCATCGAGTAGCTGGAGGACCCATTTATACTGCTAATTATAGTGTCAGAGGTCTTAGCTGGAAACGAAGCTTGTCTTATTACGCACGCACTGATTCGCAATATGTACGTTTATTAGAGATTGTAGTTGCGTTTATTCTCCATTTGGTGGAAATCAATACAGCAATTACCAACATACCCCCAGGTTTATCTGCGACAGTTCTCGGCACAGTATGAGAGAACGCAGGGAAATATTTGACCGCGTACTTTCGCGATGTCTGTCAAGCAAGAAGACAGAAAAAAATGTACAAACTTCTTCTGAGCACTGAGGTAAGGAATGCTTGAAGGCTGCATCAGAACATTTATTACAAGCAAGTGTTGACTGCAATAACTGGCGTAAGCACGGCAGCCGAAGCGGCCGCAAAGTTACTTTTGTGGTTTTTTAGATTACTTGAGATGGAAAATCAGCGAGGCCCCTCACTCTCACTCTACGTAGCATAAAATATCAATTACCAATACTTATTGTCTATCACACCCGAGGCATGAACCCTGCAGTGCTTCGGTTGGTGCTCTTACTGCTACAATAACGAAAAAATTGACGTAAATGTTCGGAATATTATGACGACGGCTCCTATGGTACTGCATATATGTATATTTTCACATTAATTTTGTGTTGAAATTAGATGTCCTCTGTTTCTTACCCTTCCAGTTTTACATTTTCCTTCTCCCTTTCTGCCTGTCCTTTTTTGCATGTCTCTGCCTGTACAGAAAAGAAGTCTCGCATTTGCTGCTGATTACAAAGTCGTCTTCGTTGCGAATTCTAAAGATGCCACTCGCAGTTGCATTACACAATTTGATTAGGCAGTCACGAGTGCGCGGCTACTGTAGGTCTTTTTTTCAGTAAAAGGCTGTTGGGAACATTCTTTGGTGTTCCTGGGTGAGATTACTGTTGAGATTTCAGGTGAGATTACTTTGCGAGACTTGTCTCGGGCTGATCTTCTTAGCTTCGTGTTGGCCTTTTCGGACATTAGTAACAGATTTAGCACTCTTTGTGGGGAAACACAAATTAATGGGTACGTTTGTTTACTTAGGATGAAGGCATATGGCAAACAATGTAGAGGTCCCTTTCTTTGTTCGTACACACGATTTTATGAACAGTGTATTGAATAATGAAAAAGCACCTCTGACTTTTGGTTCAGTACAAGGGCGTAGTTTTTAACTCTTTTAGTTTTAACACCCCTTTTCAAACCCTTTACTCTGCGATGCCAAGTACTAGTTTTGCGCTGTTCGTCAATCTTGTGCTTTTGCTAACTTTTGGTCGGTGTTTCTCCCCTTCTCCTTCCCAGATACGAACAGCATGAAGGGTCGGTCCCCTAACGAACATTTGGGCCGGACTCTTTCCCATCTAAGCATGCGCGCATTACCAGTCGCCCCTTTATCTGTGCACGGGTGGGAGGCGGGGGGCTGAATGAAGGCACGCGAAAACAGGCCAGCCCGATGTGACTTGACTGCTATCCCCCCTGGTGGAGCGGTTAGGGTCGATCGGTTACTCAGATAGTAACATTCCGACGACGCGGAACGGAAGCAGACAGCCCCTCGTTTGCCCACTAGAACAAAGCTCTGGTCCTTCCACGTTTCCTTCGGCTAGTTGTGTAGGAAGTATGCTAAATCGTAAATTACAAACAAGCGCGTTTAGTTTTGTTTCGTTCACTCCTTGCACTGCAACCAGCTTGGCGGGACATCATTCTGCGAAAAACGAAGGGCAGGGCATTTTTCTTTTGTCAATTATCCGCAATTATGTACATTTACATTTTATGGCGAGCAAACGCCGTAAAGTAGGTAAAATGTATGTGTGTGCATGTGGAAAGGCAATGTTTTAGTATTTTTGTGTTTGAGTTTGTTCTTAGTGGTTTTTATTTTGGTCTGTTTTTGGGAGGCTGAGTATGACATTTTTTTCTTTTGACCATTTTTATGTATTTACAAGGTCTGCTAATTTTGCTTATTATGCATCTTTGTTCGAATGGATGGCGCTACCCGGTTGTTAGTGCGTAGGTGTTCGGCCAGCAATTCTTACGTTCTAAAATGTCGCGTTCTTAGCAAAAAAAATGGCTGCATGGCCCGAGGTCGCGGGTTGGATTGCCGGCAGTCGCGGCCACTTTCCTGATGAAGGGGAAAAGCAAAAACGCTCATGTGTTCGACATTTCGGTGCATGTTAAACATCCCCAGGTGGTCAAAATAATGCGGAGCCCTCCACTACTCTGCGCCTCATCGCCTGTGTAGAATCAGCGCGTTAAACCCTACACTCAATCAACGTTACCAGAAAATAGGCCCAAAAGTATAGGTTCGCCTCTAGTGCAAAGCCTTTGAATGAATGAAAGAGCGTGAAAAAAAGAAAGAAAACACAAAACCAGCGCGATAATCTCGTGTCTGGAAAAGCACGCGTGAATTGTGGCTGCTTAGGGCGCTATAGGGGACATATAATTCTTCCTGGTGTTAGGCACTTCTACGAAAAAAATAACATCTAGTCGGAGACGCTGATGGTTTCACAAGTGGTCGCGACTCGTGGCGTCGTAGTTTACCAAGGAAAACTGTCAGTCTACCTTGAGCTGATCGTTGTCGCTTGATTCACTCGCACCGTGTCTCAAGATGAAAAGTGATTCGGCGTCGGCTGGACTTCCGGTTACTGCGTCCGTGAAACGAGGGCAAGGGCGCAAGTATTTTAACACTGAAGCGCAGGAGGCGCAGGAGATGCCACGGAAGAAGCCGTAAATGTCGCCGGGAACTTGTAGTTATGGTGAATACGGCGGGCTCATTTACTCTTTATTTTAATCCTGACCGACGCGCTATTAAAGCGGTCGCATCCAATGAAAAGGTTTTCTCTGGAGGTTTACACCGGTTTTCAACGCAATGGCCAAATTTACGATCTTACGTTGATAATGATTCACAAGTAAATACTCTTGAAATGTAAGATTCGAAGCGGAAATGTTTTCCGAGACAGCCTATTCCCCTCCTCAAAAAGGGTCATCTAAATCTGGAGCGAGTTGAACATATTTTGATCTGTTTTCCTCTCTGTGCGTATATATTTGCACTAAAATTCTTACATCTCGTCTTTAAACGTCCCCTTTATTTCCAGGCCTGAATGGATTCCTTGACACGTAGCCGCGCAGAGCAGATGTTTGACGCACCAGAAGTTTCCTCACTCCGGAAGAGGACAGTAGCGCCGGTTACCTCATTATTTGTAAGGCGTGCTAACGAATTTCGCCCACTGCGTTTGCGCCGACCGATGTGTGCTACCAAGAATAACTTCGTCGTGCTAAACTAGCAAGCCTCTCTTGGCGAGTTTTGTCACTCGCTTATCTCCCGAGAGTAGCGCACGTCTCTCCTGAAGGCGCTCTTTTTCGGTGTACGTACCGCAGTCGCGAACTCGGAGAAAACATTAGACCCATTTGTCGGGGCCGCATCTAGCGGATACACCCTTGCTTCCGCGCCGGCCTACATTCACAGAGCACGCCACGTCCTTGCAAATGAGTGGAGCATTCATAGAGACAAACTGTGTCGGAGAGCTGTGCGATTACGCAGCCATGCGAGCAGACATAAAACAGCGGAATCGCACGGTAACTCGTGGAAAACACAGGTAAATCGTTTTGAGGCACACTAAGAGGTCTTTGTGAGTTTCTGCAGGGAACGCGCAGCAAATGCGCTTCAATGAGCAAGTGTTTGGAGGCGAATGATATTTGTCAGCCTAAGAAATGCGCCTACATTCTTGTAGGGAAGACATTGTGACTGAGCAACAGTTCGTGTGTGGCAGGGGATGGAGAGTAACAAAAGCTCGAACTAATCAGGACGAAATAGAAGCCCTAACCACACCTTATTTTACGCTTTTCAATTTTATTGGTAATATGTAAGCTGTTGTGCACTAGGTTTACGTTGTCCATTCATCTTGGGACAAAACGTTTTCAGCGGATCTCGGTTTTTAACGAATGCAGTTATAGAACTTGGTTGTCATATGTCGCATCTTAGCACATAAAAGGAAGAATCCCAAGATGGAATGTTTTCTCTAAAAAGCAGAAGTAAGCTCAAAATAACAAACCGGTCTCCCGAAACCTTGAAACTAACAAATATTCCAGGACTCATGCGGAATTTAACTATTTACTACGGTTAGATTACCCGATCGCAGCAATGTCAGTGTAATTCTTAACAGTAATTTCAATCCCTGTTTTTTAGAACCAACAGTTTCGCGCACAGGACGCCAGTTATCACTCTCCGTAGGACTATCATGAGCACTGATTATAATTGAGACTTTTCAGCCGGTGCCGAGGGTGCCAAAAATAATCTGTGGTCAAGATTGTTTCTGGCTGGGCTGCCTGGACGGTAGAACGTTGTGACGGTGGGAATAAACCCATTGTGACGAGTTCGTTCCTACTGCGACGAGGGCTATTTGATGAGCACTTCCAATTTTCGCACCGAATAATACTCCTATTGCTATCTCGAAATCCTTTAAGACACGAGTAACTTTTTTTATAATCAATTGCCATTCCCGCGATTGATGACACCTGCGGCTGCGGTACGTGTGAAAATGCGTGATCACTGCCACCACCAAGGGGCTTCTCTGGGAGCCCCGTGAGTTAACTAAAGGACGACTTCCTTCCATACGCCGGATACATTCTCCTACGTCGAATTTCTCCTTAATTCTTGGCAAATTCAGCCTCATATTTATCTGCAGTGTGATTTCCGGAGCTGCTCTTTCAGCACAATGAATACTATCGAATTCAAAGGTTCACCGCACGACTCAGGCCGTTAATTATTCTGCCAGGATAGTATCGGAAGTAGTGAAAGAAGAGGGCTGTCGGTTCAACCTCCGGAGGAGAAGCTGAACAGCCATCTGCGTGGGCTCTTTCATAACCGACATCGTGTACATAGTGTATATACATTGCTCACATCTTTCAAACCTCATTTCCTATGTCCTGCCGCAAGGTAACATGTTTTGGTGGAGTTTGCGGAGTTCATCCCCGACCTGGCCCCAGCTTTGCTTCATCTGGACTACTAATCATCGCTCAAAGGCTGTTGGATTGCGTTGGCCCGCCCAAGCCTCACTGACCCATGGACGCACCACTCCCCAGCTTCTTGTCCCTAGCCTATGACCAGTCGAGACCATCCAATCTGACGAGCCGCGACATGAACAGAAGACGATGCCGTTCCCCTGCCCTGCTCCGCAATGCATCCCTGAGGCCTTGGGACGCTGCTTCACGGCCTTGGCGGGCATTAGTGCTCCGGGGCCAGTGCTCACGAGGACCTCCTCAGTCGTGGCGGCGAGGTCTTCTGCAAAAGTGCAGAGCACATTATGGGCTCACCATGTCGTCGTAGCTCGCTTTAACGCGCAACGCATACCGCTCTGTCAGAATCAGCGACGCAGCAAGATAACAGACCACAGAAAGACGATTTAGTATAAACCACGTATCAGCCCGCAGCGACTAGTGGTACCAGCACTGCCCTAAAAACAGAAAAACCCGATCCGTTTTCATGTACTCCGAGCAGTCAACACTTTGGACAACAAATGTCTGTGGTGGTGGTGGAACAAGCTACCGCAAAATAAGCCAACAAAAAGTTTACAGGTGTTCATAGAAAGAGTTCAGAAACTCGTTGAAAGTCAATACGGTACAATAGTGATAACAGACCAAGGTATAGCGCACGATTTGTAGCGGCGTCCCACAGAGGCTTCGAAAATAAAGCGGACAATATAGTCATAACTGTTTGAAACTCGTGAAGCACTGGCGCTTGTCATACATCTATCCGTTGTTCAGCGCACCCGTTTCTCAGCGCAAAGAAACCTGCATGTGCATTTAGGCGAAATACACGCAATTAACCGGCAGCCCCAGCGTTCATTTAGTTACGAAGGCTGGTTGGTTTGGTTTTTACGATAGTAAGTGAAAAGAAGTACCAGTGCAAGAAAAGAATGGCGTGTTCCAAAGAGCACAGTGCGCAAAAAGAACAGAACTCCCGCTGGCGCTGTTTAAGGCAGGGGGCGCGCCAGCTCTGCGAAGGCGAGAAATTTGAATTGCATTGGACCACGCTCTCTTCCATTCGTCAAGAGAGCAGTGGCACAGGGCAGTGAACGGCGGGATGTGTGGTAGGAGTGAGCAGATAATGGCGCTACAGCCCATTATTGCGTACCACTGTTCTGCATTTGCGGTAGCGTTCACGTTGAGTGGGAGGGTTTTAAGTTTTTTTTTCCATACGAGAACAATGTCACAGCATCTACACATTTATGGCGGAGTCGACCGGGATGGTCGCTTTAGAGGAGAGGGATGTGTCACGGGAAGAAGAAGGGAACTGTGGGTCCAACCTCCGGACAAGAAGGAGAAGAAGAGCCAGCAGCGCGAGCCCTCTCACGGCCAACATCGTTTACATGGTGTAAATACATTGCTGGCATCTTCTGTGGTTCGATTCGAGTGTGCCGCTGCCACATATCAATGTGGTTACGTGGCGGCAAACGAAGGATCGGACAAAGCGCGATAAAAGGATGGGGATCAATTAGTACAATTTACATGATGGTCATCGAACAGCCCGTGCCTGTTGCGCGCACACACATCTCGCTAATTGTTGAGAGCACAGCGGTATCTTCTATAAGGTCGTCTTTTGCTAGGGGTGACATTACCCTGGGCTGACAACGATCGTCCCTGGCGAGGCCACAGCACCTTAACAAGTTCGTAGATTGTGAAGAATTTAACGAGAATTAACAGCGAACTTATTGCTACCACAAATCACCATTACGGATCTGATAAACACTGGCCCCGTAGCAGCGATGAACTCAAGGAAACGACGAGCTGGTGAGGGCTTGTAACAACGTCAGACAAGAGGGCGGAGGGTAGGGCATTATCGGATGGTCGCATTTTCTCTGGTATTAGCGGCTGTTGATAGGCTCGTGATGTCCTGGGGACACGTCGTGTGGGATGTCGTTGAGTGCTGGTCGCGAACGGGCTGGGGCTGCCCGACACGGTTCCCGTACCCTCGATTGTTGCACTGATGGCGAAACAGTGCGAAGCAGAGGTGAGAATAGGGGTGAACCCGCACACTCGACAAGGGGCAATATTGTCCTCTTAGGCTAGTACCACTGTCGTTTTAATAAAGTTAAAGCAGCAATTGTGGTGTATTCTGAACTACATCGGCCATACCTTCTGTGCACAGTGGCCCGTATTAAAAAAACGGGAGCGATGGCTTCACCGGAGATGCTATTATTTTCTGCCCTGCCTCGAGGCCATAATGTACAATGCATTCACGTAAAAATTAAGATTATTTGATGACATGCCCTTTAATGTGTATTGATGAACGCACGAAGGCGCTCAGGAATACAACAGCAGCGTCTGTTCCTGTGTCGAGAAGGGAACCTGACACGTCATCATAAACTATCAATGGAGAGTCAGCTCATCTAAGCAGTCAATACGCGGTTTATCTGGTAGACTTTCCATTAATCAGTGGCCCTTTTTAGACCAGAGCTATACTAACCTTATCGGGCCACCTTTCGCCGTCGCAAACGATCTGACCTTCATTTGCCCGCAAAAATGCCCTAATGGATCGCGTGAATCGGTGCACAAAGCTCTCTTTCCCTTGTGCACTATTACATCTATTTGTTCCAAGGCCTTCGTAAACTAGGTTATCGGGAACAGAGTCTTCATAGGCAGCGACTGGTCCACCTTGGGAGGAGCATATAAATCAGCAGAAGGTAAGGTGGACGGTTGCGGAAAAAAAATGAAGTTACTTCCATCCCCAAGTGTTCCTGATCAATATCGGTGCGAAGCATCAGCGCCTGCACCGTTTCCTCGAGCTTATCACATCAGCAAAGGCCGTAAAGTTGACCGAAGCTTACCTGCTCCAGTGTGCCGTGAAAACGAAACAAAATATTATTCCCTGCGCTGGTGATAGAGTGGTTTCGCAGAATGTCGTATCTTCGCTGTTCATGGCCGTAGGCTAAGTCGTGTATAGGGACGTCAACCGGCGAGGTACGTCTCCTTAAGTTCGTCTCCTGTGCTTCCAAACATTGACCACCTGACGATCTGGTGCTGGGGAGTGTCCTTCAGCCTCTCAAACGATATTAGCGGCTTCCACAACCGCTAGATTGCGATCTACGAATGCTGGGCAGTGTTTGCCGCGTCCGCCGTGACATGCAGGTTCGGTAAGTATGTCCCTGAAGCGCTGCCAGTTCATGAAAAGCACGCGCATCCTGTACTTCTTGTTTCTACCGGAGAGCTGGGTCCAGGTGGGGTAGTGATCGCTGCTCCACAGCATCCACTCGCAAAACCATGCGGCCAAAGCGTCGGCTGTTGCTTATGTCAAGTCTCGGATGGTATCACGTCGTCCAAGGGTTCTCTCCTAGTTGAGTCGGTGGACTAAGTTCGTTTAGAACCTACAGCGCCACCTTACGGGCCTCTTCCAGCAGTTTTATTCCTCAACCTTGCGAAAGGTGCTGCCCCCCGGCCCTTATGCTGGGCATTGACATCCCCATCGAACAACACCGCATCATAAGGGTAAAACACGTGAAGACGGCGCATACAGCAGGAATTCACGCTCATGGAATCAAGCTTAGCAGCAACAATGAAGTTGTGACGTCACACGCGCAGCTGACCTTCCAGAACATCTTGGGCGTCTCCACCGAACGCGGCAGTAGGGATCTGGCAGTTCGATACTCTCTTGAAGAGGTAAATGATAGTCTGGCATTCTAGAACATGTTGTTAAGATTATTACCAGGATGAACGTGTTATGTGGGTGCCGTATACGCTCTATAGCCGTATAAACGGGTTACGGTACTCAGCGTTGCTTCGAGCAGAGTCGCAAAATAGCTTGGTGTCCATGCTTTTGATTCGTCATTCGGTTCGGCTGCCGCCCGCACGGAAGCCACTACAGTTTCACTTCAGAAGTAGAAGCTTATCGCGTTGTATATGGGTGTTCTCCCCGTTATATGATTTCGAGCTTTGCAACGTTTCAATAGCAGTAGCTCTTTGAAGATCAGATAAAGGATAAATTCCCGTACTATGGATCTCACTGCCGAAACTGCCCAGGGGTAATCAGGGCCCGTCAAACTGTTCCCAGCTTTTTTCCTGATTACCTTGTGTAATGTTTATTACGCAAAATAAACTGAATTTTAAAATGAAACTGCTCCAAATCAAGGACGACATAGTCGTTCCTCTCTCTAGAGTGAGAAGGTCCGTGCACAAATAATCCGGGGCTTCTGCACGGTGTAGCGTCCCTGTTCGAGATAGTAAGCGCGTCCGTTACGACTGGCTTCTGTGGTCTTTGTTCTCCATCTTGTGCTTAGCAGGACCTTATTCAAGCTGCTTCTGAAGGGATCCCAGATTGCGTCGCCTGGAGGCGATCTCTTGCTGCGACATTCTGACGCTTTCTGGCACGTGTGGTTTCCTGGGGAGGCGTGATGACCTGTGGTCCCTGGAGACCTGCTTCCCCCAAACTGCGGTCGACGTAGATGCTGCCGACTGTTCAGTCATTTCAGCAGAATTTTCAAACGCAACCTTACGGTAAGTGGCGTCACCACATCGCGGATATCCCCCGGTGAATTCCTTCACTGGAGCTTGTCTACCCAAGCCAAATCATAGTCATGTCTGGCTACCGACCTTGGCACAGCCGTCCGACCTGGCTTAACGGTTAGCGTATACCTAAGTATGATACTTACTGCTAATTCAAATGTCAACCAAGACAAACCAAGAGGTATCCAGTCTAAAAGGAGCTTTCAGTTTGCATAGCCACGGTTAGATTAGCTAGGCCGCAATCACTGCTTAGTACCAGAGGGAAGATTCCCTTTTACCCATTCACGTTTTATAATGTAATGAAATCCTAAACGCCGTCCTAGAACTTCTCATTAGCAGTACCTCCATCCTAAATTGTGAAAGCGCCAAAAGAGCTAACAACGCAAAAAAATAATAACGCAAACATGCGCTTACTGTAAATCGCAAGATTAATAATACGTACAAAATTACCACATATAAAATATTAGACTACACAATCGTAGTAATACGGTTCAAGAGACTTGGATGGTAAAAAATAACACCTAGAACTAATAAGCATGCCTCTTCTCATTCTCTAGTAGGTGGAACTTCAGGCGACAACGTCGGGGGCTGCGCGTTCGTCAGCAGCGTTTTTCCTTTTTTTACTCACATTCACTGTTTTTCGCGCACCTACGCTCCTTAATTTCCGGTACTTATATTGCGGACGTAACAAGGACCGTCCTTGTGCGAAGAAATTTGAATCAACCTTTTTGAGCATTCTGCATTTGTGGGAATGAATCTGGCCTAGCAGAAAAAAAAGCGCTCTGCGAAAACCAGTCTATACTTAGTGAATCAAGCAGCCCGTTCCGCAAGAGGAGAGGCATATATGGTGTTATCACTTAAAATAGGGTGATGCTGTCATGTCTCCTAGGCAGTATTTTATATAATAGAGCGACTTTTTGAGCTAGGCTCTCGAAAATAGGGCGGAGCACCATGACAAGACAACATTTTTCCATAGGAAGAGTCATGCCAAAGAACACTCTGAACATTTCGAGTAATCCGAATAATAAGGGCGGGCGGAAATTCTGCCACAACACTGCGGTTATGCGTCAAAGCTTGTCTCCCGCAGTGAGCTTATATTTCCACGCTTCGACCCTTACAAAGAAGTTCAAGGAGCATTGCAAGACAGTCAAATAAAAATTACAACAAAGCTAAAGCTTCGTGAGTGGCGGAGGACACCCAAGGGACAATAATGATATTGTCTACTGAAGAAAGACCATTTTAATGGACGGCCACCAATTCCGCTTTGTCCCATTAAAAATCTAGAAAGACAACCGCCTGCGTGTCAGGAAACGTGGGAGCGATAGCCATGTTCTAATGTTTGGTACTATTCGTGTAGTGAAAACTGTTTTAATGGAGGGTCCTAAACTAATTGGTGCCCCCAACAATAGGCGACTTGGACAGTGGACGGCGGAGTTCATAAGGAAAAACAAGAGGACGCGAAGAAGCTCGTTCTGAAATAGAGAACAGGTGCCAGTATGTTTTTCGCTCAGTGCAAGATGCAAGAAGTATGCATTGTCGCTTTACAATAACTTGTATACTAGATTATGTGCACAGCATTCATTCGTTACTTTCTACCGCACGCTTCAAATTTGAAAGGATTTAACTTGTAACACACGTTCCTACTGAACGCGTTGTACTAGCGCAAGGACGGAACACAAGAGAACAATACCATGAGATGAACGCTAGACTTCGGAAGTCTAGCGTTTGGAAGTCTAGAACGGAAATCTGTGCATACTGTGGTTTTCTTCCTCTTATATTCCGTCCTTGCGTTAGCACAATGTACTCAGTATCCAAAAACGAACTAGTTAAAGGTCCGTCCTTACCACATACGTTTTTTGGAATACTTGTATGCCAAACCTACGGTATGGCTGTTTTTTCTTCTGTTGTCTATTTTTCGTATTTTCTGGGTTTCTGTTTCGTTACAACTATCTCTTTATGTTTTATTCATTGTATAATCTATAACTCACGTACTGTACATGGCAACCTATTACTCCATGTATTTTTGTACTGTCCTCCGCCACTCCAAATAAAGAAATAAATAACTAATAAATAAATAAATACATAAGCTAATAAAAATTAAATAGAAAAAAAATTAAATAAATAAATACCACGGATTCATAACACAACTATAAAAAGACAAGGATGTTGTCGTACGAGCGATTGGCCCTCGAATTTGTTCCCAATGTAAAGCAATAAAAAGTAGGAAATAGGATTCAGTATTACAATCGGTTCGCATAGTTGGTATTCTATGATGTGAGGGATTGGGCGCGCAACCAGGAAATGGAAACCGCAAATAACAAAATGGTTCCGCGAAACGTTTAGAATGGCAACAGAAAAAGTACATGTTAAAAGTAACAATCTCAGCGGTGCCATTAAATGTACGCTAGTTCTTGATCCGTTAGAAGGAGCTTCGTCAGGTCGATATTGGCAGAAGGCGACCTCTTATCCTTCAACCTAGCATCCGAGCTAAACGCGGTAATAGCGCCAAATCATCCCCTGGTGAGCCTGGGGAAACATAAGTGCGTTGTAATTGCCATAACAGCGCCACCGCCATGTTGGCCTTGAAGGCGTTGTAATTGCCATGGCAACCACGCCAGGAGGTCCAATTATAGGGTATATCTAGTTGATGTTGTCGCCCTCTCGTATCGGTAACGCCACTTTTGATTCTGCCAACCCTGTCCCGCCCGTCCTGCACATCGGCAACCGCCGCCTCCGCGGCGGCAGCCGTGCAGCCGGCTCAACGAGGCCATGCCTGCGTACGCGCTTGAGTAGTAACCGCACTAGCTAAAGTTGGGATTGAGCATTTTATTAGCGTTAAGTGTGCGAGCGCGACGTGAGGTGAGAACCACGGAGGAGCAATACAATATAGACAAAATAGTCATCAAGCACCGCACACAGATGACGCCAGTTTTATTCTGCAGCTCAGCTTCACGTCATAGGTAGAGTTTCTCGTTTTTCGCTTTTAGGATGCAAAATTACTGCTTGTTGGTGTATTGGCGCTCCTTTTTCTGCACCATATTGTCCGAGAAAGCAAACACGATGCGAGAATTCTCGAACTGCATGAGACACGCGCGTTGGCCTTGCCTGGCGGCAGCGGTGGCAGCGGTGACTTCTATCGCGCATGCGCTCTGCCAGTCGCATCGCGTAGAGGCAGCGAGAGATATAAAGTGAAAGGAGGAGTGTTTACCCAGGTCCGCTATGTTTTGGAGCATGATAATAGAATCAAAACTGGCAAAAAAGTCGGGCTCACACTGCCATGCACGGTGAAGAGCAGGAGTTGTGATTACAACTCTGCGTTAACGAATGTCTACAACCAACGGGATACTTTCTCGCTAACCCCTACTCCCTTTAGTTTTTCTTCCTGGGCATGTCGTTGGACGGCGTAGCACGAAAGGCTTGCCGTGGGGTGAGAGAAATCGCTCACCTTTCACCTGTAGCTACCTCAGACGCAACGTGAGTTGCACAGAACTATATTTTATTTTTGGCCACAGAATGTACTTGTGCAGTTCCGAGGCAAATATACAGACAGTGATCCCATGTATTTGTGTGTTTTTTTGTGCTCGGGCAATTTTTATAGCAGAACCTGGGACGTGCCACTGGCGATTATGTCCATCAGAAACTTCATGATGGCTTACTACGCGATATGAGCGGCGTTTCGCGAGCATTAGAAAAAAGTTGCTAAACCTCGTATACTTCGGTGATGATTCGCTGCTTACATTGACGTTCTATACTTCTCCGTCGGGTCTATCGCCAGGCCTGGCGCATGGCTCTTTGCATTTTGCCTTATTCTGCTTTCTGCGTCTTCTTGCCTTTGGGCCAAAGTATGTTTATCACGTACCACTGGCGCAAGCTGATTGAAAAAATAGCATGGGCTTAGGTGGGCTATGCCAAGATATACGTAGCGCGATCTAAGGTTCACCTGGTTCAGCTGGTTATTCTTAGCTTTCATGGTGTTCTATGATTAGCTTGATTATCATGCGTGCTGCTGCTTCAATGACACACACACGGTATTCGCATTATGTGGCAGATGTATATTTATCAAGCGGCTCCGGTGCAGCGTCACCAATCGCCTGAGAGCTAAGCTGGTTTCACAGGCACACGCCGATGTTGCTGCGACGCACCAGCCCTCGGTTCCACACCCCGCCACCCCTCGCATTATCTTCAAGTGAACCGGGCCACCACGTGCGGAACGAAGGTTGGCGAAGACGCTGGGCGCGTGGGGTGTGTAAGAGACGCCGAACAGCGAGCAACGTTCTGTGCGCCGTGTGACGTCACTGCTCATCACGCATTCGCAGCACGGCTCTGCAGGAGCCACCGGAAACTGCTCAACATCGGCCAGTGTAGCTCACGCTTCAAAAATATCACAAATTGGAAAAAAAACCAGCCATCTCTCTTGAACTCTACCAACACCCCATTACCTCCAGTTGGAACGCCACGATTATTTGCCGTCTTCAAGCTTTTCCACTCAAGCGACGTCTGAGCAGGGTAAATAAACCTTTTTTATTGCAACGTACCTAAAACTTTGTGGAGAGGAATTCCAGCCTATGAGATTGGCTACATTTCCTGCACGGAGAAAAGAATAAAGCCTGCTCAACCTTGCTGCCAGTACAAACAAGGTCTTTTTACCTGAAGACCGTTCGTTCGTTATGCTGAAAGAAGAGCATTGTGGGAGGGAGAGTCGATTTTGCGCCATTCCTAGATTCTTCGAGATCACGCCAGACCCACTAGGCTGCGGATGCCGGGCCATCTTGTATCTATTAAAGAGCGATACCAGGAAGCAGTCATTCGATTGTGTTTGGGTCGGAAGTTGCGTCGCCTATCGGTTAAGTGGATAGTAGATGTGAACTCCAGAGTGGTCAATGCGAAAACCGATCAAAGGAACCCTCCAACACTTTCATAAACGCTTTCACTCTTTCCTTTTCGTCTGGAAGCACTGCGAATGCTACAGTTATCACCAGAAGGGAGCGGCACTGCGTGATTTGCTCGTCGCACCAGATACGCCTTCCATTTATGCTGTTTTTGCGGCATTTTTTAAGTCGCTATTGACAAGCGTTCGTTGCTGCAACTGAAGGAAAATCGGCCAACAGCCGCTACATGGCCTTAGTGATGTAATTCGAGCCGTCGAAGAACGTCAAGACCGGGAAAGAGAAAAATCAATTGAGCCAGTTTACCAGTTATCTCAAGGGAATAGAGCAGTAATTTTTGGCTGAGGTACTTTGCGACCCCCTGATCTCAGTACTGGGTGTGTGTGGTGACTATAGTGTCCAAGCATTTAGGTCTTCAAAAAAAGTTGAAAAAGTGTTGCAGGGTCCCTTTAGTATGGGTGGAAGATCAGCTCGGGTATATTGCTGTACGATGTAAAGGGCGCGGGGCAGGATAGTGCCATTCGGGCACGTTTTCCGGTGTAGGCTGGTTGCATTATGCACTAGAAGAAAGGAGTTTCACCTTTCAAGCGGGGTTCCCTTTCGGGTAGAATATTAATGTGAGTGGTTTCATAACACCGCTGTTACCTTTCTTGTATTAGCTCAGGCGCAAAGGTAAAGGATGCTGGTCTCCTTTTTTCGTGGAGTATGCACAGGTCTATTGTGAACATTATTCAAAGATGCATCCCGTAAACATAACCCCGATGAAGCGGAACGGAGTAGTGTTCATAAAGCATGGGAAACCCCCTTGGTAGTAAAACGTGCCCTGCCTACTGATCAGTTTCGCGTATAATTCAGCGTACTTAATGTGGAAAGTAACCATCTACCCTCCAGATACCACGGAAAACAGCAAACATTTTCAGAAGCACCATACGGCGAGCGAACGCGCGATGGCTTCGAAGGGCTGGCAGCTGAGGATGACGTTTTCTAGGCAGATGTTTGTTCCTATCGGGATGTTCTGGGAAGGGTTTTTACGTTCGCAGCTATATGCTCGCTTTTTGCTGAATGTAGGGAAAGATTACAGCTATCTTATTGGCTGTTTTTTTTCTTTCGTGGTTCCTTTGGTTCTGTCGACTTGACATTATGAAAACGTAGAGCACGGGCCCCTCACCATAGCATGTTTTTTTTTAGATGCAGAGCATCTGATTCACTCGCCTTGTCCCTCCGGCGTCGTCGTCCTCGGTGTTGTCCGCCCCTCCCCCATTCTCCTCACCGTGCCAGCTGCGCTCTCCGCCGCTCACCCCCTCTCCTCTCCGATAGCGAACACTCTCTCGCGAGGGGCATTGGACTGGAATTGGATTCGATTCGATTGGCTTAGATTGGATTGGAGTGACTTGGCTGGCTTGGATTGGCTTGGATTGGATTGGATTTGGATTGGATTGGATTAAAGTGGATTGTGTTGGATTGTGTTGCGTCATAGCCGCGGCAGACTCGTTGGGGCGGGCGCATGTGCAGTACTCTCTCTTCCGCGGTTTCCTCTCGTTCGGGCGCGCTGCGTATATAACCGGTGTGCCGTTCTCCGGCGAAGCGTAATCCACGCTTGGCTCAAACACCTAGAGTCCACGCCGCTTTACAAGTACGGCAACGTCGTCGTCGACTGGGACCGGCTTACGCAGTCCCCTCAACGTTATGCGCGCTATAAAACGAGTCGCTTCGCCGCTCCGCCTATGCGTCGCATCTACACAGGGGTTCCCGCGAGGGGAGGTGGGAGTTTTTTTTAAAGAAGTTGCCCGAAATACTGTCATTCATTACGGAAGACGGAAACGTGATGGTAAGAAGGTGGGAAAAATATGGCCGCGAAAATTATATTTAAGGCATCATGTGAATGATAACTTAGCTAATGATATCTCAGATTACGTGAAACGATATTTTTCAGTTGTTTCCAGTTCAATCTCTACTTCCTTCAGCTATCATACCTGATTTTAGATGCGATGGTGCCGTGACGGCACGGTGACGGCTCGATGCAATATGCATAAGGTGGTAGTGCCTATGGGATGGGGTGGACAGTCGAAGCCAACCTGCTCCGATAGCGGTCAACTGGGCAACTACCTCAATTAGTTAACGATATTTTTCATTGTGTTTTTATGCTATCTAAGCCTAAATATATTGGCGTTTAGATGTTTCCTGCATCTTGTATACTTTGCGTTTGTTCACGAGCAGCCTTTTTCGCTTCAGCTTGTTATACAGGGTCATCAAACTTACGTCGACAGGTTTTTTCTTCAAATTAGGCGCTTATATTTACGTGAATACATCTGCCGTGAGGCTATGCAAACAGTGCAGCACAGAATGACGTAGTAATTATTCATGTCGCTGAATCAATTACCCAAAATGTAATAATGAACTTTTAAGTTGCTTCAGTAAACAGCTATGTTTGTATTGAAAAGTTGGACGCAATCGTGTTTCCACGCAGTTTCATTCGGCAGAGTTTTTATAGCCCATCCGTACCCCGAGATATCGAACCGCGAAATTTAATTGCCGTTTGCATGGTTCCGCACGCAAGCCAGCAAAAACCGGCGCAACGATCCTTCCTTCTGGGACGTGCGTGCTGTGTGCGGTGTTTAGTTTGACAACAGGGTGGAGGCATAGAAAAAATAGATAACTGGTCCCCCTTCAGTCTTAGCTGGCATTATCGCAATCTGTAGTACCTGGAACCGCCATCAAAACACAGAACAAAGGGGAGGAGCTTTGCGCCGGTCTAAAGCGTCGAGCATGCGTATTCATGCAAACGGAAAATAAACTTCGCAGTTCGTTATCTCGGAGTACGGATGCGCCAGAAGAATTCTGCCAAACGAAACTGCGTGGAAACACGATTTCGTCCAACTTTTCAATAAAAACACGCCTGCTTACTGCAGCCACTGACAAGGTATTTATTCAATTTTAGTTAATTAGGCCACCGACATCAATATTTACCACCTTATTTTTTATCTCCATGGGCGCAAACAGTCACTGTAATGGTGGTCTTCACGTAACTCGAAGCCCCTAATTTATAAAATAACCTGTCGACTTAATTTTGGTCACTCTGTATATTTGCTAAGCTGATGTCTGACTTTTTGCAGCAGGGGCATAGCCAAGCCGGTGTTTCGGTGTGAGACCCTCCCCCCGCCCCCACTCTCGTTGCTCCACCAATATTTTAGAGATGAACCCCCTTCTCTATGCGTTTC
Source organism: Haemaphysalis longicornis (assembly GCF_048455015.1). Taxonomy (NCBI): domain Eukaryota; kingdom Metazoa; phylum Arthropoda; class Arachnida; order Ixodida; family Ixodidae; genus Haemaphysalis; species Haemaphysalis longicornis. Next base: position 197,286,913 of record NW_027526361.1, read on the forward strand.
GAACTTTTTGGGGAACTTCAACAATTTGTTTGCTTTTTTGTTGGAGTGTTTCTTTATGCGCCATAACAAATAAAGTCCTAGAATCAAGTCTTCGAAAGCTTTTGAATCAAGTCTCAGGGTTCGGTGTGCGCTGGTATTATAACGCAGATACTACAGAGTACAACACAAGTAACCTTTCACCTTTATCGGAGCAAAATGATGATTAAGATATTGTTTGGCTGCAGGCCCTGCTTTTTAATTTTTTATCACCTGCGCCGCAAAAACCCGTCCAAATTTATTTCTGCATATGCCACTGCTTTGTACCGCGCCAGCGGGTGGTAGAAAACTATAGATGGTCACAGCAGCGGGGAATTTTGAAACTCCCTTCACTCTCTAAAAAGCTAAGTAAATTTGCAGAAAAGATGGGACATGTGTGAAGAATTGCAACTTTAATTTGGTACGGTTGGATATTTATTTTCATGAACTTTGCCTAGGGCATTACTAAGTCGTCTCGTTATGTGCACTTCCGCAAGTTTTAGGTAACATTCTCTATGTAGGTTTTGGGTCATAATCAATGTGGCTTTCTTTCTGACTCGGTTTGTCTTTCGGTGCCTTACCTCCCGGATTCAAAGAATCGGCTGCCGTGTTAAGTTATGAACACGTGCCGTAAAATGAAATTCTTGAAACGTTTTTTTATTGCAGTAGAGCTCCAAGTAACGCAAACGTTAACATTATAATGATTAAGCTGGGGATTCACGAACCTAAATCACTGGCATGGTGGAGCGGATATAAAAGAAGATCAACTTCTTCAACACCTTTGCTGTTTCCGTGATTTCCGCAAAACGTTCTCGCTTTTGGAATTAAAAGTAAGCGATGGTAAACTTTGCCTAGGGTATTACTAAGGCGTCTCGTTATGGGCACTTCCGCAAGTTTTAAATAACATTCTTTCTTTAGGTTGGGGTCATAATTAACGTGGATTTCTTTCTGACTCAGTTTGTCTTTCGGTGCTCTACTTCCGGGATTTACATATTCGGCTGGCGGAGGAAATTATAAACACGTGCAGTAAAATTGAATTCTTTAAACGTTTTCTTTTGCACTAGAGCTCCAAGTAACGCAAACGTTTACATTATAATGAATAGCTGGGGATTCACGAATCTAAAACACTGGCATGGTGGAGAGGTTACAAAAGAAGATGGACTTTTTCTGCACCTTTGCTGTTTCCGTGATTTCCGCAAACAGTTCTCATTTTTCGGCTTAAAAGCAAGCGATGGAGCAGTAACGCCAAGTTGTAAGTGACTTTTGTCGCACAAAGTACAGTATCCAAATGAAACAGGAACAACAGAGAAGACAAATCGAATCTGCCGATAGCAAAACAAGTACTTGTTAACCATTGCGTATGTACAGGCAGCCCCTTTTTTTAATTTGAAAGCCGCGGCGTGCGGGTTGTTCTGTCAGCTTCTACATTTTGTGGCCAAGTGGGAACCATAAAATGCTGCCGTTTGATAAAATCCTTCCCCGCAGCTCAATGTAACGCATGCAGTGCCCTCACTTGCGGTATCGCTTTTGCCAGCCTTGCGCGAACGTCCCGGGGGAAGGAGTGTTCTTCTAATGTAGTGGACGCGTGTGCAAGGTTATAATAAGTGGTCTTCGGAAAAGGCTGCGTGTATGGGGATACAGTGGAGTCCACTTATACCAATACCGGTTTTAACAATATATCGGATATAACAATGAACAGCCGCGGCATCGTCAGCTTTTCATTGTATTCTATGGCAAAATAAACCGCTGATAACAATGCTGTCATGATGCAATATCGGTTCTAACAATTAAATGTTGGCACTGGAACCAACCCTTAACGAAACAAAAATGCAAAAACGCTGCGACAATGCCACCCCAACCACGCCTATTACGCAAAAGGGCATGAGAGCATACGCGCGGCGGCCAGGCGATAGCGCACTTGGCCTCGCACGCGGCAAGTGCGCGCTGAAGAGGCTCGCATGCCACCGCTGCTTTCGCCTGCCGCGGCGACGCGGAGGAGACGGAGGAGGACCGGATGGACGCCCCTACGGGCAGTGGGGCAGTCCATTCTGAGGGTGCGCCGCCTGTCGAAAAAGCACCGGGGCGCCTAAGCCGCCGCAGCAGCAGCGCTGTGTGCTCAGTGCCGACCACCCCTATTCTTCGCTAATTTGGCCACGTCTCCAGCTCCGCCGTTTGCACGTGTTTCGAGTCTGGTGCTTACCAGCGTCGTTTTTCTTGCCTGTTGTCACTGTTCCTGTTCTGTGGTCACTGTCGCCTCGATCCTCCTGTCCCCGCACGCACGGACATCGTTGCGCATTAAATGCTCTTGTTTGTCACGTTTTCTTTGTTATTTTCGGCATAACCCGCTTATAACAATAATCGGTTATAACAATGATATTTTTATGGCACTTCAATATTGTTATAAGTGGACTCGACTGTATATCGGGATGAGTCAGCATAAGTTTTGTGTGACTTGGCGTTTTTCCGAACCCATTTTACTGCCAGATAAAAAGGGGCTGCCTGGGATCAAAGTACAAGTTGCCTTCGTTCAACCTACCCGTGAAGTAAAATGTATTGTACGTAAACTTTTCTTACTGTGACGGATATACTCAACTTTTTCGTGCACCATTCATGGCTCGACTACAGTACTGTAAAATGAGAGTGAACATGCCGATTTCAACAAAAACTCCAAGAGTATTGTTTAAAGATGGCTTGACCTACAATCGCAGCTGTATGTGCACCACTGTGTCGTTTGAATATCGTACAAGGACAATATCTCGTACAATAAGATACAATAAGAAATAAGACTTACTGTAGGCATACCGCACGCGTACCTAAGTGGGTATTCGAATGCAGGGCAGATGGGGCTCCAGATGTAAAGGTGCGATACTAGCGTTGTCGTTTTCGCCCCTCGTCTCTGTGGATATACGTAAGAAATTTTAGGACTGTGGTTGCAGAAGAAAAGACAGCTATCTTTGTAAACGTTTATAACTGCGAGGTCATTTTCAAGCTCTTTGAGCCTTTGAATAGGCCCCGAAACCTTATGCCGTCAAATTACCATTTACGCATTTTTACCTGGACAGTATTAGCGACCGGGTAGTTATGAGATCCGCTTCTGAAGAGGGTTTTGTTGTTCACCCTCGCTACTTCCAACAAAACAAACAAAAGCTGTTCTTTCTTATTTCTTGCCGACATCACATTGCCTTCATAGCAACGTACAATTGGTTGCGCACATACTGTAATGAAGAAACCGCGATCGGAACGTCTAGTTAGGTGGCTAGTTATAACGCACATTTTAGTAGTGCCTTCACTGAGACAAATTTAAAGTTTTGGAGTGGAAATCTTAACTTTGTTTTATTGCGATACGAATAATTATTTATTTGGGAGTGCCCAGCAAGAGAGCAACGGCTTGTTTGAGTGGTGCACCAGATGTACAGTTTGACCCACCGAAGAAAGAAAAATAATGAAGTAGGGATACTGGTGGCAAAGGGCCGTGAACCACGAAGTACAGTGTAACGTCACAGCCACACAGACATAAACACACACACATACACTCACGCAGTTCACACAAACACACACTGACACACATGCACACTCACAGGCACTCATGCATACGTAAACACACAAGCACACAAATTGCACACACATACGTAAACTCACAAGCACAAAAATCACACGAATAACATATGAACATTGCGTTCTGGTGCATTAGCGTGTACGGACACAGGGTTCATGAAAAAATACACGCACCTGCAAGCACTCATGTCTTAAACATTCAAATAGTCTGATCATGCTGCAGAAAATAGATTTCATGAAATCCATGTCAAGCATATTGAAATGTACAGGCAACACATACGTGCGCATTGAACACATGCACACACATACAAAGAAAAACAGGAGCTTGGGATACCTGATCTGCCATACTGAGGGGGATTGAAAAGCTTTCGATACTTGCATTGTTAAGAGCACGGTTAAAAGGCTTAATATTTCCTGAAAAGACATCTAAGGGTGCACAAAAATCAATATTATACACGCATTAAACGCTGCATACAGGTGACAGCATCTCTGTAGAATTTACATCAAAGCGCAAGTGGGGACGCACTGCTCGTATTGGTGCCTTTAGCCGAACAGAGCTCACTAGTTTCGGGCTACCGAATTTTGAGGGATACACTAGAACAGAAAAAAATAAATGGTGGTTCGGGCGTCTACATTGAAATTTTTCTACGTTAAGCCGCTTGAGGACCCGTTGTAAGCGTATTTTACCAGTGCTGGAAGCAAATGTTTTCCGCATACTTTCGTTGCAGTGGTGGTATTTTGGCTTCATTGACCCCCACAACAATTACTTTTCAAAAATCTACCGCGACGAACTGTAGAGCGCCCACGCTTCAGTTTTTGTTTTGCTGCAACCGGCTGTAACTGTATTCCTTAAACTACGAGGTCGCGGGTTCGATTCCCGGCCGCGGCGGCCGCTTTTCTGATGGAGGCGAAAAGCAGAAACGCCCGTGTGTACGAGATTTCGGCGCACGATAAAGATCCCCAGGTGGTCAAAATTAATCCGGAGCCCTCCACTACGGCGCGCCTCATCGCCTGCGTTGCGTCGGCGCGTTAAACCCCACAATCAATCAATCAATCAATTCCTTAAACTGCTTTGCCGCAATGCTTAATGTGCTTTGGGCGTGTGGACGTTCAGCCAGGAAGCGACGGACCGCTATTTACAAAAGTAATAAAACGCCCTATAATTTCGCCACAAAACTCGTTGGTGCGAAGTTTTGGCTTCGCGATTCATTTTCAACGACCCGTCCGCAGACCGGTCGTCACCCAGTTTCAACGACGTATCCAGCAAGCAACCTGTCACACTAAGCGGAGTTTTCATCGGCCGAAATATTTGTGGTACCTTTGGCACGACAGCGCGTTGTGCAACTTCGAAAGTGTGCCAACAATTTGGTAACTTGCCGGTGTCATGCCGGCATGATGTGACCGCTCCTTGAGTGAATAAATGTGCAGATTTTTTTCAAAGGTTCCGCCTTGTTTTGCTAGCATAAACCACGATTACATATCAGCTCTCGGGGATTATCTTTTCCTTTCTACGTTGCATACCAGATGATGCAAAATAAACGCAAGCGTTTCAAAGCTAGACCACAGTATTTACATCGTTAAAGAACCAAGTGAAGACAGTGAAATAAAAACCAACTGTAACAGGTTGAATCATGGACCTTGCAGATGCCCCGCCCTGATTTCTTCCGTTGATGGATAACACACTTTTGGCATACTTAATATTTTCCAGTAAGAAAAGGGACAAACAGGTAAAATTTACCACCGGACCTTAATCTCGTGAAACGGGACACCACACTTCGGGAACAGGGGAAACTGGGTTCTTTTTTATTGCAGTGTTGCCACAAACAACACAATGCCCATGACCGTAGCCCATATGAATCCATGTTCATGCCTACCTTGCACAAGACGTCATTACTGGCGTTCCTGGTGCCCTGCTCTTAGCGTTTTGAACGATGCCCGAAATAATAGCACCACATAAGTCCACAGCCTTTCACTGTTTACGCAGTCGTGCAACTTGGTGGATACAGTTACGTCTCTGCATGCTATTTATAAAAGCCTTTCGCATATTTATGCCCTGAGACCTACGATTCTACCCATCGTGAATGATCCCAAGAAATCTCTAAGCTTGTTTCGTGTTTTGTGACTATCACACCATTCAGTGTTTATCCTGACAATGAGGAAAAAATCAGGCGTAATAATAACAATAGCAGGGTTGCAAAAAGAAAGCACTCCAATACTTAAGAATTGCTTACAGATATTATTCACAGGTATTGTGCAAACAAGGGTGCTGTACGGTCGTAACATCAGGCAAATCAACTGGCCTTTCTACAGTAAAAACCACAACGCCCGTGTGTGTCATATATGGCAAAAAATTTCAGGAATAAATTCACCTGAAGTTTCTTTGTGTGAGTATTCTAACATAAATAAATGCAGGGAAATGTGGACAAAAAGCTTGTCATGCGACAGCTTCATGGGGTTTCTGTACCAATGGCGTACAGTAATGCAGAAGATTTTGGTCGCATGGAAAACTACTGAACTAAATTAATTAAAGATTTTTTTGCCTCAGTAGCACACACCAAATTGAGGGATTTAAATCTCAAAAAAATGCATATAAAATATATGAGTGTTTTATCGCCTGGGTAACAGAAAGCCATATGTATGTTATTTCCACAGTGAAAACGACGCATATAAAACCATACAGGTGGTTATCTCCTCATTCTTAAAAATTCATCCAAATGATGAGCACAAAATAAGGCATGTAAATGTGCTTTACTACTTAACATTACTGAATAATAAAGGATTTGACAACATGCCAGGAGAAGTCATAACGTTATAAAATCTAAATTATAATTCCACACTAATAATAGACACCATAGCAAAAATATAATCCTATCATCTTACACAAGGAAATAAATATAAAAAATATCCTTTTATATACTCATGTATGCGCACAAATATGATGACGAGTAGCCGGAGTTTGAATACTGCATTTTAAAGCAGGCATATAGCCTTCATAAATGAGGTTCTACAGACGTATTGATGACGTATCTGTAATTCTAATTTTAGGTCGGCTGTACTTATATTCAAGATATTTATATTTTCTTAAGGATAGTCATTCCGCAACCGTCTAATATGGTTATCAACTCTGTTTAACCCTCGGTTCGTTCTAGGAAAAGGAATCAACCACTTTGTGTGGTTGCGGAAACTGTATGGTGGTGCTGAAGCTGCTTTGAAGTTACATAAATAAGAAAATGCCTGGTCAGTATTTTAACGCTGTTTTATACATCAGAAAAAGCCTCTAGTAAATAACTGCGGGAATGGCAATGTCTTGTAAGTTAAGAAAAGATTATATGAGGGTGCATCACAGTCAGAGTTTGCGATATGGAGAAGCGCTTTTTTTATATAGCAAAATTCTGTTTAATGTAGATTTAGAAGTTGTGCTCCAAGTTTGAGGTATAAGTTGTACATTTAATTTCGAGAAACCATGGAAGGTTTACGGGTAAGATTGTGTAAAGCTTCGTAAAAACTAAACTACTCAGAAAAACTAAACTATCATTAGAGCACAAATTTTGTCAAAACTGGGATTGGGGAGGTAAAGAGAGCGTTCCAAGCAGATTAGATCAGTATACTTCGCTCAAAAATGAGGTTGGATAGCGCACGTCAAGAAGATTGGCAATAAATGGCTGAGCTCATTTATGGGGCGTACGTGGGAAACATTATGCTGAAATTTCAATAAGAACGATGATAAAAATTGTGGGGATGCAACCATCAGGAAGGAAAGGTTGTCACACACTGCTCGAAGGCATAGAGACCACGAGCTTCAAGTACCGGGATTACTGCATTTCGGTGTATGGCGTTCCCTAACATCAAGGTGATGACTGCCCCAGTCGCAGTTGAGCAGGGTCCAACGTGCATGCCTACACAGACGGCCTAGTATGGAAAAATACGGACGGACTACTTCAAACATTATCGCCATCAACCTTCATATTCTTGCTTCAACAAACAGCTTCAGTAGCGCTTCCGTTACGTCAGACTGGAATTTAGACAAAATACGTAAAAAACAGGTACGTACAAGATACGTAAGTAGAACACCCGTACGTACAAAATACGTCAAAATATACAAAGGCTCTTGCAAAGCAAAACGGAGTAATAAAAGCTCAATAATCTTCCCGAATATATACTTGTAGCTAGTATTACTAATAGCGAAATTCTCCTTATCTGCATAGGCAGAATGCATGTGCAGTTGCCATTGCCCCGAAAGAAATGTGTTTTCACGTGACAACTCGTTGTAAGGATCACCTTTTTTAACCTATTTACAGACAAAAGCCCGCGGCAACATGCGGAAACCAGATATATGCCGCAACGTTTTCAGGCGATGACATAGCTAGGTTAACCTGGAAGTTAGTCCAAAGTTCCGGTGATAAGAAAAGGCCGGTTTCATTTTCGTTCTGGCAAAATCTACTATAAAATACGTCTTATTTATGAGTGCACGATCACATTCTGGCACTTTTTCACCTTCCACCCAATTGTAAAATAGAATACATGAGGCATTGTTTTTTCTTTCCAACTATTCATACGTGTGTGCTGCACAAATTATTTTTACTTCGGTTTCATGAGTTCCGCCAGTGCGCAGGTTCAACATTCCTGAACGAGAAAGCAGGCACTGTGAACGTGCTAAAGAAGAGTTTTTAGGGTTCCCAGAATTTGGGGCCAAACACAACAGCCAGATACTCAGGTCTGGGTATAGCTCACGTGCATTCGTTCTGTATTTCCCCTATTTTCCACAAGGAGAAATAGACGATGCTCGTAATTAGCTCTAAATTCCAGCTTGCGTCGTTGGTTTCAAGAAAGCTTTCTCCGCAGGACCGCGCATCTTGCTGAGGGAGGAACGCGGTGGTGTTTGAATTCCAACCCAAGTGCTAAAAGCGCACTAAGCTTTGAGAGCAAATCCAGATAAAAAATGAGGGTTTTTTTACACCACAAAAAATGACGGCGTGACCCACAATAGATATGAGACACCGAGGTAGGTCGCCAAAAATGCGAAAGCATGCAGACGGAGTAGCAGGAGTCGTGAAGTGTCGTGCTCTGCAGCAAACAGGAAGCTCAAAGTGTGTTTTTTGACGGATCATGTGACGCTCTAGAAAACGACGCTTTTGTGCATGCACGAAAAACGGCCCAGCGCATTCGCTAGGTTCTTCTGTAGAATTTTCTGCTTGTTTGCATATCAAGAATTCACAAACCTGTCCTGAAAATCCCGGTATTTTGGTTGACATGCCTGTATTTGCCCCATTCGGGCAAACCATGTTGATATTAGGCTCCTTTGGATCGTTTTAGGTACTGTTTTTTTTCTCATGTTATTCCTTTGCTTTTGTTAACCGTAATTTCCACCTCTCTATGTGTCATACGATGTACGGTTTGTATTTGTTGTAGCTAAAAATGAAATAATACTTCGCTCAAACGTTCTAGCAAGAAACAATGTTCGTGTACTCCTGCCAATGTTACGTGATCTGGTTCACTGGGGGAAGCATCATTTATGAAGCATCCTGCTCTTCCCAATTTATAAACCGGTTGAGCAAAGTTTGGTGTGCTATACACGTATTAGGGCGACCTATTCTGTATTCACTAGGTATATGAACAAGCTGATTTTTAATTCACCACTACATTGTATGTTTCGTGACGCCAGAAATGACGCTTCCATAGCGAGTACGTAAAACTAAGGATAGCATGTTGATTAGGGCTGCTATCATCTCAAAAATGGCCGTTTTGTTATCACATTTTGTAACTCAATCTGTTTATCTGTTTATTTGGCATCTACACCCTTACAGATGCCAGGAGCACGGACAAAAAGCCAATAAAGTGGCTTGACGGGGTCCGTGCCCCTTAATGTACAGGTCATGTAAAAGTGCACATTCAAATTGTAGCACAAGCTGCGCATGCATAAAATTCGCGTTTATACAATAAAATCAGCTAGCAACAACACCGCAGCACCACCGCATTTAGCGGCAAAAAACGCAAACACAAATACACCCGCCCAAGATTACACTAATACTGACAACCTGCAGGGTAGAAAAACAAAATGATAAGACATGACACCTAAGGAATCGAAAAATACTGACATCACGTAGTTCGAAATACAGAAAAAATACAGACAAATATGTAGGAAGACCGAAAGGGAACAAAAATTACAAATCACAGGTTATATTCCGAGTTTAGCAACGTAGGCAAAGTATAACACAGCAGCTGTTTGCCATAATTTGTTCTCGGGATGGGAACAAGCCATGGTTCTGCATGACGTGTATTATGGCTGTGACTGCGGGGTGTTAAGTTTGCAAAAAAAGAAGAACTGCATTTTTTTCTTTCTTTGTGATACCGTTTAGTTAGTGTTTCATTATATAAATGCGTAACGGGACTGATATTCATAGTTTCAAAGAGTGGTCCTGTGTGCGCATCATACGTCGAGTTCGCTACTGCTCGCACAGCTTTCTTCTGTATTAAATGGAGTTTGCTAATGTTGGCATTTGTTGTGTTGCCCCACACAAGTAAGCAGTAATTGAGGTGGGAGAAAAAAAGAGAGTTGTAAATCAAAAGCTTGATTTTTTGGGGTAAGAAAAACCGCAACTTCGTAAGAATCCCAGCAGAACGCGAAAGTTTACCAACCACATTTTCAACATGTTTGTTCCAGGTCATGGTCTCTTCAAAGTAAACACCGAGACTTTTAAAGTGGGACACAGTACTCACAACAGATGCTCCGATGTGCAGGCAACCATCAATATAGGCTTGCGAATTTTTTGGCCTAAATAGCACGGCTTTAGTTTTTGTGCTGTTAATTTGTAACGCATTGATTGTGCTCCAGGCGTTTAGCGTTGCCAGCACATCGTTGGAATCACGCAACAATCGTGTAGGTTCCTTTGCCGTAAAGAATAATGTAGTGTCATCCGCGTGAATAACAAATTTTGCAGAGGTGGAAATATTCACAATGTCATTTATGTAGAGTATGAACAGTAATGGCCCAAGGATGCTTCCTTGGGGTACTCCTGAATTTAGAGGTTTACTAGCAGATATTTTATTATCAATAACAACAATCTGGCTCCGCTTTTGTACCGTCCGCTTTCGTAGATTACGTTGCAATACCGCTCCAGGACCACTTGTCGCATGGTTCTTTTGACTGAACTTCTATACCTGCCGTATTTTTATTCATATTGAAAGCGCAGACGGACGATACACCGGAAGAAGGAAACACGAGCACTTCTTGTTCTGTCTGTCGGCGCTTTAACTATGAATCAGATCCAACTACCTCAACCTTCCGTTCTACCGTTTTTTCACTACAGCTGATAGTAATCATTTCGTGAAACATTAGCTGTGACTCAACGAACAGGGTCACGTAAGTGATCGTTCCGCTTATTTCAGTTGGCCAGTGTTGTGTCCGACAGGTCCAACGCCCCCGACAGCTGTGTTAGGCAGTGTCATTCGGGAAGTGCCGCATTAACTGCTTGTACGTTTACGTGTTCTTACGCAATTTTTGTTGCTTACCACGTTACTGTTATTGCTATAAAATAATATGCACTGATTTGATGCAATTGAGATTCAAATAGGCTACTATGCACGTTTTTAATCACTGTTTAATTGTTATTGAATTTATCGGCCTCAGGCAATTGTAACGAGCTGCCCATTAAAAGACAAAAGCGCAGTACGGAAATGTAGCTGGTAAGTCGCATGCCTATTCTCTGTTTTACTGATTAGTAGCTGATTTGAGTGAATTTTACGTTAAAGATAGTGTCAGTGTTACGCTTACGAGGGAATCCTTCGAATGAACCAAACTTGCATTTTGTGTTTAGGTACCCTTGACGAACACGAAATTTATTCTGCTGCGTCGCGCGTTGCTACAAATACTGGCGCCTTCGGTGCAGACTGGCCACTCACAAACATGTGCACCAATCAATTCCTCAGCGCCAGCCTCCTGAGGGTAAACCCAAAAAAAAGATGGCTCTATTCTGAATTTCTTGTGTGTATTCTGAATCCTCGTACGGCGGTACACGCAGAGAGAGTATCGAGTATCGCATGTGGTGTGTGATGTATATAACCTAATAATGTACAAATGGTGCATAGCAGAGATGTATGCTCCGTTTACACGACATCCCGTTTTTGCAACAGTGAAATCTTCCATTTTTTTTTCTCAGCACCACTGAATGTCAGAGGGATACCAAGGCAAATCATTTAAAATAGCCCTAAACTTACTACATTTTTTAATCATCTCAAATACGTCTTGCGCGCTAAAATATTTTTCGGAATGAAAGCAATAAATTCCTTATCCTTACCAATTCTGGCCTTCGTTTTCGATTATTCCACGAACGTATCCTCGATTTTCGCGTCCGGTCACCTTTCAAACCGTGGCAGGCGACGCTTTATTTTGCGACGCTGATACTGGCAGCCTCAGGGGCAAAGCAATGACATAACGGTGACAACTTTGGGACAACTTGCGAAAGATTTAGCCCCTTGGGAAAAACGCCGGTTGTATTTGCCCCCTCCCAAAAAAATATGGGTTAGCATCACACAGCTTTACGCACGACCTTTCAGATTCCGAATTACTGTAAATCACGCTTCTGAGTGCACGTTCCTCTAGGGAGTTTGAATCCGTGGTGGCTGAGGATGTAGCTGAAGGTTTCCGTCCTGTAAGAAAGAATTGTTCGCGTTAGCACTGCATTTTCACATCTTGTTAAGGTAACTCAAGGTAACCGAACAGAAGCCTTGAGACAAATTGAAGTTTTTTTAAAAATACATGACTCGTTTAGGCACAAAGTTGGGCAGAGCACATCCACCCGCCAGCCAAAGAAATGTGCATGCACGAAATGAAGCGGCTGGTAGAGCTCATGCCGGTATGCATATCGCTTCGTTCAAAAAAGCAGAGCCCATATATGGCGTGCATCAGTTACTCGCGCATGTTAGCCTATTCCGGATGTCAAGATTAGCGGTAGTAACACCCTCTGCTGCCTCGATTTTGCGGATTTAACGAGTGATGGTGGGTAGCAAAAGCCGTCTGGAGTAGGGCCTCAGGGCTTCGAGCACACATCCTATATGCGAACACTGAGCAGAAATGACAAATGCTTTAGCCGCCTGTACACCCCGAAATACTGAAGATTTCCGGAGAACGTCTAGCACTTATTCTTTGAACGCGTATGGCGCACAGTGAGAAAACGAGTATATTAAAAGAACCTAAATATGGATTCGGTGATCCCAAGATTATGAACGACTTTTATATTACCTTCTTGTCAAACGGTCGGAAAAAATAAATATCGATGCTCCAGGGGGATACAAAGTCATATTTAGCCCCTTATTGAAGGCGCGAAGTTCAAGTTTCTGGTTTGCTCGTTTGAGCGTACATTCGAAAAACGCACGAACAAAGACAACAGTGCCCCTCCCCCCTAAATGAGGTCTCCACCTTAAAAAGCACCCTGCTCACAATTTCCATGCACAATTCCCCTGCACTGCCAGGATGCATCGGTCGTAGCGAGGGAGGCCTTGCTATGCAGAACTCATTTTGTAGCTGAAACACGAAGCAAGACGTGACTGCAGTTGATAAAATCCAGTGTTATTAGCTGTTGCCAGTCAGGCGCTGCTCATCGCTACACGAGTATATGGGGCAAAGCCAGTAACAATGCAGAAGAGCAGTTATTCATTAAGTTTTCTGATTTGCTTTTTGCTATTGTCAGCACCTACAAGAACCCTTAATGTGCACAAATATTTCTCTTCACCCGAAAAAACTATGAATAACTCGTGAAGGCTAGCCACGTCTGTTTCGAGATTCCTCCAAGCTGACGTTTATGCTTACCGGTCCCGAACGTGGTATAGCAAACGGGTGACCGATCGCCTTGCCACTTTCAAATAAGCGTGGCCTTTCAAAGACACCTATAATGTAGGTAATAAAATACAAGACTTCGAAGAGCCTAGTATTTCTCCTTCTTGGGCATCTGTTGTTTTTTGTTTCGCAATTGGGAATGAAAAATGTTGTGATAAATTCAACGCGTTCCATTTACACGTCTATAAGTGAAAATGCATAACAATAAGACAGATGAAGTTGTAGTACCAAACCCAAAGTTCGGCGTCTTGCATTCCTGCTCAGTTAACACTTATTGATTATTTATATATTTTCTTGATTACTAACTTACGCATTACAGACACAGTGGAACGAATGCATTGTAGGTTTCCAAAGAGAAATGAATACACAAAACAAACGTTCGTTTGAGGAGGAACATGAAGCATGATACGCACAATATTATAAAAAAAATAGCCACACAATGAGCACATAAAATACGGCCAAACAAGAATAGCAAGGAAGAGAGCGCCCTATACTCTTTGATTCCTTGAGGCACCAGAGTTTCTTTAAAAATAAAAAGGCAAAAAGAACAATCTTTCACATTAACGGCGCCCCAAGTCCGGTAAATTTCTTTCTTCGTCGTGACGGGGAGATGTTGGGCGGTAGGGAAAAATTAGATGCTGCTGAGGCTTGGCCTTTAGGCGTGCAACTCTGTAGAGTTAGTGAAATCAGCGATGCGGAATTTTCTTGGGCGGCCAGCAGAAGTATACAGCAACACATTCATAACAAGTGTACCAACAGTGAGCGTGCGCCACGGCGCATTCCACATTAACACTTACACTGGAGTCTACACCGTACCGCCTAGCGGCGCCTGCTAGTGATATACACGCCCTGTTTGTGTTCCAGATCCAACCGTTAGGGTGGCTCCATGCGATTCCCGCGGATTCAATAGGATCCGCAAGGTGGCCCTGCAGGATGTTTCCCTCTGGCCAATTTTTCGATCCCGAGCAGAACGGCGACGACGCTACTTTTCTGCGACACGGGCACTCAGCGCTGCGTTGTTATACGCATATGTTTTTCTTTATCCCCGTCTCATTGTAACATACCTGAAAGAAACCCTCGACTCTATAGAGAAGCAGCCCTTTTGTCTGGAGTCATAGAAGTCATATTTTGTTTATTTCGCGTAAACATGGAACATTTTTTTTTTTCATGTCTCAGTTATAAAATTTGCACTGTAGTCCGTGGGTGTATATACACTGTAGATTTTGCCGTGCATTTGATAGAGCAAAATAATAGGGATCGCGCAGTGCGCATGCGTATTCAAATTTGGGACTGACGCTTGTAAAACACGACAGTTCTTTTTGTCTCGTGGTACTTCCAAAATTTTATTGGTTCTAATATATAGCAAGTTGCAAGCTTTGTCTTCTACGTCTTTACATGCTTGGGTGGCGGAAAATTAACCCGAAAATGGGCTCTGAGAGACCAAATTTTAGAGCAAAATTCTTAACGGCCCTGTTGGAACTATTGAGGAAGACGAGGATGAGGCTGCTACCTGGCTCAACGGAACGTATCCGGGAGAAGAAGAAGACGACCAGGCGAGGCGTCAAGATGGCTGCATAGCACCCGGTTCTCTGTACATAGTGTAAATATATCTGCTTTCTATCGACGACGGCCTCCTCCGTTGCCTCCCTGGACGTTCTTCCACATGGTGCCGAAACCCGGGACGTCCAGCGCCACGACGAGGTGAGCCATGGAGCGGAAATCTACTCTTCGACCGCATTGCTCACCCCGAAGCGAGGACGAGGTGTCGAGGCAGATGAACCGGCTGCAGATTGCTCAAAAAAGCCTTCTAGACTTCAACCGGCGGACGCTCATCACCGAAATAACGCCTACTCTGGAGCAAACCACGGACGTCGAGGCCGCTGTTTCGTCTGCCAGGCTCCAACACAGCGCCGACCGACTTGCTGCAATCAGCGAGAAATTGGATGCCCTGGCATGCGGAACCAGAATCGACGGCCAACATGACGACGCTCTAGGGTCGGTAGAAGAAGCTCACAGGATAATCGCCTTACTGGAAATAAGACTTCGCGAACGAACTACTACAATGACATCAATGTGCGTTCCAGTAATAGGACATCGACTTCAGGAAGGTTCAAGCAGGCCTGCATCCCCAGCCCCAACGACACCATATGCCGCTAGGAATAACCACTCGGCTGAGACGGCGCTTCAGATATTCCAGACAACTGTGAATCCCTCCATGAGACCTGAAGACGCCGTGATACTGGAAACACCGCATCAGCAGCGGAAAGAAAGCCAGAACGAATCATCGCAATCCATGCCGAATGCATATGCACCTGATGAGAACATCGTGAATGACGAATGGGCTTCGGAGGGCATTCCCGGCAAAGCCTACCCGCCTGAAGCACTTGAGAACTTTCCTGCGGTCACAAGATATGCACGTGCAGACTATACCCAGCAGGGTATTCAAAAGAAGGAAGAAGTAAATTTAGATGCTCGTGGAGTACAGACAAACGTAGAACAAACTACACCGGACAATAACAAGTCATCACTTAAAGAGAAGCCTAACCATATTTCGGATGTGCGACTGCGACGGGAGTGCGTATACGGCGTGAGACATGCGACCAAGACAAAAGTGCAACAGCAGCCACTTCACCACGTTGACCGGGCCGCAAGATACGAACGGCTTGAACGCCCTGAGCGTAAAGACTCGGACCCCTCAAAAACCGCAGACGTCCACGTCAGCTTGGGGTACACTGTTAAATTCTACGCATCCTCTTGTCCAGAAAACGAGCCCGATAAAAATACTGCCGTCAGCAAGGTGACATTCATGACTAACAAGGCGACTAGAAGTGTTTGGAAATTGAGGAAATCTGGAGAACGTCGTACTGCGAAGGCGTACGCTGCACAGGGTGTAGGCATTCAAGGTTGCAACCATCATGTCGTTTATAAATTCAAGGCATCAAGGAAGCTACATCTGAAGTCAGCGCTCACTCTGACCTACAGCAAAAGATTTTACTGTGACTCATCACCTTCCGTACTCATCACGAAGAAACATAGACCGAAAGTAAGAAGAAAATCGAAGTTCAGAAGAAAGAGAAGGCCGAAGATCAGAAAAAAAGAAACCAAGTCACCGGCTGAACATGAACGGACCAACAACATTCGCAAGGACGCGGGCAGTGCCTTCATCAAATCGTTTTATCCCTATACGAGAACACTTCTCGGGCGGGAGAATGTTGGAACTTTTGAGGAAGACGAGGATGAGGCTGCTACCGGGCTCAACGGAACGTACCCGGGAGAAGAAGAAGACGACCAGGCGAGGCGTCAAGATGGCTGCATAGCACCCGGTTCTCTGTACATAGTGTAAATATATCTGCTTTCTATCGACGACGGCCTCCTCCGTTGCCTCCCTGGACGTTCTTCCACAGGCCCCATTCTAAAAAAATACGCCATTGTATTTGTTTTTCTTGTCCGGTTAAGAAAATGGCCGTAGCACTAAAGACGAAATAGTTAAACAACACATGTGTGATTTGATAAGAATTTAGCCCGAGTCTGCGAAATAGCCTCCCAGCGCTCTTCCACTGTGCTATCTCCTCACGTTTCCGTTATAGAACAAAAGTTGCGGTCGTTCTTTCGTTCTTCGTGGCCTATCGCACATGGGGGATTGCCAAGAATCAGGTGCTTCGACGGGCATTGTGTCGCTTTACGAAATTCCCCAAGCTATGAATTCGAAACGTAAAAGTTGTGCCGCGTAACTCGTGACGTGATAGCACGTGAGTAGTACAGGTTTACACCAGCCGAGCAGAATCGTGGTGCTAGGAACCCACCGCGGTGGCTCAGTGGCTAAGGCGTAGTGCTGCTTTAATTTAACGTCAAGGTATTAAGTATGTTGCCCGTTACAAAGGAAATGCTGCCTGTTTGTTGTGGGTGACAATGATTGCTATCATGTTTATCTAGTATAATGTAGAATCATGTTTACCCTGTACTTAAATTGTAAGCAATAAAGGGACACAGAACTACGGCAACCTTGAAAAAGTCATTTCCATGCCAAGTTTGAGGCTTATAATTTATCTTGACATTCATTTTGATGAGAAAAGTTTAGGCGGGCATTTTTTTAAGTGACTGTTTAGCCTTTGCCTCCTTTCATTATTGTCTTCCCTGATTGTGACCTTGTGGAAGCAGGTGAATAATAGCAGTCACTTCGCTGTACGTGCCCTTCCAAATACCAACCCGGAGAAGTCACCTTCACTTTGTACTACCTGACAAGATGAATTTTACCTTTATTCGCTAACTCATCGTCGTGTTGAATGATTATTCCGTGTTGAATGATATTCCTAAAACTTACTACGAACAGTTCAGTGTCATTTAGAAAACGGAGCACCAACATTGCTTGCTGCATCCACCTTTTAAGAAGTAGCTCTTTCGTTCGATCGTGGTTCTTCGAATTATTGACGGGATTTCTTCTGTAGAAAGGCAACGAAACTGCGCAATAAATGTGGCACTTCAAAGTGTTCACACTATGAAATCGGCCGCCCTTTTATTACAAAAGATACCTTACGTTGAGTAAAATGGGTAGAGATATTTTTATCCTCGCTCCCAAAACTGTTCATAAAAGTGGGAAAAGTCAACGGGGCACTATAGCGCAGGATTCCGAATCGCATGTTTTTTTTTTTATTTCTAGTTATGAACTTTAAAGTAACGCCATCTCAAACCTTCGCTCCATCCGCTTCCTCATCTCTATTCTTGTCGGGCTCTTTTTTAAAAAAATACATAACAGGGGCCGAACGAGGGCTTCTTTTTGCGAAGTGTAATTCAATAGGCTTTTCTTGGGGTGCACCTCGGGTGAGGATCATGTAATACTTCGTTTGATTTTATTCTACCGTTGCGACTTGTGCATCTCTGCTCAGCGGCATCCAGCTTTCCGGAATATTCCTGCCGGAAAACTGAGGAGTCCCCAATTGCACATGTGACTGATTGTGGCGCGAAAGCTTGGCGCCATTTTCCTATATGTTATATTTTCTTTATTTAATCCACCTATTTCGTGTACGACTGTGCGAACGTATTGGCAGAGGGCAGTGGGCCAGACTGAGCCTTTGTGGAAAAAAACGCAAAATGGCACTTAGTGCCTGTTCAACGCCCGTGCTCCACC
Organism: Haemaphysalis longicornis; assembly: GCF_048455015.1. Classification (NCBI taxonomy): domain Eukaryota; kingdom Metazoa; phylum Arthropoda; class Arachnida; order Ixodida; family Ixodidae; genus Haemaphysalis; species Haemaphysalis longicornis. Next base: position 197,305,440 of record NW_027526361.1, read on the forward strand.
TTTCTGAGTGCCAAAACTTGTACCGCTAGAGGTGCGGTATAACTACAGAGCTTCCGCTTGCGTGGCGAAGCATTCGGTTAACCTTTTGCCAGGCTTCTTTCAAACACATGGGAAGAATTTTGTTGTGCCTACAGGCCCGGTTTGTATAAAAAACAGAAAAGTAAATTTTCATTTTTTATTCTGCAGAATATAACTCAAGATGCTAGCGCTTGCTTTGGCGCATAAAAAAGTCCTTACACCCTTCTACTTCTACCGCAGACAAAAATAGGAGTAAAAAAACGAAAACAACATAACAAATGAGGGAACAAATTTCGCTTCATTCTTGCAAAATATGCTCCCTTCATTTATCTCTTGTTGCCTCGTTTCTCGCTCCTCACCATGCAGTCACGGCTGTCTGCATCTCTCTTGTGCGGACGTAACTGCCCTCGGGTGGGCGAACGAACGTCATAAAACAATACGTATTTGACTGCCCTCGACAAATCTGGCCATTTTCTGCGCAGGTTTTGTTTTCTACCGCACCTTTTCATCTGCATCTTAGTTCTCCTCGTCATTCCCCGGTGAATGTGAGAGGATTTATGCTCCCTTGTAGCACTTGAAAAAAAAAACGAAGAAACATTTGCTGCTTGCTTCCATCAATCATAAGCACGTGCGCCATTAGAAAGAAAACTTTCTGAGGACCGCGGCGTGCCAACAAGCTGTGTATACACTAACAATAGTTGCCATGACAACCTGCTAATGTTGGCATCCTCTTACAAAGTGTTTGAGTAATGTAGGCACTGACTGAGACATTTGGTATATTGCCCTCATGTGTTTAAAATGAATTTTTGTTTACACGACACAACACGAGAGGCTAAACGGTAGCAATTGGGTCAAAAAAGCGCTGGATTAATCGTTTGAATTACTTCTAGCAAATTTCTGTTTGAAATCATAATTTATCGAATACAAATATTTGTTTATGCTCAAGTAACTTTTGTTATCTGAGACGCAATTATGTCAAACTAAGCAAATTACGTTGAACTAAATGAAACAAAATCAAATTATTTGCGTAAAACTAGAAAAAAGTGTTATTTTGATTAAAAAACTCAGCGCGACCATAAAAATTCCTCGATAATATCTTACTTTTAGTGAGCGTAAGGTCTCGCTTGGTTATGTTGCCGAGATATGTGGCTGAGCTTCGTTCATTTACTTTTGTGCGTAGTCCGCCTTTTTCATACCCTTATTTCCGCATCTATTGCTAAGCGCCTCCTGCAATCGCCAAGGTAAGTGTGTTAATTTAACAGACATGTTTTTTAGGCTGGTGATTGGTCCTGCGAACGTGCGAAGGAAATAGTCGCCGAGCGATGACGTCATCGCACTCTCCTTACTCTGGGGGGCCCCGTGTCGCCACCTGTAGGAGGGGCGAATAAACGGGTTCAAGCATGGTTTTGAAAACAGGTCAGGAGCTGCTCGCTGTATCGCATGTGGCAAGGGGTGGTGCAGTTTGACGGTGCAACGAGAACAAATATTGCCAAAATGAAACAAGCCAAAAGGATGAGAAGCAATAATGCGAATCAACTTCTAAATTAGCCTCGCACGCGCCAACCACACACGTTGAAGGGTCGCACCCGAACAATTTAAAATTTTTCAGCAAAGGCTCCTGCCGCTGCCCCCTTCGCTAATTTTGTAGCGTCACCGGAAAGCCGGTGGGCAAGCGTGGGCACATGGACACTCGGTCATTTACCTACGTACTTTAATGACCCAGTGTTCAGAGCTTTTTGAGGGGCTAACAATGACATTACGCAGAATACTGGACCGAGTCTGGAAGCATAACCCCGCAATAAAGTTGGCGGAGTTTTGAAGCTTAACCGCGCATAAATTTAGCCAAACCAAGAGTAAGCTAGGTGAGACCACAAGCGTCGCTCAGCGTCGCTTTTAGATGCGACGCTAAGAGGAGCATCTCTTGCCGGCGGCCCTGTCCTGCGTCCGTCGTCGTCGTCGTCCGCGTCCGCACAGCTGCGTCTCTCCTCCGGTCACCCCCTCTCCTCTCGCCGTGATAGCGTGCCCTCTCCCCCAACATTTGTGGCGCGCGCAGTGCGGCGCTGCGCGCGGCGCAAGCGCGCTGTGGGCATGTGCAGCGCCGTCTATCTCCGCGGTCTCCTCTCCTTCGGGCGTGCTGCGCATTAAGCGGAGTCACGTGCTCAGGCCGGTCTCTCAGTCGACGGTCGTCCGCGCTACGCTTGCTCCCCCCTCTCCCCCCCCCCCCCCCTCTCTCTCTCTCTCTCTCTCTCTCTCTCTCTCTCTCTCTCTCTCTCTCTCTCTCTCTCTCTCTCTCTCTCGCATTGCCCGACAATTGCTCACGCAATTCGAGTAATCGACCCAACGGAAACACGCAATGCAACTCCCTTCAGCGCCGCATCACACCAGGGTTCCCGCGCGGGAAGGTGGGCGTAATTTTTTTGTGTGTTAGGTACTGTCATGTTCAGCAGAGCGTTGCGCGGAGCAACACCATGCTTGGTGTACGTCAGCCTGTGGAAATGAGTTGAAGACTCTTTTTCACGAAAGCGCAGGTTATGCCTAACCCGCTCAGAACTTACCAAGGATCACCAAGCAGTCTTGGACCCAGCGCACACTCGTATTCGCAGACAGACTACTACTCACATGCAAAGGTGACGTCGGGCCGGCGCGTACCCACTTCAGCAGCTAATGGGAATCCGCCCTAGCGGACAAAAAAAATTGTGCCCACTTTTATTTTATACTGGTAAAACACGGTGTTCGTAAACTTATCCAAGTAAAGCTTCAGCGGTGGCCGCGCAATAGCATTTATTACTTTGGCGTGCCCGGTAACGAAAACTCTGAGGAGTGCAGTGAAAGGGCAACACGCGCATTCGGAGAGAGAGGAAAAAGATTGCACCTCAAGGAAAGCCCACAATTTCGTTGCTTTTCTCCACAATTCTACTATACAAAAAAACAGACCATTATATGGTCATTGAGTTCACCTAACACAGAAGCTTACAGAAGGCAGAAGAAATATGAAATATAGGTCTTCGTACTTAGATTGTAGTGGTTGAGTTCTGATACGGCGAAAAGCAATGGCGCGAGACCATCGCGATTTGCAGCCAGGCTTCCTGCTCACACGCAGTGAAGCGAGCAACCAGTCACCGAATTGGGACTATCGAGCGCCTGTGGCTGTGAGATAAAAGCAAACAATTGCTGCTTTTAAAGCCGCGAAAACATCGCAAGAAAGAGCGCAGAAAAGCGCCTGCACCACTCCGGCACGCCAAAAGCACAAGAATCAGTTACAAAATAAAAGTTAGCGCAGGATAAACACGCGTCAAATTACAAAGGTTTTGTAGAAAAAATAAGGGCAGCATCGTGTGAGCTACTTCATTCCAGGTAGAGAAGCTCTTGAAGCTCAGTCATGGACTTGCGATCCGTAAATGTCTTTCGGACACTAAATATATCCAAAAATACCACGCAGGCTGTACGGCGCGAAGAACAGAATGCAAAAAAAGTCTAGACAAACCCATTGCGCACACAGAAAGGGAAATGTAAAAACAATAATGGGAAGATTGATGCACTGGTTCGCGGCAATAGAGGTAGGTGCATAAAAATTGATAAAGTTAATGAAGCGTGCCGCTAGACTCCGCTGTACCTACACCCGGCATTAGTGCCAGCTCTAGCCACCAAACAGTGTTTGTAGGAATGGCGAGGCGTGTGAGACCTTGCGCAAAGCGGTAATTGGAGTTATTGCAGTGACAGCTGCGCCAATACAGAACAGCTAGGCTTTTTCTGCTTGGCTCGGGTTTATAAGGCACTGATGTCTGTTGTAACAATGCATACTAGAATTCCGCTATCGTAAAAAAGGCTAGACCACCTGGGCCATGGCTTTGCCTTGCCCATTCACTTTAGTCACAATTTCTTATGACTTAGGGACTTATTTAGGGACTGACTTAGGATTTATTTGATAATATGTTTGCACTTTACGTCTAGGATTTGAAAATCTCCAATGCTCACATTAGTGACGCAAAAGGAAAAGCTCGAACTTTGAAGGCGTCGACAGCATTCAAAAGAGACACACTTGAGCAACACGATTGCAGAATTTATTCTGCGAACCTTGAATTGTGAAATGTTTTTCATTGTGGCGTTTCTTACAGACAAGCTACGCTTGTAGACTTGATCTGCGTAGCAATACAACGAATTAGTACATTTGTTAAACTCCAATATTCAGCCAAGCGTAAGACTTCCCAAACTTTCATGTATAACCGTTATATAGAGTCATAATCATTCATTCATTCATTCATTCATTCATTCATTCATTCATTCATTCATTCATTCATTCAATCGTTCATTCATTCATTCATTCATTCATTCATTCATTCATTCATTCATTCATTCAATCGTTCATTCATTCATTCATTCATTTATTTATTCATCAGCCTATCAGCCACTGCAGGAAATCGCAGTCTACATATGTTTAGGCGTATAAATCTGCCTCAATACGTATGGCGTCGGACAATCGGTGAAAACGCAACAAGAACGAGCAAGACACGGATTGAATGGAGAGCGCTTTAACTTTGACTAGTAAAGAAGGATAAGAAAGACTACAAAACAGGACGAAGCGCAAACCAACAACTGATTTATTAACGTAGATGAAAATATATATACACGTGTTGGTATTAAAAAACATACAAAAAGGTACACAAAGGTTTGAATGTATGTGATTACAACTGCACGCGGTGTTACACGGAGCGCATGCTCAGTTCTTAGGTTGACAAGAAGTCTATTTCTCTTTTTGATAATCTGATAGATGGTGCGCTGATGTATTCTCCTTTGCAAGAGAACATGCTGTAGGTTTCCCATATCTCTCGCTGCATCCTGGTTCTAGACCTCAGGAGCACTGACGTTTTATGGTACTCAGGCGTGCATACAAGCACATGTATATATATGTTCATCTACGTTAATAATTTAGTTGTTAGTTTGCTCTTCGTCCTGTTTTTTAGTCTTCCTTGTCCTTGTTTGTTTACTAGTAAAACTTTAAGCGCTCTCCATTCAAGCTATGCAGCACCAACTAGCCCCCACAGATGCCCTGCTAAGACACAGATGGTGACAATCCCTGAGGTCTATTCTAAAAACTGTCGTGTCTTCGGCAGTGAAGAAATTTTTATAAAGTTTCGCAGTGTATCTCTGATTCTGTAAATCGAATGACGGACAACGCCATTGAAATGAATATTATTGTATTACACCATCGATAAATTTCTTCGGTCATCCGATACCGGAAATTCTGTTACTAAAAAGAACGTGTTTGTTCTCTAAAAGAAGTTTTGGAACAAAACTTATTCGTTTTATGCCTGCCACACTCAGAGAACACTCCATTACCTCGAACATATTCTATTTACATTTCTAGAATAACAATAATTGGGTAGGCTTCGTTAAACGTTTTCAGAATGTGTAGATGTCCTTTTAACACAAAAAATGTTAAAGTCAATACACTCTGAAAAAAACCGTGAGCACCGAAGCTTTCGGCCACGACACAGACGTTATACGGAATTCGGAACGAAGGTAAGAACTCATTCACTGTGAACTAATTACGATGAGTAAAAGCAATACAGCGCAATGACAAATCGTCATAGCGACCAAAAGCTGTAGAATTTTTGTTAGAAAATCTTTGGTAAAACAATAATGACAGGTTATTTCTGCGACAACATTTATTCCTAGATGAGCCTAGATTGAGAGCAAAGCTGAAATATGTTAACATTACAACCTTATCGTAAAAAAGACACTATGATAAGTTGAAGGGCGAACTTGCATACCATTTTTTTGAAATGTTTGATGAAACGAGAGTTGCAGAGGTTTTTATTTAGGCATTCACCCGAAAGATGATTTCGCTTCCAGATGACTCTCCACACACTCAGAAAAAATCTTTAAAATCCAGGCAAGATATTGCTTCTGTTATATAGGTGTGATAGAATACATTGATAGAACAGATTGCTAGAATACATGGAACACATAATAGAATAAATTGCTTAAAATTCAAAATGCTCTCAGCAGAAAAAAAATTTTGCTACCTCACTCTGATGTACATAAACTAGTAGTTAAAATGCCTTTTGAAAGTTCCAAATAGAGACGCAACCACTTTCTAATAGATAATTATCTTTCCGTACTTAAAATAGGTCTCTATAAAAGTCTGTAGAAAAGTTCTGCTTCAGAAAAAAAAGTTATGCTTCAGAAAAAAAACATCTTCAGAAAAAAATTCAAATTTTTCCTGGGTTTTCAAGAAGCCTGTTAGAAAATAAGTTGGGTTTGCAAGAAGGTCTGTAGGATAGGTCTGTAGAAAAGTTCGGAGAAGTGGTGGCGGTTTGGAACTGCGGCTCTTGCCTTGCTTCTCTTTGCCCGATCGCGTTCAACATAAATGCAATGTTATGGATGCGATCTACTGAGCCTTGGTGGTGTAAAATAAGAATAGTTATGTTGAATTCGGGACCGTAAAAACGGGTGAAGCGATGAACTAAGCCGAGCGAGAAAAATTGGGATCCCTAATTTGGAATCATAAGTGCACTTTTAAGTGCGAATGCACTTTATAAGCGACCCCAAACCATCCACCGCCGCCGGCGGCGGCGGCGGCGGCGGCGTCGGCGTCCGCAGTGCTCCTCTGTATTTAAAAAACAAACAGCATCCGGCGCCAGGTTTCGATCCGAGGACTTTGCGGCCGCAGCGCGACGCTCTACCGACCAAGCCACGGACGCTTTTTTTTTTCTTTATTGCCTGCTTGGCGACAACACAACACGCACTGTACAGTACACAAATTACTAGCTCCAGCCACCAATCGGCTGAAGGGAGTGGCTTAAAACATCTTAAATTGCGCTAGAACATCCAGAATGGGTAACCACTCAGGCTCTTCCGGCATCACTCGATAAACTTCTCTTATATAAGCAACGCTTTCAATGAAGTACTCTCGCACTGTGCGAGCATCATCTTCGGCATTTTGAACCGCCATGCGAGTTTTCCACATAGAATGAAGACTAAGTGCCATGAACATATCATAGGGCACGCCTCCATCGTTGTTTACGGGCAAAAAGCGAATTCCATAAGGCGTTAATGGTAAGTCTTTTTTCTGGGTTCGTTGGAGTATGTCCCAGTGAAACACCGCATCCCAACAGTCCAGAAAGATGTGCTCAACTGTTTCCAGCTTTTGGCATAGTCTACAGTTAATTGTCCATGGGTGTACATATAGTCCTTTTTCCTGCAGCCAGGGTTTTACTGGAAGCGTGCCGCTATGAAGTTTAAAGAAGAAAGATTTAACAGATGAACGTACTGGCATTCGTTTCACTCTTTTTAGAACATCTTTTCCGGAACCCACTGCATATAACTGACGATAAACCGGAACAGGCAGACACACATCAATCATATCTTTGTACAAACGTTTTCGCGGTACACTACTCAAATACTCCAAGGAAAACCTAACCCTTAAAATCCTAAAAGCATCCACAACTCCCCGCAAGAACCCACGCACACGCACACATCGCATTTCCGAAGTTGAAACTACATAGTCTGGAATGACATCACGTAGTCGGGCTTGTACCACAGTACGTAGAAAGCAATCTCTCTGATCTCTCAGAAACATAAACCTAGAAACTATTTGTCGGATAAACAAATGTGCCAGTCCCAATCCACCACTTTTCACCGAGCGAAACAAATTAGTTCGACTCATGCGCTCCCAACTTGAGCCCCACAAAAACACCGCAAACACTCTGTGCAGCTTTTGTATGTTCCTTCTTGACATACAAATCGCCTGTAGGACGTACCATACCTTGGCAACAGCAAACACATTACATACTGATGCACGGGCAAACATTGACAGATCCCTTCCCCCCCATTGTGTTAATTTCTCTCTAACTCTATCAGTTTCTCCGTCCCAGTACTCTCTAGCATCCTGGTAGTTTTCAAGGGGGATGCCCAGATACCTGGCCGGAGTTGTCGTCCAAGGCATGTTCTCGAAAAACACTGGCTTACTTTGCCAGTCACCATGCCAAAATCCTATGCACTTGTTCTAGTTAACTGCACTGGCAGACAACTCGCAAAATCGCTTTAGATCGTTCACCACCTCCCTCACACGTTTCCTATCACTACAAAAAACAGCGATGTCATCGGCATATGACAAAATTTTAACTTCACTGCAGTGCAAACGGAATCCGTGTATACTTTCATTTTGAAGAATCTTTAAACAAAAGGGTTCAAGATAAATCGCAAACAACAAGGGACTCAAGGGGCACCCCTGCTTCACCGACAACAGTATATCAAAACTTCGTCCCACTTTTTTGTTTACAATAACACGAGCTGAGCACTGATTGTACGACATCTTTACACCTTCGAGGATGACGGATCCTACGTTAACGTGTTCTATCACTGAGAAAAGAATGTTATGCGCAACACGGTCAAAGGCCTTCTGCAAATCAATTTGGATCATCGCCACGTGGCCCCCTAGAGCGTCGCAACACTCTAATACACTTCTTGCGACATGAATATTGGTAAAAATAGATCGTCCCTGAATTCCACATGTTTGATGGGTTCCAACAATTGTTTTTATTACTCCTTGCAATCTTCTAGCCAAAACCTTCATGAAAATTTTGTAATCAACATTCGTTAAGCTGATTGGCCGATACGACTCTACCGCCAACAGCTTTTCAGGATCATCAGTTTTAGGAATTAACACAATATGACTATTCCGGAACGAAGGCGGTGTTCTCTTGGATTCATACGCTTCCGTTATGACCCTGTACAAAATTAATGCTATATCTTCTTTGAAGAACTTGTAAAACTCGGTTCCCAATCCATCTGGCTCCGGTGACTTCCCTATGGATAATTCGTCGATGGCGTTATTTAACCAAGCCACAGACGCGACGCTGATATCAGAGTTAGTGACGCGCGTTATATCTTTAACGCATTCAAACTACGTCGTCAGCGGCGTGCGTTGGCGACTCAGCGGCGTTATAGCGGCTTGATAACTGCGTGGTGTACACGTGATACTACAAACCCGATGGAAGAGATGGAAGAGAAGGCGGCGAGGCGGTGGGCTGCGGGGGCCGAGCGCAAGCGCCGCAAGCGGGCCGACAACCGTGCATTCGCACTTTCACATTCTTCCCCTCGGGGAAATGCGGGGGAATTTTTGATTCTTACCACCTTTTAGATGCGACGCTCAGAGCATCTCTTGTCGGCGGCCCTGTAATTCCTGCGTGCGTCCGTCGTCGTCGGCGTCCGCACTCTCCTCCGCTCACCCCCTCTCCTCTCCGATAGCGAACACTCTCCCGCGAGGGGCATTGGATTGAGTTCGATTGGATTCGATTGAATTGGCTTGGCCTGGCTTGGCTTGGATTGGATTTGATTAGACTTGGATTGGATCGGATTAAAGTGGATTGTGTTGGATTGTGTTGCGTCATAGCCGCGGCAGACGCACTGGCTCCGTCGCGTGCCCAGGTGAGAGCGTGTGCGGCCCAGCCCGCTCTCACTCCGCCGGTGGGCGGCGCTGCGCGCGGTGCTGGGCATGTGCAGTACTCTCTGTCTCCACGGTTTCCTCTCCTTCGGGCGCGCTGCGCATGTATAGTGCCTAGAATATAACCGGTGTGCCGCTCTCCGGTGGCCTTTCGGTCGGCGGTTGCTCTCCGCTTGCGCTTGAACCCCCTCAGCGTCGCACCACACCCGGGTTCCCGCGAGGGGAGGTGGGCGTAATTTGTTTCGTCTCTGTCACAGTTGCCGGCTAATAATTAAATTTATAAATTCCCAGACCCGGCAGAGGACACTGCTCTTCGCGTGGCACCGAAATATTTTTAGCCTTGCGCATGCTTTAAATTTTTCTCTGGCTCTCCATAAGAACTCTTTCTTTTCTTTATAAGGGCTTGTTGCATTCGCGGCTGTCACGTTCTGGGGGGAAGGACAGGGGTGGCTCTAACAGCATAATTTCAGAAAACATACAGTTTCGGGCCCCGCTAAGTGTCTCGGGGCAGTAGGAATAGCGGCTGTGAGGCGCCAATCTTTTTTTTCTGGGAGTCGCCGTTTGAGCAGTACCACGATGATGGCTCGAAGATGCCGCGGCTAAAAGAAGTTTAATGAGTATAGTCTGAAGCAGCTTCAGAAAAACCTGCAAAAGTTTTCCTGGGTTTGCAAGAAGCCTTTTAGAAAATAGTTTGGGTTTGCAACAAACCGAAAGAACATTGTCGGAACGCAAACTTCTCACGCAAAGTTGCTGACTAAAAAGTTTAGAGAGGATCATTTTGTCGACAAAATGTGCACGGCGTACTTTTGTACTTAAGCCAACTGCGGGTGCGCGCTTATAAGGATTGCGTTACGCACGATGAATATGTATCTGCCTCGCAGTATATTTGAGGAATTTTGCTAGATGCAAAAAATGAAATCTGCCAGAGAAAGTGAAGGCAAGTGTTTATAGCAGTGAATCACCCGGTATGAGACGTTGGGCACATGAACCCGTTGTATATCCTCTTCAAGTGAGTGTTCGCGGTTACAATTCTGTGCGAATATATTCTAAGATTAGCTCCCGATGCAACCACACAGTTAATATCAAATCAAAGAAGGAAGAATGCGCATTCGGTTACTTCAAAAAGATGCCTATAATTTAAGTCTAACCGTTCAAAAATGCTCTAGAACTTCAAAAATACTCAAACGTCAATGTGAGTACAGTGTTCTACACAGATGTCTTTTTAGTAGGAATGGCGCAGTTTGGCAAGTATTTTAATTACCGCGCGCTAAACCACGCAGGAATGCATATTCTTTTGTAACCATCCGGACCTTCACCCAGTTGTATAAAAGACCTCATACTACTTCTTGGAATACCGTGGTGAAGCTACACCGATAGACAAATACATTACCTTTTGCTATACGAACAGCCACCAGCGGAACCAAAGTGTTTTGCACTTTTGCGGCGGTTTCTGTCAAAGTTTCAGCAATGTAAAAAAACGCTTGTCCTTAAGAATGGTACCCGGTTATCACTTCCGTTATATATGGTGTCTCTAAAATCAACTGAATTTATTGGTGTTGGTATCCTGTAATGCATTGTTTTTAAATTTCTCGGCGGGTGTAATTCAGGCAATGGGAGCAAGTTCATAAGTTGGGCGAAACTTTGTCTGACGGGACAAATGTTAGACAATGTGCTTTGCACAAGCAATCCTCGAGAGATTTCTTTCACTCACTGCCCTATTTGTTTCATCGTCGCGTCTCTTCGCACACCTGCGTAAACATTTTTGTCTGCGTAATCACCAGCCGGTGCGGTATCTTATTGTCATTTACTATGCTGGAGCGTGGAGTGATCAAACGAGCATGTAAACCCTTCCAACCGCGTAGTGACACACCATTGTGCCAGTGAAGTTTGTGCCAGTGCGCACCGTGAATCGCTCTGGCGTTATACCAGCACGCAGACGAGCTCAGTTAAATCATAAGTTTACGTCATGCAAACTGCTATCGCAGAGCCGCAGTTTCTGGAAAAGGCGTGGCGAACAGTTTTGGGAACACCGTTTACCTTCAGCACTGTTGGCTTTGAAGGTGGCAGTTTCTGATCACCATAGTGTTCGGAACTAGGCGACAGCTTACTCGCAGCATCTGGGAGATATTTGCTTGTGCTTACTTCCTGAAAACTGCGTAAAAATGTTTTTAGTCACCCAATATCAGGTAATTCCTCAACTGAGGCTTTCTATGACTTACTGATTAGCTCGTGAGCGCCCAAAACGTGCGGCAGAAAAGCCAACTTCTTTATGATGATAAAAAAGAAAACGCTTGGAGAACATAATTGATATCCACTCAGCTTTTCTTTAAGGGCCTCGAGTAACAAACGCTTTCCGTAGTCGGAATCGAACATGCGTACATAACGTTATGAACCCATCATCTTTGCTATTGCGCCATTTCAACACGTACCGAAAGCAAAGCATTCTTAGCCTCACCGAAATCGCACTGCGGGAAAGCTAATCATTCATGGTAATAAAAATTCAAAACGTTTAGATAACGTGAGTCGTGTCCACTCACTTTTTCTAGGGCTTCAGCACCAACCCTCAGTGACTGTGGTTCGAATGAAAACTCTCTCTCTCTCTTTCTCCCTTACACCCTCTCTCTCAAGAAAATACAGCCCCTTAAGGAACGATGGTGGAACCTACTGCTTCATCCCAAGCAAAGTTAAAAAAGGTCAAAGTCCGGAGCCAACGATCATGCCACCATGCCGCCTGGTCGTTGATGCGTGACTCGCATCATATCACCTAACAAAACCAAAACAATGCACCTGGCCGCTCAGCATGTCTTGTGTTCGTTGCGTGGTCGGGCTTTGGACTTTGATTTTCTTTGCACGGGTGGAGGCTTCGCGTTCAACGGCATGTCTTTAAGAAGTAAGCTGTGATTTTGCTAACGCTACAGTATTCAGAGTACATATTACAAAGCTTATTCTTGCACGGCCATAGAAGCAGATTTCGGGATGTAAAATCGCGCTTTCTGGTCGGAGGCGTATAGTCATTACAAGTACTTTAGTAAAACAGTAAAAAATATTAAGGATTGCTAATAATCTTGTGCAGTGTGTTTTATTCGTAAATGTATACTGAAAACCTTGAAATAAGTGGGAAAACATTGCAAATTTCTCTAATGTATCTAAAAATTTCGTTAAGAAACCATACAAGCGACAGTGGATTTTAAATAGTTCCGCGCCGTCGTCATTTCATCTGTTAGGCGCGATACAAGTCTGCAAGTAGTCTAGACTTTGCGATCAAAGCAAGCACACCAGCCAGCCAACACAAGCAACACCATGTCGTACTGAAGACGTACATGACAACGTATGTTATCTTTTTTCTTCGAGATCAGGCAAGCGTGCTTCCAAAAGACGGTACTAAGTACTAGCGAGAAACACTACTTACTTCTACAGAGCTGTGTGGGTACTTCTATCAATTAAACGTAAAAGACTCCCTACACTTTTGCCCCTGCAATGTTGCCAGGTACATAATATCGAAAGAAAACAAAACTCCAGTGTGTATTAAAAATTCTATCATAAGTGCAAGAAAACATTTGAAAAATTTTTAAGGACACGCGATCGATTTCCCACCGCGGTGGTCGCTTTTCTGATGAAGGCGAAAAGCAAAAACGCCCGTGTGTACGAGCTTTCGGCGCACGTTAAAGATGCCAAGGTGTTCAAAATTAATCTGGAGCCCTCCACTACTGCGGCCCTCATCACCTGCGTTGCTTCGGCGCGTTAAACCCTGCTATGAATGAAAAATTTCTTCTCATTTCTAATCAGGGTCATAGGTCTGCACAAGCAAAAAAGATACTGCGAAATAAGGAATAATCGCAAAAATGAAAGGTCATCATGCAGTTCCACCCTATACTCGTCTAATGCGATTTATACCCTGTGGAGTGGTATGAAAGGGAGCTTATCGTCGCTTGGTATGTAGTTTAGATTACGAGAATAAAGAACCTGCGCGGAAACAGACCACGCCACTGGGGGAAAATGGCGTTTGCGACGAAATGCACCGACGTGTCGGGTGATTTTACGTATGTGTTTTTGTGGTGTTGTCTTTTCAAGAAAGTCTTACATGTAGCGACGTCCGTTAGCTTCATTGAACGCTAAAGTCATTCAGTAATGCTCTCGAAAATTTAAGGCCGCAATAAAAGGCGCAATTTGCTTAACATCTAGATCCTCACCCGGGCTCACCGGAGCTTCTTGCAGGTTTTATAGCCGTGTTATTTTAGATGCGAAGGCACCTCATTCACCTGCCTTGTCCCTGCATCCGGGGTCGGCGTCGTCATCGTTGGTCGGCGTCCACCCCTCCCCCATTCTCCTCACCGCGCTTGCTTCACTCTCCGCCACTCAACCCCTCTCCTCTCTGATAGCGAACAGTCTCTCGCGGGGGCCATTGGTTTGGATTCGATTCGATTGGCTTGGCTTGGCTTGGCTTATGTTGTGTTGTGTTGTGTTGTGTTGTGTTGTGTTGGCTTGGCTTGGCTTGGCTTGGATTGAATTTGATTTGCATTGGATTGGATTGAAGTGGATTGTGTTGGATTGTGTTGCGTCATAGCCGCGGCAGACGCACTGGCGCCGGCGCGTCCCCTCACCGTTATGCGCGCTATAAAACGCGGTGCCTGCGCCGCTCCGCTCCATCGTTCCAGCGCCGTTCCTCCGCTGTCCAACGCTGCAACGTGAACCAACTATGCTTCGCATCTACACAGGGGTTCCCGCGAGGGGAGGTGGGACTTTTTTTATTTGGGGCTACACATGAAAACAGATGTTCGCCGCGGAAGAAGACATCGCTGTTATGACGCACGGTGAAGTGCAGATGCTTGGATAGGAGCACATGCGGGTCTGCCTACGGGGAAAAAAACAAATGTTCATTCGTGTGAAGGAAAATTCATCAATCCGATGAGGTTCCGAATCTTATAATCACGACACAACCAAAAGCCAAACAGCACTGAAGTCATTATAATGCTTAGCCACCCATTTCTGGTCAGCTACGATTACAAAGCCGTTACATTGGTTTATAAGTAGGACTGCTTTATTTTGGAATGTGATGTGCACATAATCCTAAACAAAGATTTCTGTGTATAGTTGTGGATGTGATGGCGCACCATCATAAAAATATTATTGTTCGCCTCCTGAGTACCCGTGGGTTACTCATCATCATCATCATCGCCGTCGTCGTCGTCGTCATCATCATCAGCCTGCCCAGGTGCACTGCATGGCATACGTCTCTCCATAAGCTTTCAACCGCTCCTCTCCTGCGCATCCGGAGTCCACAGTTGTCCACCGATTTTTCCGTACTTCATCCCTCCATCGTGTTAATACCCTTCCCCTCTTCTAGACCATTCCTTGGTATCCACTCTGTTACTCTTATTGTTCACCGGTTGTCAGTTCATCTCACTACATGGGCAGCTAAAGTACATTCCTTTTTCTTTATTTGAACTATGATATCATCTTGTGGAGTTTTTTTCTTAACCCAGGAAGCTCGTTTCCTATCCCTAAGTGTTTCTCCAATCATTATTCGCTTCATGTCCCGTTTAGCCGACCTAAGTGTGATTTCCAGATGCCTAGTAAGGCGCCAAGTTTCAGCTCCGAGTGTCATCACCGGCAGTATGCACTGGTTCTATATTTTTCCTTTGAGGGAGGAAGGTAGCTCTCTTCTCAGTCTTTGGGAGTGCTTGCTGAGTGCTCCCGAGCACAGACGTATTATGCGCCACATTTCTCTCTTGTTGCTACGACCAGCACTAACTATCTGCCCAAGCTAGCTATATAATTTTACTTCTGCTAGTGCTTAGTCTCCTAAGCGATTGAGTGTGCTTACGGCAGGCTTAATTCTCATTGCTTTAGATTTATTTTTATTTATTTTAGCCCCACACCCGTGCTTTTTTATTGTAGTTCTTCAAACATGTTTTGCAGCTGTTCTGTAGCATCAGTCACCAATATCATGCCATCTGCAAACCTCAAATGACTCAAGTATTCTCCATTCCTCTCTAATACTGTGTTTTCGCACTTAAACTTTCTAAATACCTCTTCCAGATACACTGTGCACAGTTTGGGCGAGTTAGTGTCTCCCTGTATTACTCCCTTTGGGGTGGGTAATTTATCACTTTGCTTGTGAAGTGTTATTTTGCCCGGACTTCCCTTTTATCGGTCGTCTAGAAGTCGATGTTGGTCTTTTCTTTTAATGCTTTTAGCTCGGCTACAGTCTGTAAATAAGTAAACGCTTAATCAGTCTATAAATACCATGTCAACAGGTTTAGTGTTTTCTGTGAATTTTTCAATCACTTGATTGACAACATGGATGTGATTCATATTTAAGTCCCCCTTTCTACGCCGAGCCTGCTTCCTGCATTCTTGGGATTCCAGGATGTCTTGAATGCTGTTAACTGAAACTTTGGCAAACAGCTTGTAAACAACTGAGAGTAGGCTGATGGGTTTGCAAATTGTTAACGTCCTTGCTATCTCCCTTTTTACAAACCAGAACAATGTTGGCGTTTTTCCACAATATGGGCACTTTTCAAAGCAAAGCTTTCTAGCTATACCAGGCAAAGGTTTCTTCGTTGCGTGCGGCACAAGGAAATTCCAACGTGGCAGAGGCGCCGATGGGGGGAAGGAGAGGGGCGGAGGGTTTCACTGACGGAGCACACCGTAGATGGCACGGCTAATTTACCCAGCGTTCCCCGCGCGAAGTGCCTGCTCGCCGGCGGCGGCGTCAGCGGTACGGGTTTGTCGTCTTGTTTAGCGACGGTTGTTGTGGGCCTGTTTTGCGTGGTGCCTTCACACGGATTCATTAACTTGTTCGACTGAACCTTCAGAGTAAGCAGAAACCGACGCGAATGAGTGTTAGTACGGCAAACATAAACGTTAAGAATTGCTCTGTAGGACGGGAAAACAAAATGTACAAACCACATAGAGACCTCTGGGCGCTAGTGAAGCGCTACCTTTTACGTACTGCTTGCCGCGAATAGGTCTGCGTTTTCTCAATTGGTGAATACCAAATCGGTTGTGTTTTAAGAGGTATTACAAAAGCCGACAGTAGCAACTGGTTCTGATAAATAGGTATTATAAAACTTTCCTCGGCTTTATAAAAATCGGAATGAATGGGAATCACTAAGCTCACATGCCGAATTGTTTCGGTGTCTGCGCTTCTGTCGCGCGGTGGTGTAGCCCCGAGCTGGCACATCAGGATAGCTAGATCCCGCTGTCTCACCCTTGAAAAGACGCTCCTCTGTCTTCTTTCTCCCGACTCATGGCCGGGCTACAGCGGCGGCGTCTGGCGCTCTAACCCGGACGTGGCTCACGCTTCTGCGTTCGGGACGCCGGGCTCCGCAAATTACAGGTAACTGCTGGCAGAGTCTCTGGTTTCACACTTTGTAGAGGCGCTCGTGTAAATATAAGTGACTTCGCATGGGCAATAGTTGTGGGTGTCGTTTAAAACTTTGCTTTCCAACCACCTTCAGTGCGTAGATTGGAGCCAATTTTTTTGTTTGTTTCCTTAAGCATTGTGAAAATAGTGCAGCAAGCTTTTCGGCACTATATCTCCTTCCTACTTCAGAAGATCCACAATTATGCTGTCGTGACCTGCAGCCTTTCCTCTTTTCATGTTCTTGAAAGCCTTTCCTTACTACCTCTCTCTTAACTAGTGGGACACCGGATGTTAAGCTTGTACTCTCAGTAGTTTTCCCTGAGTTAACGTCGCTGGCGTACAGCATGGTGTGAATCGTTCTCATAACTTTATTTTCTTGTCCTTATTGTGCGTAACGTTTCCCTGCTCGTGTCTGAGTGCGTAAGTTAGTCTTTTCAAATGAGAAGCTTCCACTCAGTTGCTTCTAAGCTTCCTCCTATTCGCAGCGTTTCCTCGACCACTGTCATGTTATATGCACGATGTAGTTTTTTTACTTCCGTTAATCAATTTATACAACCCTGCTAACTCAATTCGATCTCCCGCCCTTGACACCTTCATGTTCTTGCGTTTCGCAATCACTTCCTTCGTTTTCTTAGCTATTTCTGCCGTTTTTTTCCTACACGCTGCTTCTCCAATAGGTGTTGCATCTTGTGTGACGGCCGATTTTGGATTGTCATTTAGCCTGTCCACACTATGCTCGTCCTCCCCGATTAGAAGGGCAAAGTTGGTTTGGAGAGTTATTTTAAACTCCTGCGTCCTGGCTCTGACTGACTTCCCGAGGGGTAGCACTTTTCACGAGTTTTCTTCTTCTTCTTTTGAGATTCAGGCATACCTTGGAGCTAACCATTGTATGATCGCTGCCTCCAACCTCACTTAGGACCTCTACATCCTGCAGATTAGTTTGGCGTTCACTTAGGATAAAGATATTTCGTTTTTGTTGTACCGTCAGGACGTTTCTATGTCCATTTCCTGTATTCTGTTTCTAAATAAATGCTTTCATCAACCGCAGATTCTTTGTCTTCGCGAATTCCACCAGTGTATCTCCTCGACTCTTCCGATTTCCCAATCCCAATGTTTCCCTCTGGCCTTTGTCTGATTTCCTTCTTACAAACGTTTGCATTAAATTCACCCATCACAAATGTCAACTCTGTTGTTTCCTTCTTCACTGCTGATTTACCGTCCTCGTAGAAAATGTCTACGGCTTTATCATCGTAGCTAGTTGTTGGCGCGCACGCCTTTGGTAACGCTGTAACGCTTATTTGGCTTGATCACAGCAGCTGCAACGTTTTCTTAAATGCTCAAGAATTCGGCAATGTTGCCTGCTAATTTTTTATGGAGAAAGAATCCCACTGAGTGTTCTTTGGGATCGTGCAGTCCGCTGTAGCACAAAATATACCCTCTAGTGGAGGGCTTCATCTCCACTTGAGCTCCACGGAAGGCTTCTGCTCCATGAAGCCCTCTCCTGTTCTTGTAACTTCGCTTAACCCTATTTTATAGCATTTATAGTCTGAAATCTCCTTTAGTAGTACAGCTAAGATAAGTTTGCCTCGCTATACAGGGTTCGTGCGTTGAACGTTGACAGGATCACGTTCCAAAGCTGTCCTGCTGTGAGCCAGAGATTCTAATACCCTCTCTGTAGCACTGGCCTGACCGCCACCGTGGTCAGATGCTGTACAGCTGCTGCGGACTGCAGGCCCAAAGTAGGTTATGCAATATATAAGAGATGTAGGCCAACGACCACACCGCAGTGACAAGACCCTCTTCTAGTGAGGAAGTGATGTTTGTGTACCAAAGAGCCTTCCCAGCATGGCTAATCCTATCTGGTTTAGCCTCTGAGGTACCTGCGGGGATGGGTACGTAGGGAGCAGGCACCACTCCACACCTGCGTTAGATGCTCGAATAATGTTTGTGGTCTTACTGCGGTAGCGGTTGCTTGGGGAGAAATAGGTGACTACCGTCTGCCTGCGTCTCGAAGCGTGGATTGCACTGTGTGGTCTGGCTGCTGGGTCTGATATTTGGAATCAACGCCTGCTCGGTTTAAGGCTACTGCTACGTTCACGACGCTACATGCAATTCCCTCTCGATAAAGGGCAAAAACATAAAGAAAAAGGATAGACAACGATATGCCCGGAAGAACTTATGTCCCCTACTGCTCTAGCGGTTGCTTGGGAAGGAATTTGTGGCGCCCGTCTGTATGCGTCTCGAATCGCGGATTTCATTCTTAAAACGTGTATGCGCGTGAGATACGAACCCGTCTCGACAGATGACAATTTTGGTGCCGTTGCGCCGATGGGAATAAGATCTACGTTTTCTAATGAACAAGCGACAAATAGATAAAAAACATCCCCCGAAAAGTGTAATTGTGCCCACCGATGCCTTCCCACGAGGGTCACAGCCGCAGGGCCACAGTCAACAGTGCTCAAGCCCTCAATCCTTGCCCCGGACTGCAGCAATAACAAACATCCCCCTCGCGAGGGGCACGATCAAATGCAGAGCATTTCCGCGGGGGGCGCACCTGCAAGTCGTATGGATTACGTATTGGTTGTTGTTGTTGTAATTGTCTTCCAGCGTAGACATTGTCGATGAAGTCGATGGTGAAACGTGAAACGTGCCGTGAACCCCCTGCCGCGGCTATGACGCAACACAATCCAACAGAATCCACATTAATCCAATCCAAATCCAAACCAATCCAAGCCAAGCCAATCCAAGCGAATCCAATCCAATGCCCCTCGCGAGAGACTGTTATAGCGCCGAAATCGCGCCACCACACGAACGCGTGATGAGAGAGCGCGATGCGAGCGCCCCCACCTGTTCTTGCGCGCGAACCGAACGCGGCGAGAGAGGGTGTTGCGAGCGCAGAGAAGGCGAGAAGGACGCAGGGGGAGAGGGCGCACCTGTGGCCGACGGTTGAATGAGTCAAGGATATAAGGCGCGTTCGTAACCATCCATTCCGTGTCGGCTTTGTGGCGCAGACGTGCTGATGTCTTTTCGCGCTTTGTAATTCTTTTTTGTTGTTCTTATTGTGTATACCGAAGACAGGCAATAAAGAGAAAAAAAAGGCTTTGTGGCGCAGTTGTTAGAGCGACGTGTACCTTGCGTTCCACCCGCAGAGTCGTGGGATCGAAACCTGGCGCCGGTAAGTATTATTTTTTTATATAGTGTAGGGGGAGCGATGCGGACTACGGACGCCAACGCGGGTGACATCGTGAGTTACTGAAATGCTCTGCATTTAAAACTAATGCACGAAGCCTCCGTAGGTGGTGTGGTCCTTCGTTGTTGACAACCGCCAGAGCATGAGCCTGGCGTGAGGGGTGTAGGTGGAGTCGGCGTAGCGAACATGTGGGTAAACGAAGAATTTGGATCGAAGCTACTTAACGGGGAGAGCGTTGTTTTCGTGGCGCTCTGGGTGTATGTTGTTAAGGACTTTGAACACAGCAATTCCAGACCGGATTGAAGACAAAACGCGTAGGAGGAGTTGTGAAGCAGGTGGGGTCGGGTAACCCAGGGTCTGGGAGACGTGCCGTTCGCTTGTGGTAACGTGGATCTGGTGGATGGACTGTGGCTTTAGTTTTAGTTCTTGGAGCGACTATGAATTTCGGGTTGAAGGAAAAGAGAAGTAAACGTTTGAACGAGGAGGCCAAGTGCTATTGTGTAATCATTACGAATGGGTACGTCGACTTTTCCTCGTTTTCTTGAGTTTCAAAGCGTTGTATACGGCGGAATATATCATGTAACTGAATAAAAGTGCGTTAATTAGTATTTTCTATAATCTTCGTTGAGGACTTGGCATTATTTTCTGATGCCTTTGCTGAGATTGTTTAGTTGAATAACTGTTGCTTTTAGCTAGGGAAGGACTGCAGCGCTTAGGCCATCTTGATGATGTATACGCTTTACGAACGGGCGTAAATGCGATTGTTGATTCAAGGTCGCGTGAGGAATCTGGAGGTCTCCCACAGCTGCAGGAACGGAAGATGGGGAGTGCTGGGTGATGGGGGCACACGTGAAACCTCGAGGTGATGAAATGCGAGGATTGGTTCCACAGCCGTTGTAACATATTTTGTTGTGTGCCATAATATCCAGTGGTGGTACAAAGAGCGACATTGTCAGTGTATAGGCAACGCCGCCTGTATTAACATTGCCTGACGCGTCGCGCGCTTTTCAATGGGAAGGGTAGGGACGCTTAGTTCAGGCACTGATCCGCTATGTGGCGCGTGCCGGTGGACATCTCGCCTTACGTCACTGCTCGCGAGTCGCGAATGCTGCACCCACTTCTACGACGTGTGTCTGTCAGCTTGCCTGTTGGGCTTCAGGGGCCGTTTCGCTTACATCTTAGCTGTGACGGGGCGCTAGTTCTGTGGCGCACTGGGGATCTCGTTCAACGTTTCGCTCGCTTCATACTTGCTGCATTTTTCCAAAGATAAAGACGGAGGCAGACTGAAATAGTCTAAGAACATACTGATTGTCGGGTAGACATATAGCTAACAGAAAACGATATTTTCGGATGGGGCAGCCATTATTTTACTGATATTTTTCTTTCTGTAGTATTTGGAGAAGAAAAAATTGCGTGCACGTTTTTTGTTCAGGCGCTCACTTCTACGATTACTTTCCAATAATATCACGTGCTTTTAAACTTCAGAAAATTATAGGAAACAAAAGGATATGTAGCTGCGATCCTGCCACGCTGTCCGGGCGCTTCTACAGTACAGGCCTCAATTTTAGAAGTGCGTACCGATGCGGAGTGCGAACAGGGGGGTCAAAACAATACCTAAATGCGGAGGGGATAGAGGGGGGATGCCCCACTCAGAAAATTTCAGGGCCTGTGATCCGAGTAGATAAGCGCGCAAAGCCGGCATCAGCCTGCGGCAGCGCAAGGGATTTTGCTTCGTGACAAAGGAAGTTTTATCAGTGACAGACCAAGACAGACAGGCATGGTGAAAAACGAGAAGGCGTAGGAGCGCCGCCTCGGGAACGCTAAACAAACTTTCCACTATTTTGCATAGTTTCCGAGAAGCGGCGCTGGCTGGCGGGCACGAAAGCACGCTGGAAGGCTACGGAGCGGTGAAGGGTAGGAGAGAGCAACAGGAGAGTGGCTGTTTGGCCATTTTTCGCTCACGCGTTAGGCACTGTTTATACAGGCGGCGTTGGTATAGGGCATGGTGGGGACCAAAAACGATGTAAAAGAGGGGCCGGAGGTTGAGGAGAGCGATACCGAAGCGGAGGGATCATATAACTGAACCTTGTGGTGTTCCTTTCGGAGGAATGTGAAACGTGTCGCAATGGAGTGGTCCGACGCTAAGGGCGGTGGTGCAGTCGGGGAAAATTCGCTGTACATATTTGCATTTGGATTTATCGCATTTGGTTTCTAGAAGTCCTTTTAAGATGACTTTATGTGTGACTTTATCGAACGCGCCCTTACTGTTGACAGGCTAAGATGGCGCCGGAATGAATTTAGCAAAAGTGGTCGATGACTTGGTCCTTGGTCTGTGGGAGCAGAGCTTTAGTCGATAGGTGTGAGCGGGAGTCAAACATGGAGTGGGAGAAAACGTCATTATCTTCAAGGTTAGGGATGAGGTGGGTGTGAACTTCACATAAGGCCGAGAATTTCTTTTTTCTGCAATACATCCTCTAAGGACATCCCTACGGGTTATTTTCGAAAATAAGAATTGTTTTGCATCTCATAGGTCAGTTTAGCCTACTGACACAGGTATTTTTTTATTACATTATCTCGTACTACGCGAAAAAGACGCAAACGTGCGGTACGCCCAGGTGGCTACGTTTGTAAAATACCGGTGCGAATGTAACGAGTTCTTGTAAAGGCAATCTGCATCTAAATTCCATCAAGGCCAAATAACGGAATTCTTTTTAATCTAAATCTTTATTTTGTTGTGGGGAGATTCACTGCAAAATGTGGTGTCGTTTTGTACTTGCTGATCCGTTATTATTGTTTCAGCCGTTGGGTACACCCTGGGCCGTTTCTGTCTACATGACTAAGCAGTGCTTCCGTAACATTAGAATTGCATAGAATAGGAATACAAAAAATGAAATATTGATTTGCAAGCCCTGAATGAACGTTGAGAGAGGGATGTTTAGAAAAATGGTCAAGATCACTATTGTGAGAATACTCCCTTTATGCGGCAGGCAGGTGTAATCACAATTCAGCGTAGCGGGGGTGGTTTCCGCCGTCCCTATAGGGCAACAGAGTGAATCTCTATTGAGGGCAGGCGTGGCAGGGGGCGGCAGAAAGTTGGATAGGGTAATGATATCATGACGTTTCGGGATAAATTGGTCGGAGGTAACACAGGACCGGGATAATTGGAGAACGATGCTAGAGGCCTTTGCCCTGCAGCGGGCGTATATATGCTGATTACAATAATGATGATGATGATGATTACAATTTGAGGAGGACGACGACGACAACGACGACGACGACGACGATGATGATGATGATGATATGTTCAATACCAAATGTGGCATAGTGCGACAAAGAAGTAACCAGTTTTCAATTGCACTATCTTCTGCAAACTCGAAGGGGAAGTTGTTTGTTGCACATGCGTGTTTGCTAACGCAAATAATTTTTTGTTTAGTGCACCACCACTACGACGAGTCAAATTCAGTGGCCAGAGCGTTCGTATTTACCCGGAAAAGACGCGGGCACTGTGAATTAAGGTGCCGGCATTCAGAATCGCCAAAGAAAGCGCCCTAAACTGTGTCGCCCCACAAAAGAATTTCGGAAACGACAGTGTCTTTCTGCCTAGCCTAAGTTACTGGGCACGCCAACAGAATTCCTGTGTAAGGTCGTGTTCAAGCCGTCAGGAGTCATAAATACGGAAACTTGCTCCTTTGTTATATTGCTGCCACGACTAAGTACTACGACCATGCTGGAATGCGAAAACAACCTTTTCGTCTATGCCCCCGACTAATACCTAGAGGTTGGTGCCGAGGCATCAGGGAATACGCGACGCGGCACGTGGATAATTATGCACAGGTGATGAAAGCGGTGATCGTTACTTGTTGGAAATTTCGCGTCGCATACCACGTGGGAAATTTGCCCTCTACGGTTCACGTGTGGTCGCGCACAGGGAAACGGTTGTGTTAGGTTGAGAAGGTGTTTTAGCCCTTTGGTTTTAGCCTACTGAGAGGGGCTTTAGCCCACTGAGAACGGTTCGATGTAGAAGGGGTTTTGGCCAAAAATAACCTGTAGTCTGCTTCAGAACCTTCGTTGTTTGCTTACATTTTTAATGTGGAGGACAGAGCTTACATGTCGCGACCACTACGCACAAAGAGAATTGTTCACTTGCGCTACCTGCGCTCTGTTCTCTTATAGCTGTTTCAAAGTGCAAAATATTCCCTAGGGAGGTATATTATCAAGCCAAAGCGCTTTCCTTGTATTTACCGGAGTGGTCGATGACGGTTTGGGTTTGTGTGCTACACAGACAGTGAGATGCCTGCCTACGACGGAGGACGGAAACGGACAGCCAGATGTTTGTCCACTAGAATAAAGCACGAACAGGTTTAGGAATTTTATATGGTTTTTTCTAAAGTGTTTCTTGGATAAAAACAGCTTAGAAACTCAGAAAATGAGAAAAGAGAACCCCAATACCTTCTGTGCACTCGATAATAAATCCTGATGTAGGCTGTTGTTGGTGACTTCGGCAATTTTCTTCCTTCTGTTTGGCTATTAGATAAATATTTATCACGTTTTTAGCATTGCAGCGTTTTCAGCGTTTAGCGTTGCGGGCCTATATAATTTACGAAAAAAAAAACTTTCTCCCACGAGAACATATAGCATTTTCAAAACTTGGAGTCAATCCCCACAAACGATCGCTTCCGCCCCCTCTTCTGTCACGGCCTTTGCGAAGCACGTGATAATTCTTTGGTGGGAATACGCTGTCGTGAATGTCGCTACTTAACCAGGTTTCCATTAGTAGAGCAATGTCTGGATCGTGTTCATTAAACAAAGCCTCCAGCAGAGCGGCTTTATTTACGATGCTACGGCAAGTAATGTGCAAGATGAAGAAATTCTGCCTACATTCTTTTTCAAGTCATTTCCTGGCCTTTTTCGCATTATCGCTTCTGTTCTTCATGTCATCCCGCGAAAGTTTTGTTCCGTCGACACTAACGTTATCAAAAAAGTTTGACTGTGGCGCCAGCATCTCTGTCGTAAGCCGGGCTTTGCTGTAGTTTTTTTTTATATCCGGTAATTTTTTTTTAAAAATCATGCCTTGCCTACAAACCGTTGCCTCCGTTTTTTGATATTTCTGAAGTAGCTTTATATTTCTGAATTACCCATCTTACAGTTGCATGGAAATGTAGATTTTATTTTGTTTTATTGCAAAATGGTTAACTTTATTTATTTACAAATACTACCAACCTTGTCAGAAGGCCTTAGGCAGGAGTGGGCATTCAGAAGAAACAAACGGTGCGTCCCTATTGACCTTTAGACGGCTTCATTGCCGTCATCGCTCCATAGGAATCGCCGTTCTGAAGACGAGAAGGATGCCGTCCAAGGCGAAATCGGGATGCACTCAGAGATCAAACAGTATAGGAGGTAACGAACTAAAGCTCCACAATGATCAGCTCAAAAATGTTTCCTTGCCATAAATCGACGAGGAGAGACGTAAGATGAAATCTATCACTTATTCGTCACTGATCAAACTGGCTTGCTTCATTGAATGATTGATATATTGATTTATTAATTTATTGGTTTATTGATTGATTGATCGATTCGTTGTAGGGTTTCACGTGCCGACGCAGCGTAGGCGATGAGGCGGGCCGGGGTGGAACGCTCGGGATTAATTTTCGCCTCCTGGGGATCTTTAACGTGCGCCGAAATCTCGTAGACACAGGCGTTTTTGCAGTTGCATTCATCAGAAAAGCGGCCACCACGGCCGGTAATTGAGAAATGATGAAACCCGTGGACAGACAACTATTTCATTCGGAAAGAGTGGGGGGGAAGATTGAGCTTTAAAACTCTTTGACCCTACACGAAAAATTTTATTTTTTCGTCCGCCACCGCTTGCCGCGGTGGCGAACTGGGGTAATGTTATGTAGTATCAATTACTAATTGACGTTTGTTCGCTCAACCTTTCTACTTTGTTTGTCTAATGCCCATCATTGGCACCTTTATTCAAGGGGTTTTCAGCCAGGTTCACTTCCGGCAATGGCTCATTCGTTATAGCACAATACATTTTATTTATAAAGGATTTAGAAACACGGCTCTATAACAACCAGTTTTTTGAAATTATGAAAGCAAATGTGCTCGCAAGTCTCTTGGCCTTGCGCAAAAATCACTCAACCTAACAAGCGCCGCCTTAATTCCGGGTATAAATACGTCCTCTTCAGAGTTCGATTTATACGCGGCTATAAATACAACAAGTCAGACCATTTCTGGGCTTCTTCTGTGGGAAGGTGTTTTTTAAAATACCGTATTTCATATAAGAACAGCCGTAAGTGGGTAGTGGAATTTCTACTGGCTTTACGCCGATGGCCAATGCGATCTCGGAGCTCCCTTCCATGTAAACGGAAAAGAATCCGGTCCGCAGGGGCTTGACCAAAAATCACACGTCCAACATAGAAGTTTTTTTACCCTTCACTTCACCGAGTACGCCGACTGAGTACGTCACGACCAAGTAAGTCACGTTATATAATTTCTAGGGCTGTTGTCGTTTTCTTTTAAAATATTGCACGGGCAAACCTAGCTTCAATAAACAAATCACTTTGGAAACCTTGTGTAACTGTTGACTACATAACATAAAGCAGGCCTACGTGCTAAAATACGAAGTTCCTGCAAGGCCTTTTTTTTGCGCAGCAAAATGGTATACAAGTCAAAATGGTATTAAAAATTTCTGGCCCTCCGATAAATAGGGGCTGGGGTGGAGCTTTCGGTGGAGTGCTGGCGTCGGATCTGTTCCCCAATATTTGCGATGTGCAGGTTACTTTAGCATCTGTTCTGTACGCTGACCTACAAGCAGTGAAGCTTGTTTGGTGGCAAAACCCATTTTTTTTTTTCAAAGCCAATCTTTTGTACAGCCACACGCTTAAGTATTTTTGTTCATGCACACTTGCGAGTGTGGCCGAGGGCCCTGTTCACCCCACTCCTGGCTTTCTATCTCGATTCCGACTCTTGACCGAGGCCTGCGGTCATGTCAAGGGGACTTCTCTCCCTCTCTCTTTTTTTCTTCCAATAAACGTGCGTTCATTCATTTTTTACTGCGAAGCACTACATCTGTAACCGGGCAGTTTTCGTTCCGGTAAAGCAGATTTACTCTGCGGCTCTGCGGCGCTCCTCCTCGCCAACGCCGACACCGCTTTCGCAGCTGTTATTCCACTCGCCAACCCGCCGCGGTGGCTCAGTGGCTAAGGCGTTGCTCTGCTGAGCACGAGGTCGCGGGTTCGATTCCCGGCGGCGGCGGTTGCTTTTCTGATGGAGGCGAAAAGCAAAAACGCCCGTGTGTACAAGATTTCGGCGCACGTTAAAGTTCCCCATGTGGTCAAAATTAATCCGGAGCCCTGCACTACGGCGCGCCTCATCGCCTGCGTTGCGTCGGCGCGTTAAACCCCACAATCAATCAATCAATCAATCAATCAATCAATCAATCAATCTATTCCACTCCCCACCCCTATGCTTCTTTCAGCTGTGCAATCGCTTGAAAACGAGGTTGGCGCTCTTATCACGCGTTACCAGAACAACTTGCCCGCTTCGAACGCCGACGTAATCCCACAATTCTTTTTCAGCATG
The DNA here is from genome assembly GCF_048455015.1 of Haemaphysalis longicornis. Taxonomy (NCBI): domain Eukaryota; kingdom Metazoa; phylum Arthropoda; class Arachnida; order Ixodida; family Ixodidae; genus Haemaphysalis; species Haemaphysalis longicornis. The sequence continues at coordinate 197,333,052 of NW_027526361.1, forward strand.
AAAGGTTTTCCGCGCGACATTTTCGCCTGCGTATTTCCCGCCTAAGCACTCGCCCGTTACCGGTTGCCAGTTTATGGGTGCACAGGTTGGGGTACAGCTAATCTACATGCTGCTACCCATGACATGCGCGTTGTGCTGCCGGGAAATTTAAACGTGAAAGTGTCGCGGCTAAATGCTACCTGTTTGCTATTCTCAATGATCGAGCGGTTTGGGTTTGTGTGCTACACAGACAGTGAGATGCCTGCCTACGACGGAAGACGGAAACGGACAGCCACATGTTTGTCCACTAGAATAAAGCACGAATTCGGCCATGTTTTAACTCCCTATGGACAGACGCGTGTCCTTCGCTTAAAGGAAGAACAGCGAGGATCAAAGGAGTGTCCGCAGGAACGGAAGCGCGAATGGGTGCGAACACAAAAAAGATGCTGCCGCTGTTTCCACAGCAACTTAAAGCTAGCCAAATGGCTGGGAATCTCTCCCGCATGAACAGCAACGTCGACGTGATCCAAATGTCTTTTTCAGCTTGAAGGGCTTTGAGAGCAACAATTTTTGCGGTGCCTTTCATTTGTTAGCACGCGCACATAACTGGTTGCCGGTTTATGAGGCACTAGATGGGAGTGAAGGGAAGGGGGTGGGCGTGCACGCGCAGATGTAGGTTTCATGCCCTCACTGATGACATGTCCGTTTATCTGGCGGGAGGTATAAACGTGTACGGCCACGGGCCCAATGAGAACTTTCAAATGTCCTAAGTGGTAGAGCGCATTGCTCCGGTGTGTTAAGCAAACAGTAAGATGCCTGCGATGCGGGACGGAAACAAACAGCTCCATGTTGTATCCAGTGGAATAAATCTCGAGTCCTTCAAAGTTTTATTACGGTAAGGGTAATTGCTTATACCCAAATTACTAACGCGTTGTATTTCACCGATTTTGTGTACTGCATCCACCACCCTCCTTCACATAGTGAAAGGGCACTAATTTTTCGTGTTTCTGTATGGCCTTCTTAGCACGTGTAAATTTAACTTGGTTCTATATTGTTCTATTTTTACTACTGCATTTGCTACTGCGTAGGATTATTGAGATTCAAGAACATTGTGAAATCGATGAGGAACATTTGCCGACTTGAAATAGGAAGAAATAAACATCTTTTAGCATATTATCACCCCACAAACGTTGGCGAATAAAACTGTACTCTTTGTTACTTTTACGCTTACATATGCTTAATAATGGAAATAAAATCAGGCAAGTCATAGTAAAAAGACGACATCATGATGCATCTAGCCTCATCGGTTCGGGTACATACGGGCGCACGTAGACACACGATTTTCCAGGCTTCGGCACTATTATATTTCGATCAGTGGACTTCAGAGCCAACTCTTGGTTCTGCATTTAATGTTACGGTTTTCCAACATAAACATGGAGGGAGTAATAAATCTTTCTGGGTTTCTAAAATAAAAAGGCTTGTGAACAATAAATAAACAGAATTACAAAGCTGGCGCAGTTTCAAACCGCTCGAATGGGATAAACAAAAAATAGGCAAGTACTACTACTGCGGCGGCAAAGGTAAAAAACAACAAATGGGCAGTTCTCAAATGATTTCCCATTGCATTAAACATGCAAGAGTTGTAAAAAGAAGAAAAAGGATTCAGACAGTTTTAAAGACTTTCAGAAAGGTGTTCATATAAATTTTTTCATAGAAGGGGAAACAATCTTTAGATACACGTGTGGTGATAAAACGTACCATGCGACGTTTAGGCACTCGTTGGCACACAAATACCTAGATAGCGAAGGAGCACGGCAAACAATACCGTGGATACTTTTTTACAACACTGTAAATCTGCACGAATCGGCGTGGTGCCATAGGAAGTTAGGGAAGGGGCTTTAGTTAGTTTTATAATTAGGGGCCATACTATGGCTGTGAGGGTTTTGCCCTCATGCAGCCGTTTTTTTTTTTCGGCAGACATTCTATTATTTACGGTCTCATTTTGATGCACTGCTCGAGCTAATGCATGCTTATTGCAAATTTCCGATACTTCTTTTTTCACAGAAGTTTAAACAAGATAAAAAAAATTCACCATCTTCCCGTAGGGGAACGCTGGCTAGTATGCGAAGCAGCCATGGGGTCGACTCAAGTGGACTGCGTTTAGGTTGTCCACAGATATGATTGTCCAATCGTCTATGATGACGCATTTCACGTTGCGGAAGGCCACGCGGAAGGTGTTCAACCCGCTGGCGCTGAGGCCTCAGTCCTTGTTGGCACCGGTATTCTTTGTAGAGAGCTTGGAAGCCGTGTGCACCGTGGATCCTCCCACTGCCACAGCCGCCTTTCCGATGCTGCGCAGTTGACGAAAGCGTTGTACCTGGCGGTGTTGTTGCGGTGTTTCTGTACTGGTTGTACAGGTCCATGGCAAGCCGGAGGACGAACGTCTTACCGCAACCGGTCGGTCCGGTGAAGAAGACCCGTAACTGAGGTGCTGACGGCGTTGTCTGCCGGTGGATGATCTCACGCAGTAACTCATGTTTTTCCGCGTTTGTCATCCTCATCCAGTTGTAGTAGTCGTCCCGGTAGTCGTCCCTTGCACGGCCATGCACGGATTCGCGTGTTTGATCAGGCACACCAAGTCTTTGCTCGGGATGAGGTCGACGTCTTCATCTTCCTTGTGGACGTTCACGGCAGGAGGAGGTGGTGCTACTTCTTCTTGCTCTTCTTATTGTGCCCTATTCTCCACGCCACTGTCCGCGGCACTGAAACTGGCGTTGATGTTGGCGTTACCGGCGGCGTTGCCCGTGGCACTCATCGAGGGGTTGCGGTAGGAGGTTCCCATACGGGAAGATGGCGACGGTAGTTGAACGCGAAGCGATCTCGTGACGAATTCTTTGGTTGGCCAATCCCTAGGCGTATCCTGCTACAATCATCATCAGCGGTGCCTCGCCGGGCATGCGCAGTGGGGGTGTGGACGCCGCACGGCGGAGGGAGGGCATAGCCCCGACCGTGAGAAGCTTCACATCTAAAAGGCTGACCGTTATATGCTAATACGCATGTGGACGAGTACATAAAGCATGAGCGTGGTGGGCGTCATTTTAGGTGAAAGTCTGAGAGTACTGTGAAATACAGGATTTCTTGAGCCCTTTCATAGGAGCGCCGTCATTGCTGCAGCAAAAACAAGTGATTGTAGGTTTTGTGGCAGCACGTTATGAGCTTCGATTTGGCAGCTTTTAAAATCATGCAGATTTTACTGCCGCACACAAATTAGTGATATACATCATGATTACGGTACTGCAGACCTCGGCGTCGTAATGTCCACGAGTAACTTTTATCGTTGAAATCAAAACTGATTTTGCCACCAGTGACAAAATCTACAACCGATGCGAGCATAGCACAATTGGTTAAACAGACAGCTGCACGGTAGACCAACATTTGTAGGACCTAACAGGGAGTCAGAACGAAACGATAACAGGAAGAGAAAAAATGATATTGTTGGCCTCAACGAAAACAAAAACTGAACGTTATTTATTATTTCGTTCAGGAGGAAAACCGAAATAATATTGTTTCGGATTTCGGTTGGAGTGGCAAGTTCAGGACGTCCACGATTCATTTCAATTTCCATGCAGCCAGGTGGGAGATTGCCGTCGATTCGCTGGCATTAAAGCGTCGCTCGTCTCGATGGTGCATGTTGTTTTCGGAAGAATTTCTGCCTTCTTCCATACTCTCACCGCAGTGTCGATCGGCGGTGGGCCTTGTGTGTGTGTGTGTGTGTGGGTGTGTGTGTGTGTGTGTTTGTGTGTGTGTGTGTGTGTGTGTGTGTGTGTGTGTGTGTGTGTGTGTGTGAGAGAGAGAGAGAGAGAGAGAGAGAGAGAGAGAGAGAGAGAGAGAGAGAGAGAGAGAGAGAGAGAGAGAGAGAGAGAGAGAGAGAGAGAGAGAACGTTATTCAGCGGCCCGATAGTTTCTTACAGTGTCGGCGGTCGAGCCCAGGTTGGCCCCCACGACGGCGCCGTGGCCCGGCCGTTCAACGAGGATTCACCGCATTACTCTTTGAGGCCAGCAATTCACGTATCTTCAGACATTGCTGTTTCCAAAAGCACAGGTGAGAAAGAAAGTTCTGGAAATGTGAAATATTAACTGATGTAGATAATGTAGGTTAACCTTTGAAACTTACCGAAGTAAAAGCTCGTTAATTCGAGGAAGCTTAATTCGAACTCACGGTTAATTAGAACTGATGCCCTGGTCCCGCCACAGCCTACATGTTTCAATGGGGGAAGCTCCCAATAATTCGAACGAGTCGGTATCCAGAATGGCTAATTCGAAGTGGCATCCCCTGGTTTCCATCACTCTTCGCAGACGAAGTCGGCCCAGAGGGATCAAAATGTGTTGCAAATCCAAACTAAACCAAATTTACTAGAGATGCAAAACAACGAAACAGAAAAACAACTGACTGATCAAAGAATTTCCTTCACTCTTCGAGCTTCGTCTACATTATGTACAAGATCACCTGCCAAAAGCTGTAGTAGCGCCTACTCTTCGAGCTTCGTCTACATTATGTACAAAATCACCTGCCAAAAGCTGTAGTAGCACCTACTCCGCGATAACGCGTCCATAAGTGGCTTCTTTGTGTGATGGCCGCGCAGTGTGGTGCAATGTCCATCCCTTCTAGCACCCGCCGGCTAACCTCAACTCCGCATAATTCGAACTATTTCATGGTCCCATTCGAGTTCGAATTAGCGAGCTCTTGCTGTATATACTCTCCCGCAGGCCGTCAACAGGGTTTTCCAGTTGCTTGAACATTGCTCACGAAGCTACACGTATTTCAGGAAACCATAGCTTGTAATATTGCCTGTAATACACTAAAATAAAATGCAATTTGAACTTGAACCTGCATCGTCGGCAGTAAGTGTTGTGCAGTTCAGTCAATGTAATATCAATAAGCAGAAATACCATGGACCCACCCGAGGAGCAGGCCAAGTATCCGCTCTTCATTAGGCATGGAGCTCATTCAATGATAGCAAGGACAAGTGTCCATAGTTCCAAAAACTGAAGGCATCTCCTCCTTCGTTAGATTGCATTCGGTCACTCACGCTGTACGTTTGACAGGCAAGAGTAAAAAGGCTGACTACTCCTCCCAAGATTTCTTTCAGCGTGGTGTTTGATGAACGCCCCAGGCTATACGGGTGGCGCGCAGTAACAAGAAACCCTCTGCAGAAAAACAGTAAGAACAAGGGCACATCATAAACAGGAAATTTAAGCTTGAAGCACGTGGTGCCTGCCACATATGCCCGCATTTCCGTCACCGTAGTCTTTACATGACGCTTCTACACTCAATTCAGCGCACATTCAATTGACATTCAATTCAGCGTTAGTGTCAAAAATGGAAAGTGATGCTGAATGGAATGAAATGTGAGCACATTATTTTTCCCGCAGTCATAAACCCATTTTCTTGAAATATGTCCTTGACATGTGCCCCTTAACAGAGTTACAGATTTTAAGTACCTCGGTATTTGCTTCTCCTCGAACCTCTCCAGGAAAAGACAGCTTGAACCATTATGTTCTTCTGCCTCCGGTACGCTTAACTTTCTTCAGCCGAATTTCAGGGCTGCCCCTCCTAAATTTAAAGAACTTCTTTATTTCCCCCATGTAAGGTCCATCATGGAGTACGCCTGCGCCGCTTGGGACCCGCAACTTGCCTACTTATGCGAAATGTTAGAACGTGTACAAAACCATGGCGCCAGTTTTGCCACGGGTGTTTACAATTTCCGATCCAGTAACACACTACTTAAAACCAGCTTAACTAGCACCCCTAAAAGAACACAGGAATCATGTCAAACTCAATTTGCATTATCGTATCTATAAAAAAAACTGGCAATAATCCTGACATCGGTCTGTTTACGCGACATTTTGTATATACAAGGTGTGACCATAGGTAGAAAATTCGTGAAATAACTTGCGGTACAAATGTTTTTAAAGAATCGTGCCTTACTCGGAGCATTAGTTTGTAAAATAAGTTGCCAAGTGCTATAGTTGATTGAACCACTGACGCGCTTTTTAGTAAGTATCGTTTAGTCCTGTAGTTCTGTTTTTATTTGTATATTTGGACGATGTTCAGCGATGTGTTTTAGCCTGCCTGCCACATATAAAATACCACATGTTCAATGTCCCCCTGTTATAATGCCATCTTGGCGCTGCAGGAAACTAACTAAATAAATAAATTTTCGAAGCAGTGAAGTATTTTAACCACAGCGAGAAGCAGAAGCAGCGTAAAAAAAGCATAGGGAGGTGATTGAAACAGAAAAGATCTAAACGCGAATAGTGTTTCACTTTTTCCCAGCAGCGGTGAAGGTAGGCACGTGTTCATATGTTTGATGTAAACGGAAGTCCAGCCTGTTGTTCGTTATTTCTATCTCTGGCCATTTTTTACAGAAGAATGCGCTGGCGTGTTTTCTTTTCCTGTAGCATGAAAGACCGCAGGATTTAGAGGCATCTACACAGCTATAATTACCCAGCTTTGGAAGGCGAAAATTTATTTTGTTCCAGTTATGCACGCCCCTCGAGTCCGCCACTTTCGATTAAATCGAAGTGCGTGTGTCCTTATCCGCAGATCTCCTGAAGGTGCAACAGTAGAGAAAGGGTTCTGCAATTGTAGTGCCTAAATAATGAGTACTCTAACAACGTAGTAACCATGTATACTTGTCTGATACAAGGAAAAGTGTGCCTATGATTGCCGTAGCAAATGCCGCCGCTGCACCTTTTACTTTGTTAACGGTGTATTTCGTAAGTATAGATGAAAGGTAAAATAAATTCCTAAACTTCCACCAGGCACCCATTTTGAGGCATGAGAAAAGAAGAAACTTATAACATCTCTGCGTTGCCCTCTCTGCGCCAAGCATCACTTCTGGACGCGGCTGAGTTTTCGCAGCTTATGCAGAGCGCGAGAGTACGGGGGCGGCTACTGTTTTAGGTAACACGGAGCGCGTGGCTTCTTTCGGCGGAGCACCACCACGGGCGCCGCGGGAATCTTGCCGCGCTTGCGTAATCGTTGCCCAAAGTGGATATTTCTGCGCGTCATCAGCTACGGTTCCTCTAACTTTAGCTTGGGTTTCTCCAAACAGAGACGCTACAGGATGTACTGTGCTTCGGCCACCACCACGCGGCGCCGAGAGCAGAGTTCCACCGAGCGGTCCGGCGTCCAGGCCTTTCCTGCGCCAGCATGGAGGACCGTATGGTCCCGAAGGGGCCTTCGTCATCCCAACGGGAGGTATTCGCCTACCTGACGTATCATTCGAAGACGACCGGCCTCACATAGCGCCTGTAGCCTGGACTAGCACGGTGATGACTAATATTCCCCTGGCCTGACTTGGCCTGGTCTTTTATTCTTTTTTCTCGCTTTTCTATCTCTTTAACACTCTCCTCTATCCTTTTACTTCCTTCCACTTCCCGTCCGTCCCACTCGGCTGTCACTGCCAGCTCGAAATACCCCTAGTGTACTTCCTTTCGTTTTCCCTCTAACCATAAACCAAACCAAAAAACTGTTTTTCTCATGCTTTCAATTTTTGGGGTTTTGCCCCCTTAAGTCCAGCACTTTGCCTTTATTCTCACGGCTAAATAATATGTAAAAATATTTCAACAAGCGGGTACCTTCCTTCTTTAACACGGACAGAACACACAATTTTAAGTCCTATATACGGTTGAATTGCCTCGATGTCAAGCTCTTTTGTAGTCCAGTGCTCGAAACTCCTTTCAATTTAGTGTATAGGGTTCATCTGCAGCTAATTTTTGTTTTTTCACTGCTATTTTTAAAGAGTTGCTGCCGTTGCCGCTTTCCGCCTCACGCGTAGTTCAGGTCTTCTAATGGTCTCCAAGGACAGCCCTGTACGTATACTTCCACAACGGATTCTTCATCCGCTTTTCGCCACATTATTTTTTCTCGTTTTCTGACAGCGTTTGAATTATGCCGTTCAAAGTATTGCGGTTCCACCATTACATCACCTGACTGCTTTCAACTGAAACGACCTGCTTCCACTCACTGCCCCAAATTTTACTTCCTTTGACAGGTTTTTCGGCCTCATACTTTCGAAACTTGGCTAGTGGATTTTTGTTTATATTCTTTCAACTGCCGAGCAGTCGGTAAGCTATTTTCTTCTGCTGTTCAGGGTAGGGTTTCGCTGTACGGGTCGGCTGGTTTTTACCCGCACTTAAAATCATGATCACTTGCATCAGGTCCTCGGCGGATTCTAAAAAACTTAATTCAGAGACAAAACGCTTCATTGTGTTGCGCTGGTTGTTCGTCTGATTTCTATGGTGAGCGCCTGCTGGTGTTGAGCGCGGTAAACGTTAGAAAAGGATAGAAAAGCTCTCTGTCTCTATCTCTCCCCCCTCCTTCGCGGGCACACTCCTCCCCATTGTTTTACGCCATGAAAACGTTTACTCTCTATCTCTATCTCTCTGTCTGTCGCTATCTCTCCCCCCTCCTTCGCGGGCACACGATTTGAAAATTTGCGTTGTCCTTTGTAATCACATAAAATACCGGAGTATTGTTCATGAAATAAAAAATTAATACCTTTAAAATAATTAAGCAGGGTTACATTCAGGCAACACCGCGGTAAATCACAAGTTTATTAAGTAGCAGTACTTGCTTTTAGGCGTTAGATTTTTTTTCTTGTTTGTAGTACTGTGTCCACTCCTTTTTCCTTCGGGCTACACAAATAGTTATCACCGTGTGGGCCTATAATATTTGCCAGAAAATACCGTTTCCAAGATTTTAGACCCAGTTATTTATTATTCGCAGATTCGTACTCTTATCATGACGCCCGCTGGTAAGCACTGAGAAAGTACGAAGAATGTTTGAAGGAGGAGGAAAAACGAAGTCTGTGCCCATAAATGGAGCTTGGTGGTCAGGTTTCCAACATCGTTTTTCTCTTGATAGCCGCCCTGTCAACTCGTTCGTGGCGGTACGATAAGCCATCATACGGTGGTGGCTACAGGCTGCATCCATTACCACTTTTTTTATTACGCCACGTCTTCTCACATCGCTAACGAAGCAGCTACGTGGAAGGGAGGCCAAGGCCAACGGCGCAGCCTGCCAACGCAAGACCGCTACCATAATGAGAATGTTCTCTCTGAAAACAAAGAACGCTGCCTGGAAAAGGTGGGAACACAATACCTCGGGCACAGGGTAATGCATGTAAAGCGTGCGTGGGCGACGTAAACAATGAAACCACATGATTTGACAGCATGCTGTTCAAGGCCCCAATCTGTGGTGCCGACGCCCCAGCAATGAACCCCCAGCGTTCCCCATTTCACTTATTTTTGTTCAGCGATTGGGACACCCAAATATTTAGATGCACCATGGAACGGTATACCTTGAAAAGTAGTAATATCAAAATTGAAATGATCTTACCAAGTGCTTGTTTGCTGACGTCTAATACATCAATTTTATAAGAAGTAGAGACTTGCACACATTGAATATCAGTAAAACACATCGTAGTGGAAGTTGGTGCATAATATGTCTAAAAAATATAGTGTGATGAGCACCACGGAATAGATGGAGAGAAATATGTTTTTTGTCCCTAGTAACCAGGTAGGGGGGGTGGAGAAGGCCCTGAGGACCATCGGGACGGCCAGGGCACCAAAAGAGGTGAGTACCTGGCCTCACTCCGCCGGGTTGCGCAAAATCTGCTCTTACAGGTGAGAAGAGAGAAGGAAGGTATGGGTCTGCACTGCATTCGGAGAGGGAATGGTAGTGAGTATCGAGTGGCCTGCAGCCTGGACAAGAGGCATTTGCGAGAAGAAGCACGATGGGAGAAGTTCTCCCCCGTTGTGCGCTTTGTGTGTCGTTCTGTTTAACGCACTCTAATAATGTGGAACGTGCTACGTTGCCTAGTGTGCAAGCATGATGGTCCGTGGTGCCACCAGCGTTTAAACTAGCAACACGTTGCCAGCACAGGCCCTTTGCAAACAGGTAGGCATGTGACATACAAGAAACACAAATCGCACCCTTATAGTGATGATGACCGGCCATCTCTGGTGGCCCCATCGCCAACGTAGAAAGATTCGAGAAAAAACAAGTATAGCTTTGCCACCGGCGCGGCTACGCGTCTTTAGAACTTTGCGGCTGGTCTTTTCTTCTAGACACTATTTTCTAAAACTGGATTATACTTGAAACATAGCGAAATGCGGCAGTTTCCATGCCATTCATGCCTTGCTATGCGTGCTGAACGAATAAATGATGCGGTTACAGTTGCGGAAGTGTCCCCTCAAAAATTTGTAGAAAATATTACTGTTGCTGTTTAAATTATTGCACTTCTTTTATTACGGCAAGATATGTATTTCACTTTCGTTAATCAACATCTTTAAGATATCGCTTGTGTGTGCGCGGCTTTCGCCCTATTGACCAACTCTCCTGCTTGTTGCAGCTGTCGCAACAGCGCATTTACTCGTCGTCATGGTAATGGCAAAATGTATTGCAAATGTACTTTTAAAAAGTTCTATTAAAAGCTTACCCGACTTATATAGCTGCGCGCTTACCTATATAAGTGTGGTATGATTCCTATTGTGTGGTATATTCCCTATGTGCATGCCCCAATTTCTTCCTAATTCTACGAGCAAAGCAGTGAACTGATCGTACGTAGAAGCTGACCCGCAGAGAGTTATCTTGGACCATTGTTAAGATCTCTATCAGACAGTTGTTTGGCACGGGTGGAGGCTTCTACGTTCATAAGTAACAAATGAAAGCTAGAATCCAATTTAGAGGAACATACTTGAGATTTGGCCTAGAGCGCTTCTCAGAGATGGATTTTTTGTTGTTGCGTGTAGGCGACGGGCTCCTGATCTCCGAAACTGCGGAAGAGAGAAGCGGGCTCCCTAATATCTATAAGCCGTGTGTGACAACTTGTGGCGCTTCATAAAATAAAAGAATGGTCAATCTGTCCACCACTCCGTTTTGGCAGCAAATGAGGATGGTTTTATGAGCGATGAAAATGACACATTTTCCTGGCATAAAATAGACTGCAAATACTTGCTGAACACCTGTTCATAAAAATTCAAAACCGAACCAATATCGGGGCCCTAAATGGGAAAGTCTAGTTTATAATAGGAAAAATTCCCCATGGTAAATACCATTGAACCAAGTAAGACAAGCGAAAGTAGGACATATCGCATTTCATCCGAATCTGACCTGCACGTCATCACCTAATGTCGCACATCTCCCCTGTTTCCGCTTGTTCCGCGCAATTGCGTGCCCAAACCTTTTATGGCGTTGCTATCTCCACACATCCTTAACCATATTCTACCAAAAAAATAACTTTTCATCGATTCACTTCAACGCGCGAAGCTTACGAAAAAATAATGATAATATGAATATCTGTATCCCATCCCTCGACCACCATTTCTCAGCAATATACATTTCTGAAGTGTGGCTTCATGATAAGGATAATACCTTGCATTGATTTTCATCTTATCAGGCTAAATACTGTCATCGTCTCTCGGATAGCTACGGAGGGGCGGCCCTTTTCCTTGATCCCACAGTCATGTACACACGCAGGCATGATCTATCGTTTAATATTAGCAAGTGCGAAGCTGTTTGGTTAGAAATAGAAGATCCTTTAATTGCCCATAATTGCAAATTTGTTCTTGGCTCAGTCCACTTTCCCCGTCATCTTCCGTTCCAGAAATTCGTCATTCTCTTGATACCATTCTTAACAAGCTATCATTCGAAAATAAGAACGATTTTCTAGTATGTGACATAAACATTAACCTTCTCAATACAAGTGCTAAGGTATATACTGACTACACTGATTGCTTCTTTGGCTCGAATCCAGGATTAACACCTACGCAAGATGCAGCCCCAGGGGTTTTAAAACACATCTAGATTACGCATTATCTAATCTAACCCTCGCTTCAGTATCTGGTGTGCTGTGCACTGACATAACTGAACATTATCCCATTTTTGTATCGTTATTCCCCCCCCCTAAGAAATCCTTTTTTACTTCTGTTTTTTTCTTAACATAATTTTACTGACACCATTCACAGTACTCACTGGTCTGGTGTTTCACTCACTGGTCTGGTGTTAAGACCGCAATTGACTCTGTGAAGGATCGCGAGGAATTTTGTATATTGTTTTTCAATGCTGTACCATTGAGCACAACAACTGTTAAATGTGAGAAACAGCAGAAACACTCATGCAACCCTTCGGTTATTAATGCTTTATTGAACAGTTTACGCAAAAATGATAACCTTTACCGGGAAAGAAAAGAAAACAACCTTTTAACACTGCTTTAGCGCAACGTTATAAAATATATACTAATACTCTCAGTAATCTCTTTAAGCTTACTAAAAGGCAATATTATGAAGCCGAATTTACTATTAATAGACATAACCCCCCAAAACAATGGAAAATATTTGGTAGATTTTTGAATACAGTGTCTTCCCGTAATCATTTCAAGAAAATTAACTTTAATGCGACAGCCTTTCTTTAGCCATCCGATGTTGCTAATGCTTTCAGCAACTTTTTCTTGTTATCAACCCAAAGAATTAAGACTACTCATCACCAATCCCAACCACGCTACCCACACCGTTGCTGCCAATAAAGTGCACTTAACGATTTGTAACCTCAAAGATATCAGCCCCGGTTTGGGTAGCATGTCGATGCGTCATTTGAAACGTTTTGCTCATATCGTTTCGGAAACAAAAAGTATCGTAACTAATACTATTTTTAAGTCTGGTATTCTCCAAAAAACTTAAATTGGGCTAACGTTGTTGCAGTATTTAGGAAAGGTAACAAGGAGTTAATTAACAACTATACACCAATTTCAATTCTTTCAGTTTGAGCAAGGTCATCGAACAGTTACTCGATAAGCGCTTAACTCACTATCTAAGAAAATTTAACGTAATAGAAAATTCACAGTCCGCTGCTCATGCGGGCAGTTCCACTCGCTTGGCTTTACTAACCTTAACTGATTTAATTTAAAATCTATTGACTGTGGTAAATATCCCGGCTCAGTATTCGTAGACTTCACAAAAGCTTTCCATACCATCAATCAGAAAATGTTATTCATGGAACTCGAAGTATACGGTATAACCGTTCCTGCACTTACTCTATTTAAATTATTGGCTACGTATCTGCCCCTTTCGTTGCAAATGTCGTCAAAAGACGATAGTCTTTGTAAGCATGTGCCAAGGAAATGCCCCTATTCGCTTTCCCGCTCACCTCTCATGCTGTTTCTGTTCCGTCGCGCTCATACCAAAGTAAACACACTAAAGGTTTGCTCAAGGCGATTTGTATTTACCGCGTTCCACTGCTACAGGCGGGGTTCCTCGATGTCAGCTCTGCAGTACGGCGGAGACGCGCGTGAATGGAGGCGGCCGACTACAAGGTTTATAAAACCGCGTGGCCGTGCTCCACGTGCGTTCCAAGCAGAACGTGGAGCCTAGCTAGTGGAACCTTTCGTTGCTGTTGCCGCGTGATTTTTCATATGCGGCCAGGAGGCGGCAGTTTTCTGTAGTATATTTAGAATATCATTTGCTATCAAAAAACCAAGCACCCAGGAATTTTTTAATACAGGAACACTGTAAATATTCCTTGTGTACTAATTTCCTGTCTTATATTTGCGTAATGCGTTATTCTTGTTCAACATGCGTTATTCTTGTTCAACGAAGTTGACAAGTACATATGACCATATAAACTGGGCTTAGACGTTTACATTTGGCTGTGAGTATATAAGACTATTGCGCAGTAAGCATTTTACTTTGGCCGGGTGGCTCAATCGAGTTACAGACAGGCAGACGGACAGACAGACAGACATAGAGACAGACCAAAATTTCTGGGTTTAAGTAGCCCAATAAAGACTATCGTCTTTAAAAATTAGTCCGTTGATAGGCAATACGTGGTTGCTGCAGACGGCTCGTTCTCCGACTGTAACTATTAACCAAGGTGTCCCGCATGGATCCATTCTCGGTCGCCTATTGTTTAATATTTTTATCAATGACTTACCCGACTTTTTACGCCCCTACAACTGTCTGTTATATGCTGACGATACCATACCATTATTATCAGACACATCTATAGTTTCCCTAACTTATACATTCAACGCTGCTTTAACGGATGTGACTGAGTGGTGCTGCAGAAATAATATAATTATTAATCCTACTAAGAATAAATTTATGATCTTTAGAAGCAGCCAGAAAGTGTTAGGTATATTGCCAGAATTAAAAAAATGGCTCTAATCTTATCGTATGATGTGACTGTGTCCAATTTCTTAGTATAAGTTTTGACACTAACCTTAAGTTCACTTTTCACGTCGATCATATCAGAACAAAAATGGCATTTGGCATCCGGGCATTTCTCAAGGCACGACCGTTCTTTCAACCAAACCTTTGTTATCACTTTACTTCGCTTTCGTACACAGTCATATAAACTATGGAATCACTGCTTGGGGTAACACATATCACACCCACCTATCATCCCTTTAGCACATTCAAACTCAAGCCATCCGTACCATTACTAGCAGACCTCGCCATTGAAATGCATAACCTCGACTTCGCGAAAATTCTGTTCTATCTGCCGCACAATTGTCCGATTATAACTTACGTATTTTTTTTCAAACTACTAAACAACCAATTATGTTTTGAATTTCTTGACGTGGTTAGTTTAGTGAATAATAACAATACTAGATTTGCCATTAATGGCGCCATTTTGCCGCCATTATTCTGCGGAGCCAGGCCACTTCATATTAAGTCATCACATTCAATCACAGCTTTTAAAAAAATCTCTGAAAATTTTTCTTCTATCCTGATATGTTTCCTGATTTCTTGGTTTTGCTGTTTTGACTTTCGTCATTTGCTTGCGCAGTAGTTTTTTGTGTTCTTTAGTAACCGGTATATTTTATTGTGTAGAATTATAGTTTGCTTTTAAAATGCCTTTTTTATGTACATAGCATAATATTTTAGTAAAATTTATATGGAAACCATGCACTACATGTTTTTGCCTATTCGTTTCCTTCACTAATGTTTTATTGTACTTGTTTTCGTGTCCACTGCTGCTTCTGTAACCTTTTTCGTGTACTTCTCCATCGAGGGTCCCACTGCAGTCACCCTTGTCTGTAAACTTTCTTTGTATACGTTTACTTTTGATGAATACACTTCAACTTGACTTGACTTGAGTTTTAAATTTACACAGAACGCCTAGAAACGTCTTTTTTCTGCGTTGGGTGCTGGATGATGATTAAAGCCATGGTAATGAAAACAATGTTTCTATAGTCGGTACTAAAAAAACTTGTCCTCTCGCCGTCCGTATGCTTATTTTTGTTGCGCTTGTTCACAAGCAGAAAGGAAGTAATTATTCGCGGCTACGCTGTGGGGACCAATACCGTATTGGAGGTTAGTCGAGGAGACTGCAGTACAAAAGCATTTATGATGAAGGGAGCTGTATAAAGAAGGCAACTGCAGCCCCAAGTGAGTAAGGGGCAAGGCTAAAATAAAGCAGCGGGATTTCGACAGCGAAGCTTTCAGCATCTCACTGATGTCGTCTGCAGTCCACCCTAAACGCACCCCAGGAAAACCAACTTCTTGGACGATGATAATAATCGTGGGTGAAGTGAAGAGAAATTTTAACGATTCCCGTTGCAGGAATCGAAGCTTGGTCTATATGGTTATGGAGACCAAGTCTATCCCAATGCCCCATTCCAGCACAGACTAAGCATTTTGAATTTGGAGTGGTGTACATGTATATGCATATCTAGACAGGAAATGCACCCCTCCGTCTAAGGACGGCGATGCCTCAACACTAGACGAAGTCATGCAATGCCCGCATCAGAAAAGCACTAGAGAGCACAAAAGTGGCTGCTTTGCTGGGTGCTGGTGTTTATTTCGGAAAGCTTGGCGTTCTTTTGTAGTTGTCGTTTCGACAAAGAGGTAGTTCATTTTTCTTTTCTGTGTTTTTCAAAGTCACCTTCTTGAGGTACATTTCAAGTCCGCTCTAGTACCTCTCACCTAAAATACGATAAAATAGATTTAGCTATAGAGTTCATAGATTTAGTGTCACGAATACTGATTCAGCTTTCGTCACACCAGCTTTGTACCTACAGCCGCTAGAGTCATCTGAAGCCCTCCTAAGCGTTTCCACGTTGACGGCGGAGAATACCAGATTTTGTTCTCAGATTTTAATGACATCGTGCCGAACCTCAGCTCCACTCTAATTTAATGCATTTTGAAGCATTCGCCAAGCGGGCCGAATAACATTGCTTACAAGTTTAAAACTCTAGTTGGACCAGTCCAGGTTTAGCCATTCGTTGGGATAACAACTTAGTATCTGCAGAAATTCAGAAAATTGTCTAGTATTACGTAGAATTATTAGGCCGCTTGGCTAGAGTGTGAATTCTTGAAAGCCAATTTTTTAAAATCTTCTAAATTCTGTTCGACTAATTACCTCCATTTACGCTATTAAAACGTTTACAGGTGTTGCTTCCGGCAAGTCTGTATATTTGTGTAAATGAACGGCGTTATGTGGTTCGCCATTTCCGCTACTTCTTTCCATTTTTCTTATTTGTTTGTTTTTCAAAATTACGTTGTACCATTTATCTCGGCTTACGATATTAAAATGAATTAGAGTGTTACTTCCGCCGAATCTGCATTTTTTTCAAGAACGAAGGGCATTGCACGGTTCGGCATTCTCGCTATTTCTTTGTTATTTTCCTTATTTTCTGGCTTTTCAAGATTCTGTCCAACCGTTTATCTCAAATTACTCTGTTACGAAGAATAACGGTGTTACTTTCGTCAAATCGACGTTTTGGGGTAAATGCCGGATATTGCATGGTACGCAATTTCCGCTATTTTTTCTGCTTTTTATTATATCTTGGATTATCAGAACTTTTCTGGCCAATTATGTCTACTTACGGTATATAACAAATAAAAGTTATTTCCGCCAAAGTATGCATAATGGGGGGCGTTGCACTGTCCAGGCCATGGCCGTATTCTACAAAGAATGCTATGTACTAAAATAAAATAACACGGACTAGACGCAAGGGCCGTCCTGTCGCGGAAACTCCAGGCTGGGAGCGTAAAGCAACTCATTGTGTCACCGTCGGTTCAAACCTACAGATTTCTAAACTATCTCTGGTCATCTCGAACCCAATAGTATCACTAAATAACCCAAGTCATTTGCTCTAGTCCATCAAATAAAATCTCTGTTCTTTGATTTGGAAAGATAATCAGACCAGTTAAAGGGGTGCAGACACTGGGGTAGCGCTAGTCTTGAACCAATGTTCCCAGCCATATACTAATCTTTCACTTTCTCAAAATCACTTAGCCTTTTCAGTTCTTGAAATGGCTTTTCTCTTATCTTTCGTATCAGGCACGGCAGATCAGGCTGCTCATTTGGCTTTCCTCTTCATCAAAATTCACCAGCCTGTCTTAGTTGAAACTTCAGTTTGTCAAGCGCGCAACGGAAATAGGAACGGGACTTGAACAGTGAGCCAAAATGTTAGGACAACGTGAGTTCGGAGCTGTCCTACTGCTTCCTTACCACATTCATTTTATGGCGGTCTCATTAGCAGCGGGTTTCAGATTGAAATAAAATAGAATATTTGTGCCTACGGATGCTTTGTTTCCAATATACCATTGATATTGATTCGTGAACGAACCCTGGATGCCTTATTAAATTTAAAAACTGCTCCTATGCTACTATAGGCACACCCACTCAGCGCATGCCTGTCGTATCAGAGCCACGCCTGAAATAGAAGATCATCACTTTTGGAGAGTACTGACATTAATTACCAAAGATAGAACAAGATGGCACCACAGTGTGTCACTACCGGGACAAAGGTGGAGGACATTCTAGTTCAAATTAAGCCAAGAAAACGGGCATGGGCTGGTCACGTAATCCGAATGAGGTACAACAGGTGGACCATCCGTTTGACAGACTGGCTGCCAAAACATCGCAAACACAATGGGGGTTGGCCGAGAACTCATTGGCGAGATGAGCTACAAAACTTTTTTGGGAAGAGGGACTCAGCTGGCACTCGATAGGCGTGGCTGAAATCTACAGTGGACACAAACCGGATGATGATGATGATGATGATGAGGCCACACTATGAGTAATTTGCAAGTAGAGCTTATTCTGCTGCATGTTCAGATGGCCCATTGGGTATTGCTTGAAAAAAAACCTTAAAATATCTCCTGAGACGTTAGTATGCGTAAAAGACAAGCAAAAAACAATTGATACATATGATTTGTGAACGGTGCTGCGAGATGGTCAAAAAGTTCGGGATGAAATATTTTGCTCTATTTTACAGCCGTCCCCACAAAACGGTGCAATTGCATCTGCATGCGTATCAAATTTAAGCAAAATGAGCTCTGCGGAGATCGTAACCCCCTTGAAAATTCTTTGCGCATTTCAATGTAACCGGCAAACCCCAGTCGGCATTTCACAGGATATTTAGGACAAGATTATAAAATTTCGTTCTGGACATTTCCGTTTGCATAGAATGAATGAGAACAGCAGTGCTATATAACAATAGGCAGATACACGTCGAAAAATCTCCAAAGGCGTACTTATGATTGGGTTATGACAAAACCCTTAACAATGATATTTTCGCAGGCTTCCAAGAAGATTAAACATGTCTCAAATGTGGTTCATACCTCTGTCATAGGAATTGCTAAAACACAAAAGTGAAAGGTGCAGTGAAATCTGCAGCTGAGCATAATATGCGGGTTCGCGGTTGTCTTGTGGGTGTGCTTGGCGAGCGACGTCCTGCTTGTGGGTCGCTTCGGCAAAGGTGTACAGGCGTCATGTCCATGACGGATATGACGTCAGTGAAATCTTGGGGTATCACGACATAAAACACTTTCATGTTAAAATATAAAACCAGAAAACGAACAACCCAAAGTATAACCTACCCTTTAGTACTAATGGTTGCTACAAAGCAAGAAGACCCAGTGTGCACCCTTTACAGTCCGCTCCCTTCGTTGTACAGGCGTCACTTGCGTGACGAATATGACGTCAGCAAAATGTTCGTGCATCCGGGAATAAAACACTTCCGTGTTAAAAACAGCGTTTTAGCTTTTTCACTCGCTCCTGGTGGTATATTTAAAACAAAATCCATTCAAGCTGTCAGGAAACCAAACAATCTAGCCGGAAAATATCAAGAATGTAGGTGCGCCTTAGCGTACAAACGTGTAATTTCGAAAACTCCTGCTCGCCTGTCTGGGCGAATCTGCAGGCGAATCATAACATTTATTTTGTGCGACTGCATGGGCGACGTTTGTTGACAAAGACTAATTAGATATATCAACGGCCTAAACATATACTCACAGGGTCATAAAACGCCCATTCTCCCTATAAAATAAAATAAAAAATAAAAATAACTGTTTCCCCATTGATGCTTTAAGGGTGCAATTTCACAAGTTCAATCTCTCTAAGGCCCTAGGCCGCGCTAGAGAGTTACTCCCACGATTTTAAATCTCTAGGTACAGCGGTGTCCACTGGGCGCTGAAGAAGCAGTACGTCGGTGAATAGGATACTTTATTGATTGATCGATTATGACGTCTAACGCGTCCACGCTGCACAGGCGATGACCTGCGCCGTAGCGAATGGCTCCAGAATAATGTTGACCCCTGGGTATCTTTAAAAGGCAAGGCAGACAAAACACGTTTGGTTCATTCGAAAGATTGCCTCATTAAAATCATACTGACACTTCTTGTAACGTAAACTCCACTAAAATGAGCTACATAATTAGGAAAGAAGGGAATGGCCATGCGACCCACTGCCTCATTTCCCGCAACCGAAGCAATAATATCGTATGTGCCAGCTCTGCGATTGGCTGAGGCCGGTAAAAGCAAACGAAAATTTGGCAGCGCTTATAGGCTTGCGGAACGAGCTATTTGCGGTTAAATGTAGTGGACATCCTTTTTGTAACGGTAAGAATTATGGGTTGAAAACTTAAAGTCACGAATGAACACGCAAACACAGAAGCAGCTAGTGCAGCACTTTGCCGGCTGATATCGCTAACACAGCCGTCGGACGCGCTAGGCTTGTCGTAATAACCCTTACCAACTGACACAAGCGGCACGGTGGCTTACGCGACCATGTTTGTCGTGTCGTAGCTTAAGTTTTAGGAAACAATTAGTATGAACCGTAATCAAAATACGGCAGGTGTAGAAGTCCGGCCAGGACCAAAGTGCGAACACTGGCACTTCAGCTAAGGCCCCTTTAGGGGCCCTAACTTCAGCAGTATTGCAGCTCCTCCTCTTAAAGTGGGCTATATACAAGATAATTAAACTGGAGCCAGTGAGATGGTAGCATATCTGGTTATCAAGCAGTACTATTTAGTTGTACGGCCCTGCTCTTAATACATCATTGTCGACGTCACAAAAACACATGATTAGATGGAAAATTAAAATTTTGACGAAAATTATTTTTTTATCATCGTTTGCTACCAAACAAGCGGTTACGGCTGTATAAAATACGACAGTTTTTTAAAAAGAAAACACTTGTATTTTGTCTGCACGGCCCCTTTAACGTGCGCCGAGAAATGGGATACTCTAGAGAAATATATTGAAGCAAGTACTTTCGCCTGGTTTGTAGCGTAATGTCCACACTTGCCGTTAAATTCAGAATAGGCATTGTAGCAACTGCAGTGTAATTTATTGCTAGCGGTGTTTGTAAATATTGTCCGTTACGATGGTAAGACTGCGTACAATTTTATTTTTCCCCCATCATGAGACACCAGCGATTACTGATCCAGTTCCGTCTGCTGGGCGCAACTTTGCCGAAATACGATGCAAAGAGTGCACCTTATTTACCTTTGCATGGGCCAATGGCTTATCTAGGCATACAATGATCGGTTTCAAGCCGTTCGACTGAGCAAATGAAATGTGTCTGGATGTATGTCGCAATGCCTCACATCCATGTGTCATTCACTGTATTGTTGTGAAAAGTGGCATTGTAATACAAACCAATAATTACTTAAAGACGGAGCTATTAGCGTTCTTCTATGACACGAATAACCTGCCGCGGTGGCTGAGTGGGTAAGGAGTTGCGCTGCTGATCACCAGGTCTCGGGATCGATTCCAGGCCGTGGCGGCCGCTTTTCTGATGAAGGCGAAAGCAAAAACGCCCGTGTGTAGGAGATTTCGGCGGTCGTAAAGGATCCCCAGGTGGTCAAAATTAATCCGGAGCCCTCCACTACGGCGCGCTTGCTTTCCTGCGTTGCGTCAGCGCGTTAAACCCTACAATCAATAACGACGCGATTGAACCTTAGAATTAACACAGAATGAACCTTAGAACGTGCTCCGGTGTAAAGCGCGTCTGGGAGAGGGTAGGCCATTTCGCTTCAGGCAGGCCTTTGTAAAGAAAAAAAGCGGAAGAGAGTTGAATGATCGATGTACTCTATGTGTTACTCCTCCTTCAACTGGGATATAGCGCTGTGTTTGTTTTAACCCTCCTCCATATAATCTCCATGACGGCTGTTAGGGTACTAAATAAATAAATAATTAAATGAAAAATAAATAAATAAATAAATAAATAAATAAATAAATAAATAAATAGATAAATAAATAAATAAATAAATAAATAAATAAATAAGGCTTTCTACGCCGCAATGACGGCGTTCAATGTCGGGCCAAATCTCCAAGCAGGAAAGCCAGATTTACTCTGGGTTTTACAAAACGATGATGATGATAAGCAATAACGTATCAAGCACCACAAGAAAACAACCCTTACCGTATCCTGGAATGGTGGCGCTGTAAAGCCGACGTCTATCCGATACGATTGCGCCATTCCGACATGGTTGAAGAAGTTTGAATTTTGCAGTTTGACTTCGATTCAGGTTGCACGGGAGAAGGCTTCGCGTTTACCCCATCTTTCTATTAAAAAGATGCCCTGATGTTTCTAATGGGCCACATTGAAGACACAAAGGATAAAGTGGCCATTGTAAACTTGTCATAAAATTGTATGTCCGCGAAATTATGGTCACAGCACCAGACAGAAGGCGTGTTTAGAAACGTGAACTGGGACGTCACTTACAGGAGCGAAATGACTAAAGCAGAAAAACAGGCCACGAATCTAGGACGTGGTCCTCTGTCGGACGGCTATTTGCTGATGTCGCAGCCCACGCCCGCCCGGTGAGCCCATCTAATTCGATGTTATGCTCTGTGAGAGAGGGAGAATCCATCTTTTCCTTCTCCCCAACGCCTGTTGCCCCGTGCATGGTCTTGTATCATCCCGGAAGCACAAGTGGGCAGCCTTCCTGCCCCACGCAACGTACGTCGATCAGAAGGTCATCGCTGCCTTGCACGGGGCTGCCATGTTCCGGATTTCCCAATGCGCTGCTGTATGTTCTTGGGGGCTGTTCTGGCTCGCACACATAACTTTCAAGTGATCCCAAATCTCTCTCTTCTCCCTCCTCTCTCCAAGACTGGCTTCCGCCGCCGGAGGGAACGGGATTGGGGGATAGGCGGCGAGCTTTGCTAGCTCACATTTGTCAGGTCCTCCCGTCTGATTAGCTATCTTTTACTGCGAAGCTGTTAGCCTCTCGTTGGTCCCAAAATGTTGTGGCGTTGTTGGAAAGCCAAAACACAAGGGTAACAGTCCAAGGCATACGGCCCATGTTTCATTGGAATCAGCCATACAACATAGAGCTCAGTATTGCTTAGAAAGACCACAATACAAGCATCGAAACCGCATGGTAAATGATAACCCACACAAAAATGGCTTATGAACGTCTATGAAAAAATCTAAAGATAGCTATCGCCGCCTATGGGTCTCTATGCTCAGCCATAAAACGGCATAAAATAGGCTGTAGCCAGCTGTCAAACTTGTTATGCATCGGGCGCTCAAGACTCTCAGCCATAAAATTCTCTTAAGAAGTATACAGAACATCCTAGTGTGTCTAGGCTATAGAGTCACAGCTATTCTTTCTAATTTAACCAGCTAATTGAATATGCATGGCTTTATTTCTATAGACCAGCCATGACAAAGGTCTTTTGGCTGGCTACAACAGGTTGCTCTGCTTTACGTCTACAGACTTGAAAGCATTCCGCTGTATTTTACCATGTATAGGAAAGAATTTGCCCGAAAGCTAAAGAAAGAAAGTCATAAAATCTCTTTTGACTGGCTATAAGAGATTGTTAAACCCTTAGTTCACAGGCTTGAAACCATTCAGCGGTCTTTTGCCAGCTATTGGAAAGAATGTGTCCGAAAGCTAAGGAGAAACACCCATAAAAGCCTTTTGGCTTGGTATAGGCCGTTGTTTATCTCTAAGTCTACAGAAAAAACCATTCAGCTGTCTTTTGCCAGCTATTGGCGAAAATGTGGCCTAAAGCAAATGAGAAACAGCCGTAGAAGCCATATAAGATCAGTTAAAAAAGCGGGCTTCCCTGAAAACTGCACTCTCAGCCTCTAAGCAGATTGGCAATAACTTTTGCGGCCTGCGCTAGCTGCTGGCGTGGCCACAAGTGTGGTGGCAGCTGGAACCATCCACATTGCCTCTCCCGGGGAGCCCAATTACAGAATAATCATGTAGTAAATGGGAGAAACCGGACAAAAGCCACCCACGTTGGACTTGAGAAGATTCGGAAAGGAAATTCGGGGAAAACATAAAAAGGCATTGGGCACACCCTTGGTGTCTGTTTTAGTTTTGGTTGTGTTTGTCAGACCGGTTCGTATGGTGCGTACCAAAGGAAAGCTTTCGTTGAAGGCAAGTGGCAGGGGTCTCGCGCTGTGTGAGTATTCGTGCGCAAAGCGGTGATAGTGACAGACAGTTTTTCCATGAGAACTGAAAATAGGTATAGTTTGTTAGATGAAGAAAACAAACCATTATGCAATGTTTTATTACCAAATAATATATATACCAGCGGACCTTCTGCGGTGGCTCAGTGGCTCGGGCATTGCGCTGCTGAGCACGAGGTCGTGGGTTCGATTCCCGGCAGTGGCGGCCACTTTTCTGATGGAGGCGAAAAGCGAAAACGCCCGCGTGTACGAGATTTCTGGTCACGTTAAAGATCCCCAGGTGGTCAAAATTAATCCGGGGCCCTCCACTACGGCGCGCCTCATTGCCTGCATTGCGTCAGTGCGTTAAACCCTGCAATCAATCAGCTCTTTGGTGTCCTAAATTTTGGTGTTTATGGTAACTGTGTTACGATTAATTCAACATGAAGTCCTCCGAAAATAGATACCTGGAATATCAAGAGAGTATTTTCATGGTAAGCAAAACTCCAGCGTGAGTGCTCCAACGACCTTAAGAGGCTGTAGTTTGAGCGAAATGCTGAACTTCTTCTGGTCATCAATACGTTTTCAGACTAATATGCGCGACATGAACCTTGTCAAAGTGTTCAGAACTGAAGATTTGGCGACAGTGATGGGACAAATATAGTTATTTTCTCGCGAACTGAGTATACTTTACAAAGAAAAAACTGCGCGGGCTTTGAATACGTTTTTTTATTATTTCATTGCTTGCGGCCGTCTTCACTGTTTTATTAAGAGTGCATTTCCGTTTTAGCCGCCGTACTTGCGGCTTTGTGCGTCATGTATTGAGTGTAATGAAAGACTTCTGTGTGTCCTTTCTTCTGTGGACTACGCACGACCTGTAGATATTTGTGTATGGCTGGCGTCCGCGGAGAGTGTGCCGCGTAGAGTGGCTGTCGAGTGAGTAACGTAAGCTTGGGCCAGAGTGTCGGAACCGTGTGCTCAGCATTCGTTCGACGTATTTCAACAACCGTCTAGGGGCGATGAAGTGGCGTGGACCCAGTTTACCCTTTATTTAAGGAATTTGATGAATAAGCCCCTTCGTTTTGCTTCTCCTAAATGCATGTGTTTCAGTTTTTTGTGAACGAAAGCTGGCGAAGTGCTGCGAATCCGCATCTGTTCCTTCTTAATTAGTCGCTGAAGTGTTCACGGAGCTTTGACTATACAATGGAGCTGGGCACACAACCGAAGAAGTACCACAGGAGCAGCTCTAGACACCGATAAGATTATAGATCAAGACGACTTATGTTTAGTGGCGGCAAGAAGGTTATTTATTTATTTATGTATTTATTTATTTATTTATTTATGTTTATTTTTTATTTATGTATTTATTTATGTATTTATTTATTTATTTACCCATTTATGTATTTATTTATATGTTTATTTTTTATTTATGTATTTATTTATTTACCTTGAAGCATAAAGGGTTCACGAGCCCCAACCCGCCCGACGAAGTAACGCCGATCCGCATGAGAACAAATCACCGGTTTATTCCGGGAAAACAAATAGGAAAAAAACAAACAAAGCAAGTTGAGAGCAATATAAAAAGAGTACAGCCATCAAGCACGGAAAGCGCGTAAAGAAAACACTGCGGCGGTTGACGCCCTGCTTGTCCAGAAAGTTACAGCATGGGGCTGTACACTCACGACGACGTCTCCAGTCACTTGGGCCGACGACGGGTAAAGAGCGTCCGCCGCGGACGCTGGTTGCTCCTCGCTATCCGGGCGTCATTGCTGTGGCTGGCCGCCCGTCGGTCCCGTCCGCAGCCCGCGGTAGCAGCCATAGGTCGCCGTACTCACTCGTGAGTACACTCATTTGTACTCATTTGTACTCAAACTCACGAGTGAGTTCGATGATGAGTGATCACACACCCAGAAAAAAACAGTGAGTACGATGACGAGTGAGTACAGGGGTAAGTCTACTACTCGTGAGTACAGGGGTAAGTCTACTACTCGTGAGTACAGTACTCATGAGTACACTACTCATGAGTATGAGTACTTATGAGTACAGTATTCATGAGTATGAGTACTCACGAGTTTGAGTACTAATGAGTATGAGTACTCATGAGTACACAGTACCCATGAGTACACAGTACTCATGAGTTTACAGTATTCATAGTACTCATGAGTACACAGTACTCATGAGTACAATACTCATGAGTAGACAGCACTCATGAGTACAATACTCATGAATACTGTGTACTCATGAGTACTGTGTATTCATGAGTATATGCATTCGTGAGTACAGTAGTGCAAACAAGTTTTATCACGAGCTCGACTCCGGACGGGCGTGTACGAGTCGCAAACATTTAGCGGTGCCGCTGTGCAGCTTAACTGTCAAGGATGGTAAAATTAGACAACGAAAACTGCACCTCCCTCCTTTCCCGGGAAAGGTCCCTGTTTGGTGCTGTAAGCGTCTTTCGGCGGTCGCTCGCAAAGGGGTCACGGTGAAGAGGGAAAAAGGAGGGGGTGAGGACCCGGCGGGAAACGCTGCCGCACTTGCTCTTCTCTGATGGGACTTGTTGACTGCCGCAGTTATTACGTGCGAATGCACTTTATAAGCGACCCCAAACCATCGACCGCCGGCGGCGTTGGCGTCCGCAGTGCTCCTCTATATTTGAAAAAGAAACAGCATCCGGCGCCAGGTTTCGATCCGAGGACTTTGCGGCCGCAGCGCGACGCTCTACCGACCAAGCCACGGACGCGACGGTGATATCAGTGTTAGACGCGCCTTATATCTTTAACGCATTCAAACTACGTCGTCAGCGGCGTGCGTTGGCGACTCAGCGGCGTTATAGCGGCTTGATAACTGCGTGGTGTACACGTGATACTACAAACCCGATGGAAGAGATTGAAGAGAAGGCGGCGAGGCCGTGGGCTGCGGGGGCCGAGCGCAAGCGCCGCAAGCGGGCCGACAACCGTGCATTCGCACTTTCACATTCTCCCCCTCGGGGAAATGCGGGGGAATTTTTTTGTTGACGCGGCCTGTGAACGCGTGGCGCCTTCATTGCGCTTGCTCCCTTCCGACTGTTTTAGGGGAGAGACGGTGGAGGCTGCGGACAACGCATGAACTAGGCGTACTGACGTTCCTCTTTTTCGGTCTTCAGAAGTTTCCGTAGACACATGTCACGCTGTGTAGTCGTTTCGTGAGCCGAACCGCTCATTTCAACAGTCGCAGTTAATTTACGTAACTCGCGTCAAACCGACTGCGTGGTTTGTAACGTTCGCTGTGCATATTCAAGCGACAGCTTGGCTGATGTACGTGCGCCCATATAGTTTTATTAGGTTCCCGTTTTGAAACATTTTGCTCAGGTTCGCTAGCACTATGGTCTCGTGTAGTGCCATTTACAAGTGAGCATATAGCCCCACCGTGCACTACGGCGTGCAGGCGCGGCGGTGGAATTTGCCCCAGCAATGGAAATAAAATATCCAAGTACACCTAAGCACGTTTGTGAGTTGTGAATCGGACATCATAATATCCAGTTCAATGGATGCGGCGCCTTGTTTAGCCTCGCATATTTTGTCGAAGAGCTCTGTCATCTTGCCGCTGGAGGAGCGTTTTGCTTTCGAATGGCTTTACTTTCGAGTGGCAACCCGATTCGCCGCTTCTCGTTTATGCCACCGTATAATGAGGGCGCTGACGATGATGGTGAATTTCGGTGGTTGTTATTCCCCTACCTTCACTACTGTTTACAGGCGGTGCAACCACCCCTCGCTAGCAACTATACCGCCGAGTTTAAGCTCGCACTGTGAGATGCCTCGTGAAGGAATTGTTTTGAATTGATGAACGCCAACTCCAGACGCCGGGATTGCCGCTTAAGCTCGAATCTTGGAACGTCTAGTAAAACATGTGGATTGCACATAACGACGTCACCGCACTTTTCGGTCGATCGCTGTCAGCTTCATGCGCGTTGCTCGAGATAAGAGCTGCAGATTTCCGCTGTGCAACCAACCCACCAACACGGCAATACAGTGAAGTCAGTGCAAGCTATCACGCCTCCGAAAAACGCGTCTACAAACTCTGTTCTCGAGTACACAAAGCACGGCAGAGCAGTTCTACGCTGCTGTAACGGCTGCCAAGTACTGGCAGCAACTGGGTGCCCTGCGGCCCTCGACTGCGACCGATACCCTCTCCACGCCCCCCCCCCCCGAACACACACACGCACACACACTGTTGGGACTGGGCCATTCTAGCTCAGTCACCACTGTTCGATTCACTTCACTTTATTTCCTTAAAGACCCCACAGGGGGGTGTACATAAGGGGCGCGTTGTACAACATAGATACAAAAGCCATAGGTTAACAATACAGATGCATAGATGTTGCGACGTTACCCTGCTCAGTCCGCCATCGACGTGGCGCAGAGGAGAGCGATGAAGTTGTCGAGCCGACGGTGATTTTAAGCTGCATTCATATACAATATATACAAAGGTAGCAAGAGCGTTAGATGGCTCGAACAAAGGCACTTCTCAACTCAGTGCCTCCGATGAAATGCCGCCGCACAGCCGCTGCTTCAGGGCTGGTTTTATACCCCCGGGGTTCCGCCGCAGCCGCGTGCAGTTCGATTCTTTCCAATCAGGACAATCACTGGCCGCAGTTTGAATCCGGCGAATGCAGGCGAAGTGATTGCGTCAGCCGAGCCACGAATGGGAAAGGGGAGGCGACTCAGCGGCGCCGTCAACAGAGTCTACTCGTCGCTGCGTGTCTTTCGCGGGCCGGTCGTCCCAAGCATGATTTGGTGCGGCCGTATCGATGGGAAAAGGAGAGTAGACTCGGCGGCGCCGTGTGCCGCCAGTTGCGGCACGTCTGCCGCGGGCTGGCTGACCGAGGCGCGAATCGGGCCCACCGTCGGTGCGTCGCCAGGTGCAGCAAATTTTTGTCGGGCGCTCTGGTTAACCGCACACACACACATAGAAAAATTAGTAAGATCAGACCTGTGTGGGTTTTGGCCTAGCTGTTAACGGAAATAGACACAACGACGCGAAGCGCCCGTCCTGTAGGAAGGACCTCCCTCTTTGGCTTTTCGCGCGCTAGCCGGTTTTCGTCTTTCTGTTTATTTTTTACTTTGCGGGCTGGCGGCGGTTGCGAGGGGTACGGTTGCGCAGTGTTCGCAGAATTCCGAACAGCGGCGGCAGCGTCTCTTTCCAGATGGTTTTAAAGACGATAGTCTTTCTTTGGCCACTTGAGCGTGACAATGTTGGCCTGTCAGTCTCTCTGTCTGTGTCCGTCATAAAGATAATTCATTATTGCAACGTAATATCACGCCCCGCTGTACACATGCGAGCTACTGGGGTCGCCGTTCAGTAGCTTCACGTACATAATGCGCCCTCTCTACAACTGGCCAACTGCCCCGCGATTCAGCCGCGATTCAGCTCGCGATTCAAAACGCGAGTGCGTACGTCCCGTTTCGCTCTCTCCCGTGTACTTGCCTTAGCGCAGTGGGAAGCCCTACGACAATGCGCCGTGTAAGACGTTTTCTTCTCGGGCTCCTCTGTCCTGATGTATATGTAATCTCAATATTTCTAATTAGTTAAACATTTTATTTTTTTCTGTTTAGCCTCTCATTCGAGCCACGACCTAGCTAAGATGTTGCAGTCGACAGGATCATGATTTAAGGCCACGGGAGGACGAACAGACGAACAACCTGGACGGACCGCACCACGACTACGAGAGTACAGTACGCAGACATGAGGCACCGACGCACTCCACGCCAGCGGTGGTCGACACAGGGCTGACTTCAACGGAACGCTACGTCCTATGCTCTACGAAGAAACAGCAGTTCGTGAGCGCACTACGATTACGAGGGATACCCTGCTCTGGCCGTATGGACGACATCATCTTGCGTCTTCTAGAGGACAACGAAGAACGTTGCCATCTCTCCAAACGAACGGATGTGTCAACGCTACTTCAGGCTGCCTCCGACAACAAACGGCAGAGGACCCTGCAAGCGGCGCTGTTTGAGAGCAGAAGGCTGCGTGATGAACGAGAAAGTTTTCTGAGACAACGGGCGAGAGTCGGCCACACGTTTTCCACGTTGCCTGGACTGCAGGAGATCCGGACACAGGCAGAATGCACGACGGCACGCACATGAACGAGACGATTCATGCAAAATTGTGATTGCGTGCTCACCGGACCTTTCCCAGGTAATCGCCACGATTACGGAGACGCATCGAAGGTCAGTGCATTTCTGGCGAGATCGCGAACACATGTTGCTCTGCTACATCGCCCACAAGCTACATCGCCCACGCGCAGGTCATTCCAGCAACGAGCAACGAAACGCGAAAAGTACGCAGCGCGCACGAGCCAGAAGGCACCACGTTCCTGGCACCCGCTACACGAACGGAACGCTGAGAGCACGGAACGTAACGGAGCCGGTACGTACATTTTCCCCACGTGCTGTCCCGGCGCGGGTCCACGCAACCAACGACATCGCATCCGGATTGGTGGATATGGCCACGACAAGCGAGCAAGACGCACGGCGCCCGAAATGCACCATACGTGGCGAACGACCGCACCACAATTATAGGGGAGTTTCCTAGATAAAACGAGACGCACAGCGCACGAAACGCACCAGAAGCGACGAACGACATCCAACTTGAACCAGTGGAGCTGACCACGGAGAACGAAATGCACAACGCACGGAACGCCACCAAGCCAGCACACACGGAGGAAACTGCTGTTCGCGACATCCTCCGCTCCCACTGCAGGTGCTATCCGGACGCGGTCAGCGAATGTTACAACCACAGAAATCACCTGGCCACAAGCAACAGAAGACCCAGCGCACGCGGTTCAATCCTACAGGAAAATACGATCTCTCCGACACCCGCTGCTCCCGCCCGAGTCCAGCGGATGAACGACATGACACTCGTGCAAGTAGGTCCGTCAACAAGCAACGACACGGCCAGCGCATGCGGCATGTCCGAGCCAGAATTAACAAGATCACCGGCACCCACGCTCCGATCGAGACTCACACGACAAACACCATTTCGTACAAGAGGACGCAACCGCGAGCAAGCAGACTCGCGATAAACGGAGTCTGCTTGTATGGGAGAGATAGCGATGATAGCATTCTCGAAACAATGGGCAAAAGACGAGGTCTTGAGCGACGACACGGACACGGCAAGAACGGCAACGAATGAACCCGATCCAGACGACGCATCGAATGCCCTGACGATGAAGTCACGCTTGCGACGCCGAGGAATGTGGGACCGAACGGACGGCACGAACTACGCCCGCTTCCCCACCACAACGGTTTAACTTCCGAAACAACCACGGCGACTACGAGCAAGGAGCCGCAACGACTTTGACCGATCAGCCATGCCACCCTACGAAAACGCCCCGCTACCGCACACTAATTGAAAAGCCAAACGGCTCCCGCACCGTACGCAACGCACGCGTCAATTCAAGCAACGTCCTCGACGCGCCGAACTATGCCATCCCTACACAGCGCAGCTCGCCACCGGAAAAACCAGACGTCTACGCCCCCCACGTGCATCAAGCACGCGACGAGCTACACGAACACAATCGTAGACGGAAGCGGCTCAACCAACGCAACTTCGTAAACACTGTCAAGTTCAGGTCTGACGAAGTGAATCCCACGGCACACACACAATAAAATCAAGCAGATTTGAAACTCACCAAAACTCAACGAGACGAACACCATCCCAACGAAGTTTCTAGTATCTGGAACAAAAAAAAAAAAACAAACGCCAGCATCGAGCATCTGTGAACAAGCGGACACAGAGCACAATTAGGATACGTATCAGCGCGCCCGGAAACGAAAACGGACAACAAAAGCTGCCACCCGAAGACACGCTGAAAAGCGCAGTTTACGGACACGGCCGCACCGACAGCCCCGATCTCCCCTGAGCCCCACAAGGCCTGAGAACAAGACGAGACGCCAGGCGCAACGCGAGTGCTTACGTTCCGTTTCGCTTTCTCACATGTACAGTGTACTTGCCTTCGCACAGTAAGTCGCCCAACGACAGTGCACCGCGTCAGACGTTTTCTTCCTCTGTCCTGATTTATATGTAGCCTGTGTTTTTCTAATCAATTAAACAATTGATTTTTTCTACTTAGTCTTTCATTCGAGCTACGACCTAGCTAACAGTGTAGAAAAGTTGATTATTCGTGAGTAATACAAATTGAGTACTCATGAGTACTGATTGAGTACTCATGAGTGCAGAATGAGTAGTACTCGTGAGTGCAGAATGAGCAGTACTCATGAGTAGTACTCATGAGCAGTAGTACTGATTGAGTACTCATGAGTACAGATTGAGTACTCATGAGTACAGAGTGAGTACTCATGAGTACAAATTCAGTACTCATGAGTACAGATTGAGTACGAATACTCGTGAGGACAAATGAGTTTTAGTACAAGTGAGTACGATTACAAATGAGTATTTGAGGCGTGAGTACGAGTGATTTTGTGAACAGACGAACTTTTTGAGTATGAGTTTGAGTACAGCGTAAATAAAAAAAATGTGATTGAGTTTGAGAGAGTTCTTTGTGTTTTGCCGACCTATGGTAGCAGCCGCTCTCGCGTGTGCCCCGGCGCGCACTCCCCCCGGCTCTCCTGTGAGCGCCGCTTTTACGCCACTCCGTTGGTTGTGCGCATGTTCCGGGTTGTATGCGCACTACACGTATTTGTCCCGTCTCACTGTTCATCACACACGCGCGCATGGGCTCATGACGCACTGACGCCACTATCGCTATTCGACGCGCGCACTTCACCGTAATCACCCTGCGCGGGCGCTCGTAGGGGCTGCGTCCCTACACTCCTCCTCCCCCAAGACCGGACCACTCCCGAGTTGTCCGAGAAGCGCTGGGGCTGCCGTAGGCGGGCGCTCGTAGGGGCTGCGTCCCTACACTCCTCCTCCCCCAAGACCGGACCACTCCCGAGTTGTCCGAGAAGCGCTGGGGCTGCCGTAGAGGAAGACCTCTCTAGTGGGATTGGGATGAATGTGGGTTTAGGAGGGTCTCCCCGCTCGAGCCATGTTGCTGTATCGTTCAGCAGGTAGGGCATCCTGGAAAAATATGAACAAGATTATATTTTTTCCGAGTGCCTTTCCTAATATCTCTTAAGGTCGTCAATGTGTACGGGACCCGTATGCCGTCCTCCGTTTAGGTTGCGAAGGCGATATGTCAGCCGAGATTGGCGCTTTGTTACCTCATAAGGACGTTCCCATCGGTCAGCCAGGGAAGCAGCGAACCCTTTTGCTGCATCGCTCAACGGATATGTGCGGCGCAGTACCAGGTCCCCGACAGAAAACTCAACCCAGCGCCGCCCCTTGTCGTACTGCCGGCTGTGTTCGAGTCGTGCCAAATCCAGGTGTTGCCTGGCCTCCTGGATGGTCTCGTTTAGGCTGCTGCAAAGATCCTGCGCATACTCAACATAAGTGCGAGGGCGCACCTCGACCTCGTCACTGAATGAATCTTCAACAGGAAAACACAGGTCGCGGCCAAACAGCAGGGCTGCCGGTGTAAAGCGGGTCGAGCGATTGACCATAGTCCTAGTTGCAAACGCCATTTCCGAGAGGCGAGCATCCCAGTCTTTGTGGCATTCAGTGAAGGCCACCAACATCATCTTCAAGTTCCTGTTGACACGTTCCGTAATGTTGGCTTGTGGATGGTACGGAGTAGTCCTTTTATGTACTACGCCCAGAACCGAACAAGTGTCCACGAAGTTCTTGCTGGTGAAGTACGTCGCATTGTCCGTTATGAGTTGTTCTGGAAATCCAAAGCGGGTGAACGTATCCAACAACTTGTCCCAGATCAACTTTGAATCAAGTTTACGTAACGCGTAAAGTTCGACCCACTTGGAGAAATGATCTGTGACCACAAGGAGGTAGCGATTGCCCTTTACCGATCTTGGGTATGGACCCATCACGTCGCAAGCCGCGATCTGCCAAGGGAAGCGGCTCTCGACTGACTTCATGAGGCCAGGTGGTTTACCTCCTCTTGGCTTTACAGACTGGCAAACTGGGCATGTCTGGGCGTACTCCATTACCTCCTTTCTCATGCAAGGCCATGTGACAACGCGGCATAACTTTTCGTATGTTTTCTGTCCGTCACTATGACCTGCGAGGGCGGTGTCGTGGTAATATTCCAGAAAAGACCACCTTAGGCACTTTGGTACGAATACCCGAAAGGGATACTCACCACTGTCCGTATCCGCACTTGGGATGTACCGCAGTAGCAAGCCGTCTTGGCTTTGGACGTAGCAGTCGTAGTCCGGGGCCCGTGCCGCTGTAGTATCGTCGTTCTCCGCGGCCGTAAGGGACTCCCGAATGCGCTTGCACTGTTCGTCGGCCTGCAGCGCTTCAAGCATCTTCTGGCGACTTACCAGGGTTCCCCAGGCTTCTGCAGGCGTTGTAACCGCGAAGACCTGGGGTTCTGGTTGCTGTTGTGCTGGTAGGGGTGCGCGAGACAAGGCGTTCGCGGCTTTGTTGCTGGTGCCCTTCTTGTATTCCACGATGTAGTGATACTTCTGCAGGTTTAGCGCCCAGCGTGCGAGGCGACCCGCAGGGTTCTGAAGCCGTGACAACCATGACAGTGCTTGGTGGTCAGTCTGTATCGTGAAATCTGCTCCATCCAAGTACATGTTAAACTTTTTGAGGGCGAACACTATGGCAAGACACTCTTTTTCGGTCACTGAATAGTTCTGTTCAGCCGCCGAGAGAGTGCGGCTGGCGAATGCCAGAGGGTACAGTTCGCCGCTATGCTCCTGCAGCAAAACAGCCCCTATGCCGTACTCACTTGCATCGGTTTGGACAACAAAGGGGCGGTTGAGATCTGGCAACCACAGGCTTGTGGTGTCGGCGATGGCTGTTGATAGGGCCTGAAACGCCTGCTCCTCCGAAGCCGTCCATGACCACCTGGCGCCCTTCCTTAGTAGCTTGGAGGGGCCGTGCCAAGTCCGCACAGTTAGGAATGAAGTGCCTGTAGAAGCCGACCATACCCAGGAAGCGCTGCAGAATTTTGACGTTCTCTGGTTTCAGGAACTGCAAGATCGCCTTAAGCTTCTCCTCGTTTGGCCGGACTGAACCTTGGTCCACAACGAAGCCCAGGAGCTCGATCCTGCTGGCAGCCAGTTGTACCTTGCGGGGGTTTACTGTTAGGCCTGCGTTCTGCATGCGCTCCAACACAGTCTGCAAATGAACAACATGATCGTCAAGGTTGTCTGAAAATACAACCACATCATCCATGTACGCCATCGCGTAGTTGAACTTCGCGTCCCCCAGCACAATGTCCATCACGCGCTGGAAAGTTGCTGGGGAATTCGACAAACCGAGATGCAGCCTCACGAATTGAAACAACCCTCTGGTACAAGTGAACGCTGTTTTCTCGATATCCTTTTCCGCTACAGGGATCTGTAGGAAACCTCTACTACAGTCAAGTGTAGTAAAAGCCTTTGCTGAACCTAGTGCATACATAACCGCATCGATGGATGGAAAGGGATACGAATCTCTCGTGGTGATCGCGTTTAGGCGCCTGTAGTCTACGCACATGCGGACACTACCATCTTTCTTATCCGCCAACACAATCGGAAATGCCCAAGGGCTTTTTGATGGCCTCACCGCTCCTGTATTTACCATCTCCTTCAGGGCTCCTTCCAGCTGTGGTTGCTTGTGGACGCTCAAGGGCCTCGGGTTGAACCGTAGTGGACGCGCATCTCCCGTCTAGATGTGGTGCTCCAAAATCTTCACAGTACCCCGAGCTTCCGTGAACATCGCTGTGAAGGGTTGTTGTACTGCTGCGAGCCGCGATTGTTCCTTTGGTGGTCCTGCGAACGACATCAACATTGTTCACAAACCAGTTTCAACATTTCCCGCAGTGGTCTCCGCTGTCAGCAACCCTGACAGGGATTCTGATGGTCCTGCCGCAAAGCTGTTTAGCGGCGTTCCAGGCCCATAGTGGTAGTTTCCGGCCTTCACGTCAAGCACTAGCCCTGTTCTGGCCATAAAATCACGGCCCAGAATGGCTGGACAGGAAAGACCGGGACGGTACAAAAACCGCTGCCTGTGTTTGCGGCCATCAACGATTACCGTCAGTTTCGCTGCCGCTGTAATCGGCACAACCTGGTCTGAAGCTTTTCTGATACTGGTGCTTACGTGCCAGAATTTGATCTTCCTCGGAGAGCACCATTCTCCGACAGCGTCTCCAAACACAGAAACCGTTGCTCCAGTGTCCAGTAGGGCAGGTATAATCAGGCGGGCTACCTTGACTGTAATGAAAGGTGCATTGTCCACGCTTGCAGCCTGTCCGCCAAGGACCAAAGGCAACAGCTCACCATGCGCTGATTGTTGCTCGCTGGCGGCTCTTCGTGTGCCTTTTGCACCAAGTTCCCGCCTTCCATGTCGTTCATGCAGGGTGCGGCATGCTCGAAGACAGTTGGTGGGGAATTTTGGCTCTGCTCCTGCACCCGCCGTCCGCGCAGAGCTTTCGGTGGCCGTTTTGGCCGCTTTGGAGGCAGTGGGTCTTGTGGCGGCAGCGGGGCGGCGTGTGCCCCGGTGCGCACTCCCCCCCGGCTCTCCTTTGAGCGCCGCTTTTACGCCACTCCGTTGGTTGTGCGCATGTTCCGGGTTGTATGCGCACTACACGTATTTGTCCGGGCTCACTGTTCATCACACACGCGCGCATGGGCTCAGGACGCACTGACGCCACTATCGCTGTTCGACGCGCGCACTTCCCCGTAATCACCCTGCGCGGGCGCGCGTAGGGGCTGCGTTCCTACCTATTTATTTATTTATTTATTTATTTATAGTTATTTTACCCTCAAAGCCAAAGGCATTACAAATAAATGTCCTTGCCCTTGATTACCGGTAACATGAGATAAATAGGAGAAATTTAGGAAAATCTGGATAAACGAGCCTTTATGTGACGAATTCCTCGATTTAACGATATTTTTTATTTCACCAGTGCCACCCCCATTAAAGCCCAAGTGTGTGTGACCTCTATGCAATTAAGACATTGCGACAGTTAACCTTGACGTAACGAATTCGGTACGCTGATAAGTCATTCTTTTTTGCGCTTTTTTGACACATTACAGTAGAAAAGCATTAATTTTCCAACCACAGCAAGCTACCGTGCGTTTCCACGTGTGAAAGGGGGGTCGGGTAAGTGCTAACCTTCCTGCCCGTGTCTAGTCGTGAGTCACCACTGATATCTGTGGTGTCGTTTCGTTGGTGACGAGTTATTCTGCCAGAATACGGAAAGCTTTCTCTTTCTAAGACAAGATAGCAATTTTAAATGCCGTCTCTACAAACAAGAAAAGAAAACGTCGCCTCCCGATGCATTGTCCCAGCTAGCAGGGTCTCAAGAGTTTTGGGTTAAAAAAAAGCATCAAATTCGCAAAAAGGCGCCTTTTCAGCATAAATGTTGCCGCGTTAAGGCACAGAATAGTTTTAAAAGAGAGAATTGATACTTAAGTTACGTTTGTGAATACGGAGCTGAGTAACGTTGTTTTTTTTTTTGGAGCACCGTGTAGTGACTAACCTCGAGGAAAAGCAGTAGGCTCAACTCACGGTTTTCTAATGTGGAATCTTGAAAGGGGAGCTCACAATCACTAATGTCGAGAATTTTGTTTTTTTTCGGCTTCATTCACGCGACCCTTAACTCAAAACCTGGATGTAACAAAAAATTGAGAATTTTCGTCAACTTCATTATATCCAGGTTTATCTGTACAGTAAAACGTGGTTGCAACGAATCTCTAAGTAACGAATTCCTGGATTTAACGAAGTATTTCTATTCCCCATTACCAGCCCCTTAAACCCACGTGTTTGTGACCTCTATGTAAGAAGGCGTTGCGTTAATTAACATCGATGTAACAAATTTGCTACGCTGATAAACAATTTCTTTTGACACGTTTTTCGAAAAACCCGCTAGAAAAATGCTTTAATTTAGAAAATTTTGCCCTCACGAAGAATTACCATGAGTTTCCACGCGCTACGCCAGTGCGTTTCAACGTGCTAGCCTACCTTTCAGCGTGTAGTCGCGCGTCCCGACTGCTATTTGTGGTGTCGGCTCGTCGCTGATGATTTCTGCTGCAAGAAACCAAAAAAGTTTTGTCCTTCTAATACAAGTTCCCAGTTTTATACGCCATGTGCACCGGCAAAAAACAAGAATGCCACCGCCCAGTACAGTACTTTCTCATCAATACAGAGTTCGGAAAAAAGCATTAAGTTCGCAAACAAATCAGTAGTGTCTTAGCTCTGCTATGCCAGGATATACGTAGCGTGAGCTAAGGTACAGCAATCTAGTCAATCCAGTCAATCCAGTCAAGTCCCGTCCAGTCCTGTCCAGTGACTGCTCCTCGCGCATGCTCAGCACGGCTCCTCATGAGCCACCCGAAACGGCTATCATGCGGCTCAGGTGCAGCTTCAGACTTGGCTACTGCGCAATTGAGGCGCACACCTGGGCACGCGCGGTGCCAGTGCGTCTGCCGCGGCCATGACGCAATACAATCCCACGCAATTCACTTTAATTCAATCCAATCCAAGCCAAGCCAATCCAATCCAATGTCCCTCGCGCTTGCGCAGAATGACCCTTCACGACACACGCGAAACTGCTCCACCTCGGCAGTGTAGCTTACGCTACAAAAGGCGTGCTTTCAGCATATGTTTTGCCCCTGAAACGCGCTAAGGCACCTAAAAGTGGCAAGAGCAAAAGTGCTACGTGAGTTCCGATTGTGAACACGGGAAAAGGAACCTCGCTTCTTTGGAGTGCCCTGCAGTGACTAAGCTGGTGGGAAAGCAACAGACGGAAATCACGCAGTTTGTCACTGCGAAATAAATTCATAAAGGGTGAGTTCACCGTCACTGATGTCTAGCATTTTGATTCGTTTCTGGTTCATTCACGCAAGCTTTAACTCAAAACCTGCATGTAACAAGAACTTGGATGTAACGACAAATTGCGAACTTTTGATCAACTTCGTTAAATTAAGGTTTTCCTGTACAGTTCAAGCTGGATGTAACGAGAACCTGGATGAAACAAATAATTGTGAATTTTTGATCAACTTTGTTAAATCCAGGTTTTTCTGCACAGTTAAATCTGGGTGTAACAAAAAATTGCGAATTTTTGATCAACGTCGTTAAATCCAGGTTTTCCCGTACAGTTAAACCTGAATGTAACGAGATCCTGGATGTAACAAAAAATTACAAATTTTTGATCAACTTCGTTAAAGCCAAGGTTTCTGTACAGTTAAACCTGGAGGTAACGAAAACCTGGATGTAACAAAAAATTACGAATTTTCGATCAACTTCAATAAATCAAGGTTTGTCTTTACAGTTAAACCTGGATGTAACAAAAAATTGCGAAGTTTTGATCAACTTCGTTAAATCCAGGTTTTTCTGTATGGTTAAACCTTGATGTAAAGAGAACTGCATGTAACAAAAAATTGCGAATTTTTGTCAACTTCTTCATATCAGGTTTAACCGTAACCTTAAAACTGACCCCCGAAAACAACTTAACTTGGAAGGTAAGAATAAAATTTTCTGCAAATATAGCTTCTTCACATTTTTTACTCCTTCACGTGCAACAGAGACGAAATACCCACAATCACACTTTCTGTTGCTTTTCGGCTCGAGAACTGCAGTTTTGGATCAACTAAAATCCAGTGGCGAAGCTATTCAACAAACTGCAGAGACCACCCGGCACTGCGCAAGTTTCGTGGCACTGGAAAGCATCAAACCGTTTTATTTGCGGTATGCAGCAGTACATACCCGCAAACCAGTACATATCCGGCGTAAACAACATCAAGAACATAAGGAACAGCTTCACTTGCGAGTGTAGAGCTTCCGTTCTTATTATGGTATTTTGTCTATTGTTTGCGTACTCTGCTTATGTCTGCTGAACGTCTCGGAACGTGCCCATTCGTCAAATTTTATTACATCCCAGGACATACATTCTTAAGCGCATTAAAATTAGGCACCATTAGTCGGCTCCTTGCTTACCGCTGCAGTATTTTGTTAAAACGTCATTGAACGCCTCTTTCTCTTTCGTATATACTGATACGAGAAAAAGGTTTCAGCCTCCGGCAAATAGCCATGAGGGGCGCTGTAAATTACAACGTAAGGATTGGGCTTTTGATGACATAGCTCGTTCGGGCTTCCAGAGATCATTAGGGATTCTGGGAAAAGATGACCACAGGGCAAAAAAAGGACAAAAGAAAACAGCGGGATATTTGGAGGTACGACGATAAAAAAGGTTAACAATGACGAGATTCAAGCTACCCTCATTATATTCTGGAGGAAGCAACCGTGGAATATAATGAACACGAAGAAAGTGAATTGATCACAACAAGAGATTTCAGCTTCACGTAATAAAACGCCTTCGTGGAACGGCTTCTCGCGCTAAAACATAAAAGGGGGATTATTGCCAGGGAGAGCTGTTTATATGAGGCTTAAGTTCTTTGAATTCATAAATGCAGGCTGTGATGTTAGGGCGGTTATCCGACAATTTGAAACGAGATGTAGGCAAGCTTCCTTACAATACAATTGAAAAGCTGCATTTTTTTAAATATGAGCACACTTTTCGGCTGCCCAGGTAGAGGCAATAAAACGACAGAAAAAATACGCACAACAAGAAAGGGACACTAAGAATGGAAACAGGTTCGCCTGTAACAATAGATTACGGTGCCGAGAAATTTAATACACCTTTCTCGCAACTATCGCAACAAGCAGTTGCTTAATGAGACAGATAATGCTAATAACGTCAAAACAGAGGACGACGCCCCGTACGCTTTTGGGTACCACCGTTTGTGAGGTCACAAAAGTGGTGAACGCGAGAGCTCATTGGAGAGGCATGTAGTGATGTTTTTCGGAAATAGTTGCGAAGTGGTTGAGCACGTGAAATAAACATACATCAAATTTTTTGTAAGCTCATCGTGTCTCACACGGCGATTGTTGCTTCAAAGCGGCTTCACTACAGCCCTCCATGCTCGCAGTCGATAGGGTCTGCGACGTTGGAGTTTGCAATGGAGTCAATATACAGTTTTACTTAAAAATTGGGCTGGCTCCCATGCGTCTTTGAGGTTTCAACAGAGGTATTAGATGCAAGTCATCTCTTACACTCGGCCTGTCCCGCTTTGAATGGCGTAGTCTGCACTCCTCATTACGCGTGCGCAAAGTCTCCTCCGTTCTTCTCTCCGACAGCTGTGCGTTATGCGCACTCTCCGGCTCATTATCATCACAACAGCTGGCGCGCTTCGCCTACGTTCGCATGTGCTCCGGCGCGCTTGTTTGCGCATGTGTGCGCATGCGCAACTTTCCTCCGCTGTCTCCTCTCCTTCAAGCGCGTATATAAAGGGATGAGCGCTCGGCGCCCGTTCAGTTAAGCGCGCGCTTTCGCTTGACACAGTTGCTCGACTCCGCTTGACTTTGCTTGTGCTTCACTTGACGACAACGACTCCGTTGAATCTTCCGATGAAGACGGTTTTTACGTACTTGGAACTCTACGTGTGATTGAGCATCATTTAAGGTTCACTACGCTTCAACCACGTTTGGGTAACCAACATAACGGAAACGCGAATTGAACCCCGTGAGATGCCTTGCATCACCCACGGTTCCCCTGGTGGGAAGGTGGCGGAATGTTTTAAATGCAGAGCATTTGTATAACTCACGATGTCACCCGTGCGTCGGCGTTCACAGCAGCCAGCCTCCCCCTACACCATAAAAAGAAAAAGAAATAACAGTTAGCGGCGCCTGGTTTCGATACCACGACCCTGCGGGCGGAACGCAAGGTACATGGTGCTCTACCCACTGCGCCACAAAACGACACAGAATCAAAGGCTACGAACGCGCCTTATATCCTTGACTCATTCAAACTACGTCGTCAGCGGCGTGCGTTGGTGACTCAGCCGCGTGCTAGCGGCATGATAGCTGCGTGGTGTACACGTGATAGCACCAACCCCCCCAACACTAAACGTTACCGCAATACAACAACCCTCTATAAAGCGGGTTGGCGCTGGCTCCACTCCAGTCAACTCCTGCACTCTCTTCTCTTGCGTTCGTCGGCGGTCGCAGTTGATAAGCGATGGAAGCAAGACCTTCAACTAGTACCGCGACGCAATCCAACATCAGCGTCACGGAACCAGTACAAGACATCGTACCATCGTCTTCGTCGACGTCGGCAGAAGACAAGGCGTCCGGGCGGCGCGCTGCCGACGCTGAACGCCAGCGTCGTAAGCGTGCCGCTGACGCCGACCTTCGTGAACGAGAAGCCGAGGCCAAGCGTCAACGTCGAGCAGCGTATCCAGGCCTTCGTCAGGAAGAAGCAGCGTCAGCTCGTCAGCGTAGGGCCACGGACCCTTCGATTCGTGCGCGACACTCGCCATCTCAACGACCACTCCTCCCCAGAGGCCCCGCAGAGAGGGACCAGAGTAAATCTAGAGGCATTCCCCACGTCGACAACCGACTGAACACCACTCCAACCCCAGGCTCCCCCCCCCCCTCGAGAGATAAAAGAAGAGAAACAATAAAGATCCCACTGATTGGGGGGGGGGTGCAAGTGATGGCAATAAATAACAAGTTGACGTTACCTACTTACGTCTCTCTCCTCTCTCTCTCTCTCTCTCTCTCTCTCTCTCTCAAACTCAACTAGCACCACCAACAACTACCGCCACCACCACCACCAACCCTACGCCACGTAAACTACCCCAGTGCTCTGCATTTACTCGTGTCCCTCGCGCGGGGGCATGCGACAGAGGATTTTTTTTTCTGCGCTTTTCCCTTATGCGCATTTTTAACCACCACAACTGATTCGTGCATCGCGCCCATATACTTGGCTATCTTTGGTCGTTTCCTTTATCTGAACCCTAATTGTAATAGGCATACTTTGTAATTTTTGTGCGTAGATTTCGTGTGTGAAAAACGCCTTTGGCTTTTATTTGTCTTCTTGTTATAGTCTCCCGGCGTAAACTTGGATTGCAAACCCTGTAGTCATTACTTGTTCTGCTGTGATATGTTACTTGCAAATTTATGCTGCATGATCCGCAAAGCTTCACTTTTTTATCTCCCTTACTAGATTCCCTGGAAAGGTGCTTGCAATGTATTTTAACTAAACTGCAATATAAATCCGCTATATTAAAGGCCTACGTATTGTTTCTTTCGACGCGGTTTCTAATGCAAGACAGTTAATTACGTTCCTGCGTGTAACTTTCTATTCGCATATCTGAAGCGCCGTAACTTTACTGCCCATTTGTAAGACCGAAATGGGAAGTGTCATATGTGTGGCACCTATAATAAACGAGCACCAAAATCGCAGTTAGACATGTCTGAAGTTTGTTCGGTGCTTGCAGAAAAAAAATCTTTTGGAAGTATTTCTTTGGATTCTTTTTATCTCCAGATAAACTGTTGGCAGTCGTATATCTATTCTTAAAATATACGTAGTGCGATGGGAGTTTCTAAATTTGTGACTGAAATTCGGCTTAGGAATCTGACGCGATATTTTAATTTAAAAATGGAATGTAGCGTTAATGTAACGACACGTTCCAATTTCGGAGTGGAACTGGAACGCTTACCTTTCGCAAAAAAGGAATTTGTAACGGGAACTCGTTTCAAAATTGTGAAGGAACGAGGAACGACCTTTCGTTCCTGTTTTGAAGGAACGTGTACAACACTGGTTCAAACAATATACAAAAGGTTTCACATGCAAACAACGGCAAGCATTGCTAGTCAGATATAAATTTTTCAAATTCCTCGATACTGGTTATTTCAACAATTTTACTGACAAGTTCATTCTATTCTTTGGCAGTGCGCGGAAGCAAGGAATACTTGAAAATAATATATTGTGGGGCTGGAAAAGAACTACAGTGTGTTTGTGACGTTGTCTGATAGAATACCTGGAAGTGAAGTTAAAGTATTTACCTGTGGTGCTGTTTATTTGGCGATTAACTATTTTAAAGAACAACAAAAAACGGGCAATTCTATTCCTTTCTGGAGTTTGTTTCAACCCCGCTTTGGCAACTAACTCAGAGACTCACTTTGGGCCGCATTTAATAAAAATAAGTCGGACAGCATTGTTTTGGATTCTATCTTGAATATAGTGACATTGGTGTAAGGATACCAGCCAATGTTTTTATAATCACGAATGGGTTGGATGAAGAGATATTTATGCCAAAATGTTTGTGTGGCATGAAGGATATTGAAGAGAACGGCTCAAGAAATGTAACTGCATCATTTCATTAATAGCTTTGTAGTTATGTG
Source organism: Haemaphysalis longicornis (assembly GCF_048455015.1). Classification (NCBI taxonomy): domain Eukaryota; kingdom Metazoa; phylum Arthropoda; class Arachnida; order Ixodida; family Ixodidae; genus Haemaphysalis; species Haemaphysalis longicornis. The sequence goes on from NW_027526361.1 coordinate 197,376,976, forward strand.
TTGATCCCAGTGGAGGTTGCTGCATATATGCAAGCCCAGATACTTGTACTGAAATACTCGATTTACGATATTTCCATTAGCTGTGCAATTATAAACAATATGACACTTGTTATTACTTATAGACACAGCAATACTTTTCGGGTAGTTGACACACATTGGCCAGGAACAAAGACCACTTTAGGAGTTTCTCAATTCCTGTGTTTACCTTTACCTGCTCGTCGACTGTGTGAATAAGAGAATACAGTGCACAATCACAGCGTATAATCGTATTTTAACAGTAAAATTATTATCAATATCATTATTAAACAGCAAAAATAACAACGGGCCGAGCACAGAGCCCTGTGGTACTCCTTAGCCGACAGGTAACATTTTTGAGGGAGTGTCTTCAAAAACAACGTATTGCTGCCGGGATATGCGACTTAATCAAGTTACACAGTTTCCGGTTTTTCAAAAATCGTTTCAGTTTAACGAGCAATTTAGAATTGAAAATCTTGTTGAATGCTTTGGCAAAATCTAAAAAAGGTCCCAGAAAACATACCGATATCTGACCTAGTGAACTGTAATCATACCTGTGTGTGTTGTTAGAGGAGCACAGTTGATGTTACATCGTGTGATAAACGGTGCGCTAGACTGGAGAGGTGCGCAACCGACTTTTCTGTGTTTACTCATATGGGGAATGCGTGCCTTCACGAGTGGGACGTCGTACGTGCGGAAGAGCGGACTAGTCTTAGCACGTGGGCTTGAGAGGAACACTGTACACAGAGCATGGCGTTTTTAAGCATGAGTTTATCGTGTGTTTATTTTTGTTTCTGCAAAGTTTAGGCGGCAGCAATGCCAAATATTGCACGAAGCATGATGAATTTTAGTGCATAGATTCAGTTTGTTAAATTCCTCTGACAGCAGGGCTTTTCAGCCTCGGCGGACTGCAGTAGTTCCCCCGGGATGCTTGTAACATGCTGTATCGGCAAGTGTGCATTTAGCGAGTTTTCTCTCAGCAGGTGATTTTCTGCTTGCTTCGGGATCGACGTGTAAGAGATAGACGGGCTACATGGAATAGTGACGGACGTTTTCCGATTCGGTGAGCCACGTGTCCTCCCGAATTTCACCCTGCACCCGGGAAGTGGAGAGAGGGCGTGCATGACACCTGCTCTGTGCTCACGCATGCGTTTTCGGAACACGCTGGAACTGTTTACGATACGAAACCAAGGTGACTGCAGAGGCAATGATGAGCGTCCGGGAGAACCGAGTGCATTTACAAATGAAGGTGAATACGCTTTCTTGAGAGCGAATTGATATTTGAGTATTTTTGTATATTTGTTTTCTTTTTGCCACGTAGGGGGAGCTGGTGACGGGCGGTAACCACTCATGTTGGTTCAGTGTTGTTATTGGAGTTCAGACTCGTGTCCAGAGTTCAGTGTTCAGAGTTAAGAAGATTTCAGTGTTCAGTAACTTCAGAAGCATATGCACTGAACCGGGAGTGCTTAGAACGGCATGCACTAAACCAGTCCAGCGCTCTGATCTATGCTACGGTGAGCTGGGTTATAGGGTTTGTCGAGGAGTGAATGGTCTCTCGTGCTATTCTCCTTCCGGTGGTATCACACTATTCCTATGCAATGCTTCTATTCGATGCTATTCTCCTTCTTTTACTACCTATAGCAATTGTAGATAGTTATATATAAGCTTACTTGGGTAATCTCAAGTGCGTCATCAAGGCCATCATTCTTCGACAACGACAAGCTCCGCACTCGGAAATCGTCTAGCCTCGCCAAGAAACCGTAGGTGTGCGAGGTGAACAAAAACAGCGAACATTTACAGTGATTTCGTAAGATATGGCGAAGTCCTGGAGCAGTGTACGTCTGCTAAGAAGCGAAAAAAGATTGCTTAATTCTCATACAGCCGCCTTCTGCTCAACAAGTCCATTGTAGCCGAATTTACGTTTTCTGTCTAATAGGGGTCTTGTATACCGGCCCACAATACACCTCCGGGCTCATGATGCCCTATATGGGGGAATAAGAGAGCCTCCAGTCTTTTTGTTTAGCCCCTAGCTTTGAATTAGATGGGTAGTCACATGGTGGCGCTGATACGCTGGCCTTAGCATCTCTTGACAGTTCCTCAGCAGCGGTCGTTGGTGCATCTTTGTGTACCCAGCATGAGTTCAGATTCGGAGGCATATTAAAGTCGCTTTTGTGTGCATATTACGTAGCTGCACTTCTGAATCACCTTTTTGGAATCTCTAGGGGAAATGAAAACGTTCGAAAGAGCTCGGTTAATAGGAACGAAAGCGAAACAGGGCACCTGTTCTCCAAAACACAGCAAGGTGCAGCTGGATGTTTATTTCGCGATTACCAGTCTACATACATACGCACATACATGCATGCATACATACATACATACATACATACATACATACATACATACATACATTCATACATACATACATACATACATACATACATACATACATACATACATACATACATACATACATACATACATACGTACGTATATACGTTTTATAGGTACACCCAGAATACATACATCCCTATCCCACTTATACCGACGCCAGTTACGGTCAAATATTATTGGGCTAGTTGGCAATGAATGGAAACATGCGATCATTTTAACGTAATGAAAAAAAAGGACGTTCTGCAAGCTGCTTCGGAAATTTCCGTGCGATTACCTGCGGCGAAAAAAACTGGTAAAAGCAAGGAATATGGCGCTCGTATAACGGGCGCGGATATAAAATGGTGTTCGTATAACAAATATTCAAGAAATCCGTGATCTTTTGCAAAGTGGTTTTGGTGCTACCGTTTCACAAACTAACGCGAAATCTGTTTCTGAACGGGTGCAACACTTTTTTAGTTTCCGGAAAATAAGGAATTCGACTGTTGGCAAATAAGCGCGCAAGTTTGACGCTTTGACGTTTGTGAACGCACGTTATCACCACATACGCCCACACAGGACGTCCACGAATAAAATGCACACTCTGCCAAGCCGCATCCACCTAGCGTCCCGTTCCGGTGATAGTCTGCGCCGTAATCGTGTAAGTGCTTGAACACACATCGAAGCTTAGGTTCTGGCTTCTCGTGGTGCATGGTGATCACATTTCGCAATCGTAGGGGCTCCGAAGACAACATGAAACTAGGCTCCTGTTGGAAATATGACCTGTTCGGAGCAGAACTGAGAAAGCCGTTCGAAGCCGGGCCTCTACGCTTCACATACGCCTTCCACGGGAAGATGCCCATAACACCATCCTCGGTGCTGGCTAATAAAAATTTATTCCCTCTCTCTTCAAATCGCCACAGAATAAACCTCCATCAAACAATACACCCACAGCTGGGATAAAAAAAAACACCTGGGAAATGAATGTGAACGAATAAAGAAACCTTTCTGTACGGGCAACGCAGCATTTTTTGCGAATACCCCCACAGCGATGACCAAGTGACGCCCTGCGTTTGCACAAGAAGGGTAACTGGCGTATGTAAAAAATTCTATGGTTATAACAGCGTATATGTATCGTCATTGCTCTAAGGGAATTTCGAAGAAACGAAAAATGCGAACATCAGAAAGGGGAAATTATGTTGGAAAAATAAACTTACGAAATCTCCCCTGAAAGCAAAGAATAACTTGAGAAAGCCAGGAAAACGACGTTCGAAATACAAATAAAAATACCGAAATTTAGTCAACCGTGTAATTCTCTGCATTTTCACAAAAAACTGGGAGTTGGCAGAAGTACCACGCCTAAGAATAGTGTCAATGAAAGTAAATGTTCCACAAGGTACTTCAAAATTTAAAACGAGCAACTAATATAAATAAGAACGCACTCAGGAAATAAAACAATTCAATCTTATACTTCACCTCCAAAAAACGAAGACTGAACTGAACAGGCCAGGTAAACAGGCCATTGGAAACGCGAATAAAAAATTTGCAAAATTGGTCCACCCAAGCACCACCATGCAATTCAACAAAAAAGGCATATAGTTGGCTGTAATAACAAAAATATGCTAATAATAGCCCAAATGCCGATAACTGGTGGAACGGAATTCTGAAAAGCCAACAAATAGAAAGTATAGAAAGAATTACAATTTTACCAAAATCAAGTGGCGAAATCAAAGCTACGCATCTCGTACATTTCCTCCTAAAAAGGAAGAATAGATTGAAATACCCGGGAAAGGAAGTTGAAAATAAAAATAACAAGATAAACGCAGTTCCACCCGGTGTAATATCTGCCGAGACAGTGGAGCTGTAATTTTTTTGCTTCGGCTAGGATGTCAATGGGCGCTTGCCCAAGAACGGAATTGACGTCGTCTGGAAATTTCACGGGTCGCGCAAAGGAATCGGCAGCTAAATTTCAGTGGAGGGCTTTCTCTCTTCCTCCCTTGGCTTGAGGGAGAGGAACCTGTCCCTTCGAGAGTAAAGCGATATCTATCCACGGGCCTGGGAAATGGTTTCAGCGACAACGTTGGCGGCGAGACCATGGCGTCATCTATCGGCAACCTTAGCAATTGGTTTGTGCGGAGCCACGGTCGCGTCTGGGAACCCTTGCGTGACGCACGACATTCAGCAGACCCACCAGAAGGCTCGAACTACAACAGCTCCGCTGTTAATATTGAAACTCCGCAAGCAGTTAGCTCACCATTTCCACAAAAATATGTATATGAGGGAAGTAGCACACTTAATCGTTGTAATAACTTATCTGGAGATAATTGGTCGGAAGATATTTTCAAAAAGCCATAAACCAAGAAATAGAGAAAATATAAATAAAAATAAACACACAAAATGAAAAGTGTGCGTCTTATACCCGGACTGCTAGAGAAACAGGATGGCTAAAATAAATAGCATAGGAAAGAATGACGACAACAAGAGTAAAGCAGTTGTGAAATGGCACCAAACCTTCACTTCGGCTTGCATTTGCGGAAAAATACGTCACTGAAGTGCCTCTTAAGCATTAAAATTACGTAAATTTACATCATTGAGGAAGAAAAAAAAACGTGAAAGAATATTATAACCAAATATATTCGGCTTGTCATAACCAAATCACACTATGATGAACGCACAATGTAAACAAGCGGCACTAAGGTGCTACACAAAAGAAGATAATTATCTGAATTTCTTCAGAAATTATTCTTTTAGTGCCTTGCAACGACCATATTTGACAATATTTGTTTGCTCCCAAAAAAAGTGCACAAATCCCTAATATGGCATTTTGTAGTGGAACGAGCGAGGAACTTCGAATGTTCATTAGAACACTAATTTATCGGTGACGATAGCATTGCATCCCGAAGGACAGCATTGCAGTGATACGTGAGATATTCCGCCTTCCTAATAAATAAATGTTTTATGCAAGCGTGTTGTTAATAGTGGCACCTAATCATTTTATAACCTTAATGGAGATGCTTTGTCGGAAAATATTTTCAAAAAGCCAGAAATCGAGAAATACCAAAAATAAAAATGAAAAAAAAATAGAAGCGAACAAAACAAAAAATAGGCCTCTGCACACCAGGATTTCAGACGAGACTCAAATCGTCATTGCAAACATATTGCTCAAGACGGGTTTATGTTTTACAGAAATGGTCAGAAATAATTATTACAGCTTTCAGGACTCCGTCTCAAATTCAACGTTTCAAAAATGCAGGTGTTGCTCATGACGCCCTTGTTATCTTATCCCAAAAAATTTTGGTACGTCTGAATTTTCAACGAAAGCCACCTAAAAAGCGAAAAGACACGCATGAGGCTGGCTGTAATAGGTGATAATATAGAACCTCATATCGCATTAACTAAAAATTACCAGTTAGTTTGACGTTGACGTCAATCTTTCTGTTTAAACTGCGTTACAATTCCTCTTTTATTCTGCAAATGCTCGGAAATCAAGATGACCGGGTGTGTCGAGTGTTTTAATTTGTAGAGGAGAAGGAGGAGAAAAGCGAAAGGAAAGGCCGAGAGGTTATCCAGGCTGAGAGCCCGGATTGCTACTCGGCACTGGGGAAGGGGTGTTCAGGGGATAAAAGAGATGGCAGGCGAAAAAGGGGGGATAGGAGCGGGGTCGCGCACACACTTTAGTCCCTTCGTGGGCACTAGAGCCTCTCAGCTAAACCTGTGTCCTTCATAAAACGCAGAAGGGCTTTTGTTGCCTTCTGCGAAGTCGATTGTAGGGATCTCTGTCCTAGAATAGTCTCTAGCTTGAACTCTTGATTGTCCAATCTTCTGAGCTCGGCTGCCAAAACGCGTCTTTCCGATGAATACTCGGGGCAACAACAAAGCACATGGTCGATTGTCTCTTCAACCTCGCAGGCGTCGCAGTGAGCACTACTGGCCATCCCAATGAGGAAGGAGTAGGCTTTCGTGAAGGCCACTCCCAACCACAGCCTACAAAGTAAAGTAGACTGTGATCGAGTCAGCCCACACGGAAGACGACGCTGGAGTAGAGGGTCCTGGTTGTGGAGGCGCGGGTGCACAAAGCCCGGTGTATTCCATTGAATAATGGAGGTCCTCCGCGCGAACTGACGAAGCAGCCTAGCGGCATCAGTCCTTGCAAGCGGAAGCAAGATGGTCCTTTCACTGTCATGGCCTGTCCGGGCAGCTGCATCAGCCGAGACATTGCCGGTGATTCCACAGTGACTTGGCAGCCACTGAAATACAATGTTATGGCCCTGTATGACAGCCTGGTGAAATAATTCCCGAATTTCTGTCACTAGTTGGTGCAAAGGACCGTAGCGCAGGGCTGCTCGGAAGCTTTGCAGGGCGCCTTTGGAGTCGGTAAAAATGGACCATTTTTGGGGAGAAGCTTCCATGATGTATTGAAGAGCTTCACGAATGGCTGCAAGTTCAGTAGCCGTCGAGCTCGTTACATGGGCGACACGGAATCGAATCTTGGTTGATTCTGATGGTATAACCACCGCACCTGCCGAACTCGAGGACGTCACAGAACCGTCTGTGTATACATGCTTCCGGTCATTGTGTTGTTCGTACAGTAACTGTATAGAAAACTGTCTGAGAGCCAGTGGTGGTAAGTCGGCCTTTTTCCAATGCCCGGAACATGCAGACGAATGTCCGGTGTGTCCAGGCACCACAACGGGGAGGACGGTGTGACCGCAGGCGTGTAGTCTGACGGTACCTCAGCCCTGTGCGCTGCGACAATGGCTGCAAAGGAAGAGCGTGGTCGCCTCTGAGGAAGCTGCGCAAGGTGGTGACTTGGTAGCCTCGTGAGGAGCCTGATGTGTAGGCGTAGCGTCTCAGTGGTCACAAAAGTTGCTGTAGGATAGTCTTGGGCAATGTATAATGTGCCCACTGTTGAAGCACATCGCGGCAAACCAAGACACGTGCGGAGAGCCTGCGCTTGGATGCTATGTGTTGTGGATTCTGTTATCATGCCCAAAGTTTATGTGGGAGAGCCGGGACGCTGCCTCAAATTCCTCCTCTGTGGGCATTCCAGCACGTTAAAGTCGACGCCATGATTTTATTTCTCTGCCGATTTTTCAACGTGCAGCTGTGTGCCTGAATTTTGCCCAGGAGTATCGATTTCTCGAAATTCTTCCTGCACATATAAACGGCAGAAACGCTTTTCTTCAGCAAACATAGAGGCATGTGTGTAAGTACCGCGTGGATAGCACAGCAGGACCGTGCATTCGCATTTCTTGACGACAGGTGCTGATTGCCGCATATCAGTTGTTTTATGTTTTTATGTGTATCTGTAGGTTTAATATACTGTAGTGTTTATGTACTGCAATGTTATATGTTATCTCTAGGATTAATGCACAGTAATATGGTTGTATTTCCGCTTTATTAAGCATTCTACGACACCATAAAACTTCTTTTTATGCAGTTAATGCGAACGCCTTAGTTTTGAATTCTGGAGCTAATATGCCGGTGTAATTTTCACTTCTACGTTTTACAGCGGGCTATTTGTAGGGGTCAGGATTCATCGCACCAATTAAATTTGCAGAACAACTGTCCCGTATAAGGCATTGCGGTCGTTGTATGCCCGGCAGTCAAGTGGTGTCGCAGTGGCACGCTTCGAGGGGTGTGCTCACGAGCCCTCATAATCACCGCAATCCTTATTTCTTCACGGGTACTGTGAGTGAAAAGTTTGGCTACTCGCACTCACTGCTCGGCGTATTGGCTATAGGCGGGAACTCGCGTATGTACGGCGACTATTTCTCATGCTAAATTACACCTTCAATATACTGCGTACATGTCCCTAACACAACATTCTGTATCGAAAGCCAATTACCAAGGTTCATGCTTAGTCAGGCGGCATTATCGATCAGCGGCAACCCTGAGGTTCCGAATCAGCCGCACATTCTCGAGAATTATGGTCCAAATCCCACACAGCGCAAGCTTAACAAATGGTTTTTGCAACGTTATTAGTTGCTTTGTTGGAGTAGTTTCCCTGAGAAATCTGGTGAGATTGCGGGCATTCACTAAGCTGGCTTCATAGTTTATGCAGTACATCACTTTGCGTACACTGGTCGCCCATTTTGTCTTCCATTAAGAGCGCAGTTGTGATCCCCGCAGGAAACTAGTGCTTCAGAGTTCAAAAATCGTCGTTGTCATCCATTGCTCGTCTTTTGTTGCCTATCACATTTATGTAAGTCTCTACACTCTTTATTATAAATCCCCACAAACTGGCAAACGTTTTTTCTCTTTGCGCGCTCTTCGTTGTATCCTGTGTTGGCTAATTGTTGTTTTGCCACTTGTGCTCTTTCTAGCCAGAAAACGCGCAACGTGGAAATCGCCGAGAAGCCACATTAAAGGACGCTGGTTTCCTTTGTTCTTCTCAGTCCATAAATTTCCCGCGTTGTTGAAGGACTTCTAAAACTTATTAAGAATGACCCAAACCTGTGTTTATAGGAGCTAATTTAATCAGGTAAAAATCATCGGAGCCGCCGGTGGTAACTAGCAGTTACGCGGGAAAAACGACCCCAAAGGGAGGTTTTATTGCGGCATTATTTTTGAGAAACCGCAGCCGACATGTTCGAGTTCTTTTTGTCCACAATACTTTTCCCGTGTACGAAATGTAAAATAACTCAAGAGCTTTAACTTCTGGGAAAGTTGGGTCATAATGTACTGCACAAAGGACCAGCGAAAAGAAGGAAAGAGAAGAAAAAGAACGCACACAAACAATACCGCTGGTCTTGTTTGTATTCTTTCTGCCTGCATCTTTTTCGCTGGTTCTCTTTAAGTAGAATAGAATAAATTTTGTTCACATAACTTTGACCAACCCTTACTATCACCGTTACCCGGACATTCATCTCTGTTTTCCCGGCGGTAAATGCAAATGTAGCGAGAAAAAAACCTCCCCTTGCGCAATATCTTAACTATTTATGAGCCATGCCTAGTATTGGAAAACAATCGTTAATGATTCTATAAAAGTGGACGTAGTAACTCTATATTCCGCTGCAGTGTACCGTACCTAAAGCATCTTACGTTTAACTTTACCTTCGACCCAGAAAGACCAAATTGATTGCAGTGCCATGGCGATGAAATCGCGTATCTGTTTTACCTGCCATGTTGCAAAACAGCATTGGTTATCCGAAGACATACGGGACTCATGAAACTCGAAAACTGGCAGTTCTCGTTATCTCCTTCATTCTAGTCGTCAGCGCCAATACAATGGGCGGCGAAACTGATGCCGTCGAAAAGAAAAAATAGATTGCGATAGTGCGTCATTTGAGTCATGGCCTCAAGAGTAGCATGCACGCGCGCTAAATTACAGCGCTACACTGGAGCCCTGCAGAATGCCGCCAGAATTACCCGATGCATCCGCTTTGACAGATGCACGTGGAGGCAGAGCGTAGAACGGGCTCACGCGGATGAGAGTTGTGACCGTGGTGTAGCAGTTGTGTGAAAGCAGCCAGCCTGCCGGTAGGCAAATGCGCATCCAAAGACAAAGATATACAAGAAAGATATTCAAGAAGGATATACGAGTAAAGAAGTCTTTAAGAGTTCCCGCTACGCTTCTACCTTCAAATTCCGCCGTAATATTGGCTTACAAAGTGGTCAGGAGCACGGCCATGCCCTGAAAGGGTTAACAAACGAAAAGTGTGTATCACGGTTCTGCCTTTTTAGGAGAAAGCGTCTTTCTGCATTTTTTCTTTTGCGAAGAGGTTTGAAGATCTCCCCTATTACCAGAAAGTATTTACAACATACCAAAATGCATTTCATTTCCAGACTGCGCCGGGGTGACTATAGCGTATCGTGAAATACAGACCCAGAGAAATTGTGAGATGTCCTGGGTAGGTCCGAATGACTCAGAAGAAATGCCGTGCTTATTATGCATTCCTTGCCATCAAACGTACTCGTCCAACCTGCAAGATTTTCAAAAAGGGTCTTCCTAGTCAGCGACAATGTACACAGCAATTAGGGAACGTCATGCGAGACCACCATTTTATACAAATCTTAACTCTGCTCATATAGGCAATCAGCGCGTACGAGGTACTGCATTTGTAGAGTCCCGCACAAAAAGACCTTGGCAGGAATTTCGCCCCTTGCCGTGGCGACCCGGTTTGACACTTGGCTGAGGGAAGTGTAATTGATGCGCCGCTTTGGTGTGCGTTGGAATCCTTGCAGTCTCCGTAGCCTCTCCTTTAATGGCGTGTTGACGGCCATGTCAAGCGGTTGTAGCTGGCTCGTTGTACGGCAGGGTAATACCGTGATGTCTGTACCACCTTCTGAAAGCATGGACGTAACGGCGTCTGTCAGGAGGCCATGGTAGAAGTCAAGAATTAGCAGTAACTGCTTAAACAGGAAAGCCCCGTCACGGCATTGCCAAACGGTCGTCATCCAGTCTTCATTGAGAGCACCATTCATACATCCATTCTCAGGCGCTCGTGCGACGACGTTGCAGGGAAACCATCCCCGGCTGGAAGAGTATTCTTCGTAGTAATAATCTAAGGCAGCAGCTTTCACCCATCGACCATACGCCACAGCATCGCCGTTTTGCGGTGCTTCTTGTAGCCTGCAGTGTTCACTCTCACTTGTATAGTGGATTTCTGATTCCCTGTGTAAGTCACATGCATCTTAAAATACACCATGGTACGATCGGCAGTACTATTCTGGCAGAGCCTGTACTCTAACAAACCCTTGGAACGCGACTAGCGTCTCCTAGAAGTTAGAACGTAGGTTCGGGCGCACAGGCGTGTCTAATTGCAGGCTGAACCCATAACTCTTAATTGAAAGAGTGACACAGGCCGTGCTGGTCTTGAACTGATTCCGTACGATGCCTCGAATGTTTGTAAGCTCCTCTTCTTCACCTGTATTAGCTCCGTCGTAACGGGCATTCGAACTTCTCTTTGTTTCCGGACAAAGTCAGCGACATGCTTCTCCACCTTTTGGTGTAGAGCATTCTTGGGCCCTGTGAAGGCGATACGCTGAGCAGCACAGCCGAAAATATTGTTTTGCGGCCTCTGCCATCAGCGCACGTTCGCCTAGTGTACACCAAAGTCACGATTTGCTTGGGGTGTGAAGATTATCCTCCTCCAAAAAACTCTTCCACCTAAAAGCCATGGTGCAGTCGCACCGCTTGGTGGGCCCCATTGTGCCAAAAACAGGGGTACTTATCGAGGTCACAGGGCGACCTAAGCAAGCAATCATGAAACAGTGAGAGCTGTGTTCACAACGTTCGTACAGAGATAGCGTTAAATTTCTAGCGGTTACAGGAAAGCCGCATCCTCGAAACCAAGACGACCTCCCGACTGTCGTAAACTACTTTTTTAGATGCGACGCATCTCATTCACCCGCCTTGTCCATGCATGCATGCATCCCTCCATCCATCCGGCATCGTCGTCGTTGTCCGCGCCAGCTGCGCATGCGCTATCCGCCGCTCTCACCGCAGCGTTATCTGCGGGTTAGCGCTCGCTCCTCGCAATGCCAGCTGTGCGTCGGCGCGCGTTAGCGCTCGGTTAACGCATGCGCATGCGCTGCTCTCTCTCATTCCCCTCACCGTTATGCGGCAGTATACAACGCGGTACCTGCGCCGCTCCGCTCCGCTCCGTCGTTCCAGCGCCGGTGCTCCGATGTCCAACGCTGCTTTGAATGGAGACTAACAAGCCTGCTATCGCGATGGTCGGCGCAACCGCAACAAGCACCGGCCAGCCCAATAACAGAACTGCTAGCACCACCGACGATGAGGCTGCAAAGCGACGTGCACGGGATGCGGGAACCCCGTAGTAGACGGAAATGCTTCGTACGCGTTCATGGCACGTTTCACACGATGGGAGAATCAACCCAGCGGAAACGCTAAGGGAAACGCACGATGCATCGCATCTACGCAAGGTTCTCGCGAGGGCAGGTGGGCGTAATTTTTTTAAATGCGGATGCATTTATTAGTCGGGGGTTATCTTGCGTCCATCGAGCGGCGTGCGCCTGCATTCCTCCAGCGCGAGCGCACGTGAGCGCGCGCCTCGTAGTTCTGCCTTCGTCGTCGTCAGAATTTTTTCGGAATTTTTTCTTTTTTCCCGGTCTTGACGCTCTTCGACAGCTCCTGTTACGTAACTACGGATATGTAGCGGCTGTTGGCCGGTTTTGCTTCAGTTAAAGCAATGAACGCTGTTTGATAGCAACTTTTAAAAAAGCCACAAAAACAAAGCAGAAATGAAAGGCGTATCTGGTGCGACGAGCAAATCAAGCAGTGCCGCTCCGTGCTAGGAGTGACTATTAAAGGGACCCTGCAACCCTTTCGATAAACGCTTTTACTCTTGCCTTGACGTCTCAAAGCACGGCGAAAGCTATATTTATCGTCAGCACAGAGCGGCACTGCGTGATTTCTTTGGCGCACCAGATACGCCTTCCGTTTCTGCTTTGATTTTGTGGCTTTATTTTTAAAGTTGCTGTCGAAAAGCGTTTATTGCTGCAACTGAAGGAAAACCGGCCAACACCCGCTACATGGCCAATGACGTAATTCGAGTGGTCGAACGAGGTCAAGACCGGGAAACAGAGAAATATCTTTTGAGCAAGTTTCCAAGTTATCTGATGGGCATAGACCAGAATGTTTTTGCGGAGCTACTTTACGGCCCCCTAATGTAGGTACTGCGAGTGTTAGGTGACTACGTTCTGTAAGCGTTGAAGATTTCAAAAAGTTGAGAAGCGTTTTTTAGGGTTTCTTCATGGTTTTCACCTTGAAACGTAAGCGATGGGTCTTGATTACAAACCGGAGGTGGGTGGCGACGTAGGATGCTGCGCATTCCACAGCCAATGCAGAGTGTGTCACTGACAGAGCAACTCTATCTCGTGTAGCCAAGAATCACTGCTTTCGGGAATATGGAGGGACACATGCCCGTTTGGAAGAATGGTAAATTGATTGCAGCGTACAATTACGTGCTTGGTGCTGTTGACCATAAAAAAATGATGGTCAAAAATTTATTCGTAAGTGCCAATAGACTCGCGTGTGTGATTTACAATATCAAAAAACCGAGTAGTGGTATGTATGAGTAGATGCAGGAGCTGGCTTTTTGCTGTACAGTTCCTGCTGGAGTGAGGATTCATATCCTTATCATGAATAATCGATAGAGGGGGGGAGGAAAACAAAGACGGCGAAGAAGAGACATGTGGCGTCTGGTGTGTCCAGGGGAACTGGGAATCTGTGTGAAGTACCGGTTTGCAAAAGTGGTGGTATGCACTACTGATGTACGCTGGTGAGCCATGTATTGTTAAGTATGCGAGTATCCCGTGTTCGGAGACATTTAAGGAGAAATACCGGAGTTGACCCGCGGAGTAATTTCAATAGGAGCGGCCATACCGCAATAAAGCAAAGGTAGCAAGTTTCCGTGCACTTGTATAATAAACATCATAATCAAAGATTACTGGCACGTTGGCCTCTTGTGAGAGAATTGGTATTGTTGTAGGGAGTTTAGTAGATGCTTCAAGGTTGGAAATCTTAGCAAGAACTGTTGTGAAGTTCCACTGCCACACTGTTGTAACAGATGACGAAGGGGCTGTGGTGGTCATAGGCTGCTGAAATATTACTTGATATCGTTAGAGCGAAAGCCGCAATCACCAGCGGTGTTTGTGGTGGGGCTGTGCAAGTGACTGAAGCGCTCTCCGGAGTTGACGAAGTCTGGGGGGGGGGGCGAGAGGCGGGGGGGGGGGGGCAGAGGTGGCGAAGGAGCAGGTCGGTAGGTAAGCCAAGATAGAAGCTTGGCGTTTGTGGTCCTTGAGAGTTTGTGCTTTCCACTCATGCCAGGCGCTCTCCCGAAAGAAAACGGCATGAATTAAGAAAAAAAAGAAAAATGGTCAAGCAACCATTTCGGGATTTTCGTAACGACAATGGGTAGACGGAGGTGACACCATTTCCGTATAGTAGATTCCCTTTGAAGTGTTGTTTACGGTGAGGTATAAATCTAATATTTGTTGAGGAGCATGACGAATTGGTCGGTTTACCCTGGATGGTTGATGTGACAGTTGGGTCAGTTGGTGACCTGCGGTGGGATTCTCGTTCATTGAACCCGTAGTTAGTACTTGGGAGGCGGCCGAATAAGAAGTAGCTGGTTCATATTTCATTTGGAGCATCGATGTTCCTAAGTAGGAAGTGAAACGGATGTCTTGGAGGACAGGATGTTCAAGCGGGTTGGATTTTGTGCTAGATATTGTGGGGGTGGACGAGCTTGTTAGCGTGGTCGGCGTTGTAAGAATCGTCTTGCAGGGGGGGGGGGGGGGGCAGTGGGTGAAGGTGCTGGCGTGAGGCCTCACAAATGTGGCAGTTCTGCAAGAAATATTTCAACATCGCAAAGGTATGTTTATGATGTAGAACGGGTGTATAGTGCTCAAGCAAGAAGTGTTGGACTGCAGGCGAACGCCCTCCTGTGGCGCGAGTATGGCACAGGGGCGGGTGAAGATTTGCGCATTAGGGCAATGGGGGTAGCATCGGTAGTTATGGCGGCGGAAAACGATGTAGAGGACCACCGAGTATTTCCAAACGTATACTTAGATGCGACTTCCTAACGTTCGCCATATGAGTGGCCAGAATGCAGGCATGCGTGTGGTGGACATGATTTCGTGAAGCTTATAGCGCGGCGGCGATGCGTCCCACTTCATGTATGGCACATCCTCAGGGATTTGATGGAGAACACTTGTAAGGGAAAAGGTAGACAACTGTGTAGCTTAGAAATTATTAAGGTGAGCTTCGGTTGTTTTCGTGCGGAGGATTTGCTAATGTAGTTGGGTGATCAAGCTTTTTGTTGTGAGCTGTCAAGTGCTTACCAATCAGGCAGATTGCGCTTGCAAGCACATCTCATTAGGGAAATGTGCTGCCTTTAATAGTACCCCGCCCGCAGCAGCAGCCTATGCTTCACATCATTGTGAGGGATCCATCGCGCTTCTGCAGAAACAGATGGAGCGAACCGTTTTCACGTCCGTGTTAAAGGTAAGTCGATCATTTATCTAAAGAATTTTGGCACCCCTTGTTACTTACCCCACTTGTGCTTTCCTTGAGACAAGCCAGTGCAGTCCTTAGTATGTGTTCGGTGCAGCCGCAGGCGGATTTCTCCACCAACGGCGCTTGAATCGCCTACCCAAACCTTCGTAACAAATGGGACCCCGTGATATAGCCCACTTAGGTCGCTCTCTCGGCTCCATAAGGAGCATGTTTTGTGACGTGTGTATCCAACTACGTATCTACATATTTGTTTAGGAAGCTGGTCACATATGCCTGTAGGTGTGTTTTGTGGCTGATCGAGCGGAACAGACATTTTAAAGCAAAGCTTCTTACCTCTACCCCCCAACGGTTCTTTCGCGACCGTTGGTGTCACCAGAAAACTCCCGCGAACAAATAAAATAATTCCCTAGCGACGCCAGGAATCGAACCCGGAACTCATAGAGTACCAAAGCGAGAGCCCGTTGTCTTACCGATTTAGCTACGAGCCCATGCGGAGACGGGGAAGGCAGGTGGTGTACTCACCCAGTGCATATACGGGTTTACCCCCTGCATTCTTGCTGAATGCCACTTGATAGCGTCACGCGGCCTCTCGCGCCGCTGTACGCTCCGCCCACGGCACGTCTAGCGGCCCTGCGCGCGCTTTACGGGCGTGCTAGTAATTACAAAATTAAAGAACGCTCACACCAACGCATTTCATCTCACTTCTAGTACGCCAGTGTCCTAAAGCCTATGGCCTCCAATGTTCACGCAAGAAATCACAGCTCCTTGTCATCCTCCCTCACACCAAACGACACATCAAGGAACACATTATAATACTCCTTGATGGCCAGCAGAGAATGTAACTACGCTTGATGTACTCCCGGACTCTTGGCGACAAGAACTAAAGATTCTCCTTTTTGTTAGCAGCAGTACGCCATCATCGTGGCTACCTCCAGAACTAACCTCCTTGCGTGTGCCTCACTCAAAACCAACACATGACGGCAGCAGAAGAGGCAGTCATCGCCTTAGCTCTCAGTCAACAAGGGGTTCAGAAGGTAGTCACCGCTTCCCAAATCCTACCAAAATTACTAGTCGGGGTGGGGGTCTCGACTTGCACTGCGTGTGCTAGAAAAACACTCTCCAAACGGCTCCATTCAGCTCATCTTGACACCCGCTCACGCTTCAATGGAGGGCACCGAACACGGCCACCAACAAGCCTGCAGTTTCCTTCCCCCCTCCCGGGCTTTGTAGCTGCCCGAGCACAGTCACCCGCTCGTCACGTTCAGGGACATAACCCAGCATCATGACCTTCAGAGACAGGCCCTACCTTCGCCTTACCCTGACCTTTCCAGAGAACAACAAACTACCCCACGGCTCATACAATCCAGGTCCTTCCACACCCGACGTGTCTTTCCTTAATGCAACCGAATCGCTGCGACGCTCAATGTAAATTTTGCTCAGAAGTAGGAACACTCCGCCACATAAGCGGGTTGTGCGACTTTATCCCTGAGCACCCTCCTCTCTTTCCGTCAACTACCCAATAAAAGCAATGGGAGATGGTGCTCTCCAGCCCCTCTCCGCCTATCCAGCTTCAGCTGGTGGACAGGCGGCGAGCACTGCCTATGGGCTCCAGTGGAGAAGGAACCACTCCCTTGGGCCACACTCTGGGTCGTTCAGAAATCTGAAAAGAAGTATTTCTTCCTCCTCATCGTGCTCCTCCTTCCATCTATGCCACCGATGTCGTCGCCTCCGTCCGCGGCGGCAGAAAAGGAGAACTTAAATCGTCTAACGCCGGGTTTGAGCTTCCTTTAAATTTGTAACAAAAGTTTCCACTCATGTGCTACACCAATACAACTCAAACCAACCACCGTTCATACATCATGCATTGATTTATTAATTACCAAGACTATCTGTTTAAAGAACCAACGGGTGTGGTTAAGTGCATTTCACTTTTCTCTGGCATCACTATTTGTAGAGCGGCGTGAGGGTATTTAAGTGACCCCTCTGGGTCAACGTTGTGAGTGCCGTTTACAGCTTTGCTTTTCAACCACATTCACATGGTGGATTGGCCTGAATTTTTTTCGGTAGTGAAGTCGCTTTTTTTTATTCCGGTGATCCACGTTCTGGAAGGCTGCAGTGCCGTTTCGCATGGTTTTAGCGGCAGTGAGATGCTATTTAAAGAAAAGCTGGTGTCTGAATCTTTCTAATTGGTGCTTTGTGGTTTATCTATTATGTTGATTCTACTGAAATCGCCATCGCCCTTTTCGTCAGTAATGAGCATTCATATAGTAGGGGATACCTCTATGGTCGCTCTCCCACTATTTGAGCAATAATCGATGAACAAATTACCATCACACGCATGTAGGCCGGTGATTTAAAAAAATTCCCCCACACCTCCCCGAAGGGAATCGTGCAGAAATGCGAACTCATTGGGTGCACCGATGAGTGTGTTGTGAGTAGTGGCGTAATTAATGACGAGAGTGTGAACGTAATCATTTATTTATCAGCACCTGTTTGTGTTGTCGTTGTACCTGACGGCCACAATCACTGCCTTGTGATCGCTAAAGTGCACGGTCAAAGGGTCTTTGAGAAGCATACGTGCGTCACAGTTTCGCGTAAAGACCAGATAAATGCAACTCGCGTGAATGGTAATGGGGCACGTGTCGAAGCCGGCAGAGAGACAATGCATAGAGTGCCTGGTCTGCATGTACTCGACCAGCCACTCGCCACTCTTCTTGCGCACGTCAACGTTGAAGTCGCCAACCAAGACTATGGGGTCAGAGGGTTTGGAGCGCACGCGCACACTTTCCATAGCCGCGTCCAGCTGCGCGGCAACGGCGTCTCGAGGGAGGTTGGGCGCGAGGTACACGGTCACCACAAAGACTCCGTCTCCGGTGTAGGCAAGGGTGAACAAGTCCTTGTACGGAGACGTGTCTCGAACGGGAGACGTGGCAACGGTGTGCGATATCAAGTGCCCATACACGTTAGACACGAGACTAACACCGCAGTACTCGCCGTCCTTGCCGCTTCGAGCAAACTAGTACACCTCGCTTCAAGCGCAGGCGTTCGGCATTGAGCGCGGAGAGATAACACCTGCGGGCGCACGCCGACGGAGCACGACAACCCCCGACTAAGAAATGCATTCGCATTTACGACGACGACGACGACGAAGGCAGAACTACGAGGCGCGCGCTCACGTGCGCTCGCGCTGGAGGAATGCAGGCGCACGCCGCTCGATGGACGCAAGACAACCCCCGACTAATAAATGCATCCGCATTTAAAAATCTTTTGAGTGAGTATGCAACTTATCTGATGGACATAGACAAGCAATTCTTGACTGAGGTGCTTTGCGACCCTTTAATTTAGTTGCTGGTTGTACTGGGGGACTACGTTCTGCAAGCATCTAAGATTTCAAAAGAAGATGAAGAAAGTGTTGCATGGTCCTGTAGCAGCATCAACGCAGCGTTGACGACGAAGTACCACTCTGGGGCTCACTGCGCCAGCGATCGTGGCGCGAGCAGTCAGTGCTCCCTGGAACTCTGAGCGTTCGGCCAGGCATACCTGCCGCTGGCCCGTCAGCTGCTGACGTGTGTCCTAATATATGTGTTGTTCTGTGGCCCGACGTTTTTATTTCCTCGTGTTGCCACAGTCCCTTGAAGTGCGCAATTCTTAGAAAAACCGGCATGGTTGTTGTTGTAAGGTAAAAAATTGCCGCCGCTGTAGTTGTTGAAAACGTTTATTAAAGAAAATGAGAAAGCGAGTTGTAAAAAGTAAATAAAAACATAGCATCAGATGTCATTAAAGTTCCGGTTTCACCAGCAGCTGATCGAACTTAAGCAGAACAGGTTCACACCAAGCGCCGTGATAAACCTGATTTAAGTGAAACTCTAGCTTGTGGTAATTTCCTTGCCGCTGTGATTCCGGCTTGTCACTTCCCAGTGAGTGCAGGACCGGGACACAGTTTCACTGAAGCGTTTGTACGATGTAACGCACGCTTGTGGCCGGTCTTGCGGCTGAAATTGCTGTGGAAAATAGTGGCATCCGAGTACACGAAAGAAGAAACCAGACAGTGGGAACTTAAGCTGCTTCCACTGCAAACAGGCCAGATTGTTGGTAATGCAGGTATGTTCCCATGAACGCCATGTTAGCCCGCCGTCTATATAGCGTGCCGCTTTGTTGTGTTGCTTTTAAATTGCAAGGAGCTCGCGTGATCTGGGAGAGTATATCCTCTTCACTCTAGATTGATTGCAGGGTTTAACACGCCGACGCAACGCAGGCGATGAGGCCCGCCGTAGTGGAGGGCTCCGGATTAATTTTGACCACCTGTTGATCTTTAACGTGCACCGAAATCTCGTACACACGGGCGTTTTCGCTTTTCGCCTCCATCAGAAAAGCGGCCGCCGCGTCCGGGAATCCAACCCGCGACCTTGTGCTCAGCAGCGCAACGCCTTCCTCTTCACTCTAGGGAAAAGTGGCCGCTCCAGGCGATGACTCTCAGCATTGTGCGCTTTAAGTAGCAACCGTACTTGCAACTTAGTGCCCATCACGTTCGCTGGAAATCACACGGCGCAATCCCGAAACTAGGGGAGCAAAGGTGCTTTGAAGTCGTTGGGCACTAACTTTGGTAACACCATCGCCACAGCCCTAGCGATAGTGCAACAGTTTCGGATTTAACGTTGCTTTGTTATGTAGTTGACTTCACCAACGTAGCAAATAGTTGTCGCATTCGCATCGGTGCCCACTTAATATTAGTGAGCGTAGGGCTTCCGCGATGTGCATTTGGGGCAAGAAATAAAACCTTTGATAACTTTGGGTATTTCTGCATGTTTGAAGCAACAATAAAATTTGAAGTCGTCGAGAAAGAGAAAAAAAGGAATAAAACACCCGCAGGTGGCCACGAAGGGAAGCTAATTGGGTGATTGCGGCGGACGGAGAGCAGAATGAGGCAACTCTCTGAAACTGTGAAAATTGCCCGCACTCGGAGGAAAACCGTAACCTCAGACATACGACGGCAAAAGACGTAAACTTGATAGGTAGCCCGATGTACAGTAAAACAAGGCAAAAGTTCTGTTTGAGCCAAAAGGAGTCGTATGACAGTTGGGGGCGCAAGAACCTGGAATTGGAAACCTTTAGGGTGCCAGAAAGGGGTTAGCGAAGCTTGAAAGAACGGTTCATTTAGGAAGTACATGTGGCTAGTCCGTCGTTGAGGCTCAAAAGAATCTGGCAACAAGCCAGGCTGAAACCGAGCATCATTGCAAAGGTTCTAGACTCAGAAATGTAGAAAAAAGGAAAAATATGGGCGAAAAACAGAGCAGACCACATGTACTTAGTAAACGGATGAGCGACAAAAAAAAGTTGCAGAGACATCTCCGTTTGTATCTAATGATGTAAGGCGCGATAGCGACACTTCGACTCCAACGGAGCGTGTTCGCACGCAGCTTCTGCATCTCCAATCTATGCTTTGCGAGCGTGAAATTTATAGAAAAGAGAAAGGCTAGCGACCAGAGTTTTCAATCGCCGTGTCGTAGGAGAGAAAAAGGTTCTCTGTGCTTCCGTGGATTAAAATCTGAGCGTGACAGGTTGGGAATGCGATGTGTGTGTCAGTTTAAGTGAGGAGGAGTCAACTGTCCGTGTTTCAAATTGTTTACTCTGTGATACCTTGGCGGGACTGCACATTTTAGCTTCTTTCAGAAAGAGAGATAGACAGAGAAAGCGAAGATCTTTGTTCCGGAAGAAATTATTGTTGTTTAAGAAAACGGGGTAAAGAGCTAGCAGGGAGCTCAAAGGTGGAACCTGAGTCTACGGCCCCAGATGCAGCAGCTCCTTCCCTTGCCCTCTCAATAAGCTCGCGTTGCTCTGCAGCTAAGAAGCTGGTCAAATCTGCCTCCCGTGCCTCGAAGAAATGGAATAGGTTATGTTTGAGTTGTTCTCCCCTGGGGATACCCTTGCACATGACTCGGATGGGCGCAAGGGGGTGGATGTTTCGCCTACTTTAGCAGAGTTCTGAGTAAATTTCTGATGTTCCCATGGAACACCTTAACGCACATGGCTTTTCACAGAACTGCGTGGGTTTTTCATCCACAGAGTTTGTGATTCTTCGGCATTGACACCTTATTGTAGCAAGGGGAAAGATTGTGTTCCTAGGCATACGATGAAGTATCGTTCTTATCGTTTTTCGAAGAAGGCCGTGTGGTAGCCGTGGTCACAAGGACCACGATATGTGAGTTTGCGCACCTCATGCGTAGTCGTCGTTCGCTTCCAGACAATTGGATCCAGCTGTCCTGGTTACGTTGTTATCTTTCTGCATTATCGATCGGAATATCTTGCCGAAGCGCTTGGTAGTCTGCCTCCAGAAAACTGCATAATGTCCTTTGTGAGTCTCTAATAGTGTTACGCTCCTATTGGATACTTCCGCAATTAGGATTGCGAAAAGGATGGCTCCAACTTCCAAATCTTTGTTCCTGAACATTGGAGGTTCATGCAGTCCCAAAGATTACGAGAGTCAACTTCGACAATTGGGGGACCGCGCTTTCGTATTTCCTGGAATAGGTGGATACTGTGGTCTCACTATGATGGAACTGTCCCCGAATGAACTCGAGCCTGCCATACCGCTTCTTGTTGTGCAGGATTGTATCCATCTTTCTGGCAGAGGAGAGATTTTATGCGTACTTTCGCCGAGTAATGGTGTAGTGCACGTGAGCTCCACCAGGAGCCGGATAAGGTCAATTGTAGCCTGGGCAAAGGCAACCAGTAAGGATTGGCGCGTTTGCCACACCCCCCCTTCCCTCCATGTTCAGAAGACCCAACTTTAAGACGGCCACAGTGCGTGCTAAGAAGCCGGTTAAAAATTAAAAGACCGACGCGCTCAGCAACATGCTGTAACCAAATGACAAGTGTGGCAGCTTTGTCGGATTTTTAAAGCTGGGAAAAATCGTTTAATACTGATGTTTATAAAATACTGCTTAATAGTTTCGCCACGCAGAGCATGCAAATTGCAACTTAAAAATAGGAGAAATTTACCTTACAGTATGAGATCTTCACCGGGCTTTGTTCAGAGGCCCACAGAAACAGAAAAACCATTAATTGAAGCGAAGGTTATTTCACTCTTTCATCGGTTCCAAGGTGTTCTGCTTGCTGCAACTACTTAAGCTACTCTTCCTTGTGCTGTTTTCTGGCTGGGTGCTCTGCTCGTTACGCTGTCCGAGATAAGGCGCTCTTGCCCTTATCTCGGTAGCCGCTGCCACCCTGCCCCCTTCTACAGTTGGTATGTTGCAGCCTGTCCGAATGGGATGCTGTGTTTTACTTACATAGGTAATGCTCGCCACTATGTAAAACACCCACTTTTCTATGAAAATGACTTGCGAGGAGGGGGGGCCGGAGGTAAGGTGTGCGAAAGCGCGGAGGCGATGACAGGGACTGGTGGCAAACCGGAGTCTCTAAAGTTGTCTACGCTGAGACGTTGTGCCGTCCCATCCAGGAAGGTTGAGACCACGCAGGTTTCTTGCTAATTATCGTATCTCTCGATGCACTCGCCACTTCTCATCATTTTCAAAATCAGTTGCTACGCCAAGCAATTCACCACTGTCACAGTCTACGTCAACCAAACCAAGAACAGTTGAAAGCTTTGCTTTACGTCGCTTTCTACCGCCTTTTTTTTCTGTGCACTAAAGAACCGGTTACAGCCAGCCTATAAAATGATCGGAGAGGCCCTTGTTAGCCAGTTCGTTATACATCAAACCTTGTCGTTGGCGCAAAATGGGCACGTGGACTGTCACTTCTACACACGTAAACGAACCACCCACTTGTTTTCTGGGTTCCGTTTGTTCGCTTATTTACGGAACAATCATTAAAAATGCACGCCCCACTAATTTTGTAATCCGTCACTTCTGGCTTCTTTCTGAAACAAAAAACAGAAAAATCTTCAGTGCGTTGGAATTGAAAGTAAAGAACAACGATTTATTATTTTTCCATCTTAATTTCGTTAGTCATTATTTGAATAACAAAAATCGTTGTTCCCAACCGCAAACAAGAACAACATATCATGAAAACGCATGCGGGTGTAATTCATCAAAAGTCAAAAATGGCTTTCAGGAATGCTGGCTTTTGTCAGAAGCGTTTGTCTTGTCCACTTTGAAAGAACGGGAACAAAAAAAAAAACACCGGCGCCAGGATAGATCTAAACCGTGCGATAAACGTAAAGATTTAATAAGGGCTGCTTGCCTGACTACGTGTCTTCTTCTCTCAAGTAACGGTGGCGCGTTGGGCTATCTGGACCTAAGGAACACATTCGCGGTGGTGTATAGGATTTAGTGCAAGTCTTGCCAATGCTCATTATCGAGAACGATGTTTGTCTGTGGAATGCGCTGGCTGCTTTTGTACAGTTTGTAGACGTTGCTGCGTCTTTCTCTGTGTATGCTGCTCTTACGTTACCGTTAGCCACATGCACTTGTGAGAACTTCTTGCAAGGATTCACCAGCAGCTAATATCAACAGCCACCTTAGCATTTTGTTGCATCGCATTTTGTACTACGGCCCCACAATAACCCTCATTACTAGATACAAACTGAATTTGAATTGCGTGAGATAACAGTACGATCGGTGGCTCCTGAAGCGCCCCTCCAGGGTGGATCTTCTTGTTTAGACAAGCGCAAACCATTGATACACGCTGTTCCAGCAATAACTAGTCTGCATTCACCGGTTTCTTGGTTCGAGAACGCTTATTTGAATTCGAAAAGGTGACCTTACAGCCCTCTAGAATGCGCTTTCTTCAACCAGATATTTTTATGCATGCTTCACCCATTGCGTTCTTGGTTTGTCGCCAGAATGAGTGCAGCATGAACACTGCATTACTCCGGGGTACGTTTAATGAAAAACTCAACGTAGTGGGCTGTTTTTACAGCGCCACCCGACTAGGTGTGTGTAGCTGAGAATTTTTATCACCAGAAAGATAAGCAAAATCGAGATTTTTTTCTCACTTACAGGTATAAATCTTCGTTGGTACTGAATCCAATGGATTTTCCCCAACAGCAACCTGGCTCGTAAGGCTTATAACTAAAAAATAACGATGTTCTGTATTGGCAATATTCGAGGATTCTAACAATTACCACGGTGCCGTATTGTTGCAATGGAGCAACATATCAATGCTGAGGGTGAGTACACTACCGAGTTGTCTAGAAAAGCAGGAACGGACTGGAAGAAATACTGTATATTTAATTGCGTAAGTACAAGCGTTGAACTCAGCCGTAATGTATTGCTTCTTTGTGGTCTCAAACGATGCTAGATACTCGTTAGCTTAACAGTGACCACGGCGGAAAATTTTAGCATGGCAATATTGGGTAAGCTTGTGCTCTTGCTGTTCGGCTATTCCGTGGGGATGAACACGGTCGTCACCGTGGCCCTACATGATAGCACCAAATAACTACAGTTCGCTTCTTGTACACCTTATGTTCGAAGCTAAACAGGCTAGTTTTTAGACGTTGCCACAGCTGCTAAAGCTGGATTTTTAAATTGGGTGAAATCGCAACTTTTACACACTGCAATAAATTAGAACCTCGTATCCTTCAGTTCACATCCACGTAACCCTGCGCTCTATGTCTGCCTTGCTTGAGCCTTCGTTAGCGCTCCAGTCCGGTTTTTCTTGCATATTGCATATTATTCTGAAGCTTCGGAAATACTTTATTAACCATAATACTCAACTGGTTGTTGAAATGAGTCAGAAAAACACCGAGTTGAGGTTTCACAATACCAGTGGTAGTGTCCTTTTATTATATGTTTACGCGGTGACAATGTAAAGATGAGGCGAATATTGGACGATGGAGCAGCGATGTATTCACATGGATGAACTATGTGCAAGCGGCCATGACAGCTAAAGCTGAGCTCGTGCCACCCACGGAATCATCGTCGTCAGCGTGGATCCCCTAGAGCTATCTGGCAGTGTCCTTTTTCTGCTTCTCGTAACAATATATTTATATTCCTTAGCGTATTTCCTGTTCGGGATTTAAAGTGAATAAGAGGGCAAGTTGGGCTAGTTGGTGCAGATTTAGTTTCATGATGAACAACGGCGCAAGAAACACAGGCACAAAAAGACGAGGGGATGACGCACAGCACTCAACTCGCAACTGATAGTTTATTAGAAAAAAACACGTATTTATACCCAAACCAAACTATCGCATGAGCAGATAACACGGACCCTGCATGTGAGCAACCACAGTTGACATTCCTAAACTGTATGGCACATGACGATGTTCCGCATCGAAGGAGTGACACAATCTGCTAGCGGATAAAAATTGACATTCCTTCTCAAGTAATGACACCGAAGGAGCAATAACGCACTTGCCCTGGTTCCTTATAATTTGGAAATCCTCTATTACCTCTCAGACCTAATGGTTTTTATGTTTGGCTACTACTTATGTATCCTTAAAGACAGTATAACAGCGGGTACAATTTTTCGCAGTGCTGTTCAATGTGTGGAAAGTCATCTCCCTTTAAAGAACGTCTGTCCTCTATTATTTGCCTGTTAAGGCATCGGCACGTTTGCCCAATCGGCCCGTTTGCCCTTGACCGTCCAATGGGATCACAGACACCACACCAACAATACAACGCACAAAACCTGACACGCGTTTTACTCCAAAGCATCCACGTGCCAACCTGACAACCTCCTCTCTACTGCGCTACATATCTTTCCCAATTTGTTTGGCGACGAGAACACAACGTTTTGTTCTTCATAATTTAAAACAAACATTTAAAAATTGAAAATTGTGCATTTTAAGCCCCTTTGAAATG
This sequence comes from Haemaphysalis longicornis, assembly GCF_048455015.1. Classification (NCBI taxonomy): domain Eukaryota; kingdom Metazoa; phylum Arthropoda; class Arachnida; order Ixodida; family Ixodidae; genus Haemaphysalis; species Haemaphysalis longicornis. The sequence goes on from NW_027526361.1 coordinate 197,403,106, forward strand.
TAGCGGCAGTATCCCATGAACTCTGTTCGCTTGAAAAAACACTACCGAGTAATTTTCTGAACTCCTGCCATTTGTTCCAGCGACAGCCAGGTGTGTTTTCAAAAGTGCTGCGATTCAACGGATACGCTGCCCCGATTTTTTAGGGACTGCTCCGCTATTTGTGTGTTCTTGTGTGCTGTAGGATGTTACATACACGTGTGAATTAAAGAGAGGCCAGTTTGTTCTTTATAGGCATTACAGAATTTTCGCAGGAGGGACACGACTATGGCAGTTGTTCGTGCCTCTTATTCCTTGTTATTTGATTACTTGAACGCAAAGAAGGATTGGGAGACTTAACAATTTTGTTTTTATATAGCGTAGTGGAAGAGTCCTCACCTGGATTTAGCGCCACTATCCCTATCCTAAACGAACGCCGCTATCATCAGCGCTCCGTGGCCTAGCGCTTCAACAGTGCCATGCGACATACACAGATCGAACACGACTGCGTGTCTGGGCGGTCGCATACCATTTCTGCTCTCCAAGTTCCCGCCGGTCTTACACACCTTGAGCAAACGTAGGAAGCCACAGCATAACCAAGCCCATGATTCTTTTCTGCAATAGTTTTTTTATTATGGCACTGCTGACATTGCATAGCAAAAAATTGGAAAGTTGTTTGATGTTCCTTACCTTTGCTGGGAAAAACAACGTCTTTGAGGCCATAACAAGGGATACCAAGGGATACTGTTTTTATATAATGCATAGTTGGTTGTGTCTTCATGGTTCATTTGGCGCCTCAAGACAAGTTTTTCAACATAAAGCCCGCAACGCCACGCACTACACAAGAAAGAGGCGTTTACACCATCTGAGAAGAGCAGGCTACCCAAAACTTCAGTACAGAATACTGTAGTGGCAATCACCTTTCATTTCGAAGATATATCATCTGCCAAATTCGGAATTGACATCCGAAGTTTCGCATTGACACGTGTCTTCTGTTATCCACCTGCTCTGTGTTTTAGGGATGCACCCCTGCGGCCCTCTTTCGCACTTTTTTCTGAACATATGGTAGCACAGGGTTTGCCTCGCTTGTGTAAAACGACGCCCCGAACCAATGAAGACATAACATTGCTAGATAGCGCAAGTTTACCTCTCTTTCTTCCTATGTCCCAAGGTTAATACTGGGGCTAGTCGGTTGTACATACTGCCGAAGCAAGTTGATGTAGGACAAACAAATTTAGGACTTAAAATCTTTGTGTTGTTTCGTTTCTGTTATAGGCATCAATCAGCATAATTCAGCTGTATCCTCGGTCCCATTTGACAAGCTGTTGTTTTCATTGTCAGGAGTTTGTCCCAACCAGCCAAAGTTTGGCACTTTTTAGAGGCTACAAGTGCCGAATTTTCGGGCTGAGTTTTGATCTGTGCGCAGTGAACGAAACAGCCCTGTATTCTTATTGCTCCTGCACAGTCCTAGCAAGCGCAGGACAAAGGCGGTCTTTCGTATCTCTTGAAAACTGCGGAGAGTGTGACATTTCTTTTTCCCAGCAGTGCCCTCCGCTCGCGCGACCAGCCGGAACAAACAACTTCAGTATTGCAGCGCGATCCTTCCACATTTGTGGCCACGACAAGAGGACGTTTATAGCGTTTTAATTGATCTGAAAGAAGGGGCAGATTGCGCGAGAGATTGCGAAGTTGATGGTTGATGGTCTCGTGAAGGAGAAAAGTCCCACGTATTTCTCAACATCGGATGCCTGAACCATTTTGTAGTGAACCTGTAACCATTATTTGTTTTTCCGGTTCAGTTTCAGTTGAAGTTCAGCGGGCTCAAAAAATAGGTTGTGTGCAGATTCACTTCCGGCAAAATACCGGTTGGGTTCTCGTTTTCGCTATGGTTCGGTTCGGTTGCGCACTGTGATATATATCTTCTAATCGCACTGTTCATTCAACCGTGACCATGTAAACCTTCACGGCAATAGTGCCTATTAAGCAGCCCTCGATGTAAAAATCTCAAGTGCTCATTATGCCAATGCGTTTGCGCGCAATAAAACGGAATGTCTCTGCAGATGCCCTGTTAGTTATAGGGAAAGTTAAAAGTTGGATTCAGTTTTAAGTAGTTGAATACAAAACTCATCATCTCTTTCTGTCGAAGAACGGTAGTTGTAAAAGTAAGCCGGAAGTATTTAGTCGAAATATGAAGCCAGCGTTTGTGCTCTCCTAGTCTCGCTTCATGTGGCCGTCTTCAAGGTTGCGTTCCACCGTTCTTCCAAGTATGAAGTCCCTGTTGACAGAGATGTCAATGCTTGTGCACCCGGAGTGATCGTAAAAACGGTACGCTATTCAGCACCCAGGATCTTATAAGGATGTCTGTGTCTGATGGGGCACCCCAAATATAAATAAGAAGCGTTTCATTGTTCTACCAATGACGAACCTAAAAATGTTTCACTTCCTGTAAACGAAAGCAATAAATTCGTCGCTCAGATATCAATGTTGCAGAGTCCGTGTTGTATGAGAACTGTGTCGTATTTATCAAGCTATATTATTCAGATATGTTGGTTGTAACTCCTCGGGCGATGAATGTTAGCATTAAAAACCTGGTTTGAAGCAAACTAGAACTAGATTACATAAAACAACTGTAAGTCGTTCATTTTATTCTGTGGAGCCCACTGAATGTATTACGTGGCCCTTGCCCATCCCCCGTGTCCAAGCCCGCTTTCAAAAGTGGTGCTGAAAGCAGCCGCATGAAAATGAGCGCAATTTAGTGTGGCTGCGTCAAAATGGTGCCAACGAAAAGACCAGGAAACCTGCGACAAGAAATAAAAAACAACCAAGAAGTGTTTTGGTGGTGAGGGAAAGAAATTAAAAATATTATGGGCAATCTCACAGTACCGCTTCTGATGAATTTAATCAGGACTGCACTGCTCTACAAAACACGAAGGTGTAAAATAAAATCATTAAACACGTATCATACCCTTTTGGGCCACTAACGAGGCAGGAGCTCATGTCGGTTACTTTTCTCACTCAAAGAACAGAAACCTCTTTTGGTGTAAGTGAGGCTTCTTTTTGCTTGTTTAGCCGCTGACAATCATGCTTCTCAGATTTCTAGCATGGTCGTTGCGCAGCCACGTATCGAAGAAAAGAGAGTGGTCCGCCTATTTCAAAAGACGCCCGGAGAATTATGGCTGCGAACGCAATAGTTCTTCACACCAGAATACCCGCCCTCAGGGCAGCCATTAAAGTAATTCTGCAAAGACAGCCGCCCTGTTTCTTGGGGACAAAAGGTCTTACTGTAAGCCGCTAGGCGCGTGGGAACTCATTTAATTGAAGAAATCCTAAAACTGAGGTATTTACGCAGCCTGAAAATAATGAGATAAAAGTAATAAACAGCTATGGCATGTTCCTGCACGAAAGTAGGTTTTGTAGATGAGTGTTTACTTTAGTCTAAGTTCATTTATCAAACAGCTACAGTTAACCGTCCAGCAAGTGACAGAATACGGGGTCATTGAGGTTTCTTTATTCGACTTCGACAAAATGCGTACCTACTTATATTTATACAACTGCAAATCATCCGGTTTGGGGGAATTAAACATCATCTTTAGTAACGGACCAAAAGATCTTTGTAGGAGATAAAAAAATAACTTGAGTCTTGTGCTCACTTGTTAGTAGCGATGTTTTTGGTATAGGGTTGGAACTTATTTTACCGCTCACAAAAACTTTCTTATTTTGTGTTTCAATGCCTTTTAAGTACAATAATCAAATATTTATTTATTGGAGTGCATTGGTTTTCGAATGTAGGTCACAGATTGGGTTGTGTGTTTTAGATGCTTCTCTTCTGTTGCATTTTGAGTATAATTTTGGTATTTTAGTTTTTCCTCTGACAGGGCTTGATCGCTTTGTAAAGTTCACAATAAAAAAAGAGCCGTTAACTCGGACTTGCGCTGTAAAGAACTGTTTTCATATACCTTCTAGATGGCACCAACTGCAGAAATTATCAGCATAACTTTGTATAGATAACTAAATTGAGCTTAACAAGCTTATTGTTTCAAGGAATAAGGCCATCAGTAGAATAAACAAAAAGAGCTTGACACCATTTTTTCAAACATGGCGGCAAGAATCCGGCCTAACGAAACAAGTAAACGCATAACCTGTCATCATACATTTCTCTAGCGAAGGACATCGCTTCTGAAACGAACACCTTGTAAGGAGCCAAACGCACGTCTTACATTTCCGCATTATTTGGGGGTGGCAAGGATATCAATTAACCTGTGCTTTTTACAAGACTGCCACTTGGAGCGTGCAGCAATCAATCGCCAATTGAGTGAAAAACCCGTCGTCCGGTGTTCGGTGTCCGTCTCAGCGAAGCGACCTCAAAACCAACTTTACTTCGACGTGTTCCGTTGACCTTCCCTCGCATTTAAAAATAACTGCTCGCCATCCCGCCCTGCGAAAGGGCATGTCAACCATAACCACTGCCATAACCTCCAAACATAACCTCCACCATAACCACTACAAATGGTTATGGTGGAGGCTATGAAATGTTTCTCATCGTCTGGGCAGGCTTGTCACTTGTGCTCGGCTAGTGCCACTAAATAAGGGTACGGAGTACAAGAACTCTTTTCTCCTACTGTTCCATACCTCCGCCGTGATCATCGGTCAGTTCCCCTTATGTGACATCTGTTTACACTGCCATGGTTCATGAGCGCCATCGTTTCGTTGTTTTTGCGTTTTAGTTGGTCAACTCTGGTAGGCCTAGCTTGTCCTCCCTGCTCTGAGGCTGCGCGCCACTGCCGTCGTTCCAAAGGCCAATTAAAGAACATGGTTTTGACAGCATTCAGCAGAAGACAGCATTGTGCAATCAGGCCGTTTTGTTGCATCTAGGGTAGTGTTGTTAGCAAACGACCCTGTCAAAGTTAACAGCCAGGGCATAGATGCGGCAAACTCACAATACTGATAAACTCCAAAATGGCCGCCGTTGCTGATATGCGTGCCCAAGTGGTGGCACACTATACGTTATCTTCTGACACTACCCTCAGCTTCTCTGATGATGATGATGATGATGATGATGATTAGTGGCTTTCCCTTTGTATCGGGGCGTCGGTTGTCAGCAACCGACTTTCCTGTTTTATTACGTGTACTTGCCCTACTCCCAGCTAACCTATAGATTTGCTTCCTTCCTTCCATCTCTCCCTCTTTTCTGTTTCAAACTCATCGCCCCCACCCCCCTTTTTTCTCCCCTCGCTGTTCTAAATTCTCGTCCATATGATTACTCCGCCTGCGTACCCATCCCTTCCCTACTTTTCCTCCACCACCACTCCAGTCGCCTCTTCGTCACCTCTATGGCCTTGAAGTTGAGGTTCCCCCTCGCCCCAAATCCCAAAGCCTCCGCTAGCGTCATTTCCCCTTCACCCCGCGGTGGCCGTATCTCTGTGCAGCTCCTGACAATATGGTCTATAGTTTCCCGATCACTGCCGCAACAAGCACACGTTTCATCCTGCTGCCTGTAGCTACCCGTGTATGCCCGGGTTCTCAGACGCCCTGCCCGTGCCTCGAAGAGCAACGCACTGCCTCTCGTATTGCCATAGAATCCCTCCTTCTTAATTTCCCGTTTCTCTGCCCTATAAGACTCAAGGGTTTTTTACGCTTCCATTCTCTGTGCCCACTTCGTCGTCTCTGGCGGCAAAAGCTGTGTCCTGCCTAGCGGGCCATGCGCTCGCCGTCGTGGGCATAAACTGATCGGCGAAAGAGCAATACATGATTGTCAACGTTCAGACGTGTGACCATTAAGAAGCATTTAGCCGGCTTTAGAAAAGTATTTGGCGCACACGCTACAGACCCGCAGCCATAAAAGCGTCCTTAGCTAGCTACATAGTGACATATGGCTCCGAGCCTCTAGCCGCTTATGGGGAAGCGTTATCCCATTAAGCTATAAACGAGCAAGCAATATTTTTCATGCCGCTGATTTCAAAACAAACTTATAATGCGTACAACTATGAAACAGGTTGGATGAAGATGATGATGTTGAATAACTGGTTATGTAAAAGTAGTTGTTTCATACCGCGAGTAACTAATTTGTACGAACAATATTTGAAAAGTAAAATTCATGGCATGTACTGACTAACGCTCAAACGCAGGCTGCAACTTTGGATACTGCGCCGTCATCAAAGCTTGCAAATGAACGTTGAGCGCGGGACCCAAGTTTGGACTTACCGTCAGCGGGAGATCGCTGCCGAAGGCAGGTAAAAAAGTCGGCCTTATTAAACCCTCCTCTCTCAGACTCTACGCAAACTGTAAATAACTTTCGCGGCCTACAATACCCGCGAACTCGGCCAGGGAAATGGCTCCAGCTGCGACCACCCCCATTGCATCTCCAGTGCGACCCAATTAGAAATTAGTCAGAGTAGGGGTGAGCAGGACAAAAGTGACCCACGTAGGACCAAACACGTTCAGAAAGGACACTCGTGGAACAGATAAAAAAGGTAGAGGGGATGGGCTTGCTTCCTGCCATATACGTGGTTGTGTTTGTTTGACAGACCGGTTTTTGGCGATGGATACGACTCAAAGCTTTCGTTGAAGGCAAGGCGTCAGACGTCCGGCTCTACGTTAGTATTTGTGGCCGCAGTAACGACAGTGACAGACAGTTTTTCCCTGAGCACTGAGAACAGATATATTTATTTCCAATCAAGGAAACAAAACATTAGGTGATCTTGTTGTGACCAAATAAAGAGAATTACCAGCGAACAAGTTAGAAAAAGTAGAAAGAACGCCCGTATCTCTCCCTATATGCTAGCACGATGCACCCGCTTATACCAGCATGTTCTCAGTCAGCCAGATTTTGTGTCTTTGTTGTGCGCGTGCATGTCTCGTGTTGTTGCTTTGTGGCGGGAATTTCAAATTGGACCGTAGTGTGCGCGTGTAGATGTAGTGACGCAAAGCAAATGTGCTGCTCCTCGGTGTCGCAACTTTTCCCTGCGTATAGTGACTCTGTCCCAATTATTTCAACATGAAATCCTGCAAAAATGGATACCTGCGATACAACAATATGAATATCATCTGACTAAAAACTTCAGGGTGTACGTTCCCAGAAACTGAAGATGCAAGACGTGCTGGAGTCTTTTTGTTCATTTAGAATGTTTCCAAACTTACCGGCACCGCATGGGCATGGGCAACGTATTCACAACGGCAGATTTTGGTGCAGTGATGTGCAAACACTTATTTTTTGCAAACTGGGAAAACTTACAGGGAACTAACTTAGCAGACTGAGTTTTTGTAGTTTTATTTATAGTGCATTTCCATTTTAGCACCGGTGCTTCCGGCGTCGCGGGTTAAGTAATGAGTCTAGTGAAATAGTTTTGAGTGTTTTTTTTTTCTGCTGACTTCCCAGTGCCCGTTATGTATTAGAGTACCGTCGGGCGTCCGTAGACAGTGAGCCGCTTAGTGTGAATGTCGAGCGGGTGACGTAAGCATGAGCCAGAGTGTTGGAATACATGTTATCTGCGTTTCGATCAACGTATGTGAGTATCCGTAGACACACGGCGAAGGGGCGTAGATATTTTCTCTTTTTGTAACGAATTGGATTATTAAATCCTGTAGTTTTACTGTCCGTGAAATCCTGTGTTTAAGCCTTTTTTTCATTAAAGCTGACGAAGTGTTTCCAATCATCACCGTGTCCTCCTCCCTATCAGGTTTAAAGTTAACGGAGCATGTATACAGAATGCAGATAAACATACAACCGATGAAGTGCCAGAAGAGAAGTTCTAGAGATGCGAAAGATTTTGTGGGCACGGCTACGGCCTCTGGTTTCAAAAGGGCTAAACGACATGCCGTAAGACTATGCTCAGTCATTTATAGAACAATAATAAGATTCCTATATACAGACACTGATAAGATTATAGAAAGCGCTAAAGACACCCATAGGGATACCGATAACAAGGGCTAAAGGCAGCCATAAAAGCGGTATAGCTAAACTATTCATATACCCATAAAAGAAGCTGAAGACACCCGTATAGATTGTGATAAGAAGAGCTTAATACAATCATAGAACCGGCTATAGAAGAAGCTAAAGACAGCCATAGAACCTGAAATAGAAGAAGAATAAGACACCCATACGGATATCGATACAAATTACTTCAACCAACCGTAGATCTTGGTATAGAAACAGCTAAAGACACCCATTTGAATGTCGATACTAGTAGCTAAAGACAGCCATGGAAACAGCTATGGCTACTTGGGCCAAATAGCTAAAGTCAGCCTTAAAAAGGATTTTTATAGATAATCATACCATCTTTTTATGAGATGTGAGGTCTCAATGGGCATATGATTATATGGTCATATGAATGTCAGCTCTCAATGACTGTTGAAGAACCAAGACGAGGACAGCGGGACGTGGGTGAATCTCTAATGGCGGATGGAACTGCACAGTGATGGTGATTTTGGGGGCACCTGCCAATAGCCACCTCTTCTTTCTCTAATATTTGTAGCAATGATGTTTCATGTGCCGCCGTGCTGTAATACGTGGAGCACCAGCTTTGTGAACTACCAAGGCACAGTAACGGGGCTCATTCAAATAATAGGTGCTCCATTACAAGGACACCATTACACGTATGCACCATCACGACAATGCAGAATGCAACTGAAAGTAAACTGTGAGTGTGATGTCTAGAAAACACAGGCAGAACTGATGATGAATTTTCAGAACCTTTGCTCTTGATAGCGAGACACCAGAATGAAGACACGGGTCGTTTGGGAAGGCTTTCGCTTCTTTATGCCCCCAGAAATAAAGGAAGAGGTGGGAAAGAGTATCTTCTTTGCACTCTATCGTGCCAGCGTACAAAGCTCCAAAACGTCCGCGCGTTGGCGCTCACTTGACGCTGCGTATAAATTGTTACCTGCTTTTATGCCCAGCTGTCGCAGTTTTCATTACAACTATAAAATATGTAATTTTTCGTATTTTAGGAAGCAAACATTAACGATTTTTGTAAATTTTTATGCTGCTCAATGCGTCATACAACGCTAGTTCCTCAGTGTGAGCTCAGAAACGCGGCTAGGAATAATGCAGCCTCTACGTAATAACGATATCTGCGGAGAAACAGTCAAATAGCCAACAGTGGAATTGCGCCAAAAATAAGACAGAGACGTTTCCTGCATCGTTTGCTATCCTCTTCATTGAAATTATAAGTGCAAAAAAGGGAGCTCGGAAACATCTTGTCGCCTCGGCCTATTTGCAGAAAAGCATTATTTTGCAAGCGGTCGCGAAGATTGTGGTACGGGCTGAGAGTGCCGTGTGATACAATACACGGATAACCATAAGGTTCAAGTTCAAGTTCAAGTTTATCTCACTTTTTTGCATAACATAAGCGAATACAATGACAAAAGAGGTCCAGAAGTTGAGAACTGTATGGGGGACCTCGTTACAATAAACTTACACCCTTGCTCCATGAATTGTAATGGTAGCGTCACACAAGCTACGGCTTCCCAAAGGCCTGTGGAGTACAAAAAGTCAGAAAACAAGAAAAATCCCCTTCCATTGTAGAAAAACTTGACCGCGTATCTGCTTAATGGCTGCAAATGGCGTCGAAAGACGATAGTTTTCTCCCACCTCTGCCACGTAAATGCCTCTCGTTCCTCCGTTAAGCCTTTCCACGCTAAAGAGAGACGAGGTTTTCTAAAGCCAATTCATAATTCCCGCCTTCCACGTCCCGCGCTTTCTACTGGAACCTTTTCTTATTGTTGAAACTGTAACACCACGCTCTCCAGTCCCGCGCGTGCTCTTTCGTATTTTTAACTTAAAAATTTTTAAACGCCTATTTTTATTCGCTCTAGAAAGTATCAATAACGCATTCATTTTGAAATCAAGTTACACTGACTGTACCACTTGTGCATTGATGCTCTGCCCCAAATATGCCCAATGTTTTCTTTTCGCTCAGCAATGCTAACAAGCACAATTGTATTTCTAGATTTGGCGCTTTGGCAAAGTCTTACTTGTAGAGGGTTCCCGCTCAATCATTTGTTAAACTTTTGGCCAGAAGACTGAATCAAGGTACAGCCAGACAGACCGACATACGGACACACAGAAATAAAAACGGACCAAAATTTTGATGTCCGAAAGAGACCCTTTGTTCTTAAACAGATTAGGTTCTTTAACGTACCGTTTTCTGAATATCGGAAGCATTATTTTTCGCTGATAAATGCTGTGCACGCGTGTCTACGTCTGTACTCCACTGAGAGTCTCGATGATGATGATGTTCGCCTTCGCCATCCCGCCATCTTCCTGTCCGGTGTGTTATTTTGGTAACTTTTTCTTATAGATAAAATGACCACCTCGACAAGAATGCCGGCATCGGCATATTTATTGTGCTTCTGAATTCTTCGACGAGCACAGGGGCCTTCCACTCCTTGAGAAGCTGACGTATGTGGTGACGCTTCGTTCTGCTGGGATAGTGGGAATGCCAGTAAGTCCTGCAATTGCGTTGCCGATCTCCCTGGCTCAGTAAGAAAGAGCGATTTCAGTGCATTTTTTGCTGGGAATGAGACATCCTCACGCACTTCCGTGGACAGCGTAAGCAGCTGCTGCCGGGTACCCGAGGCGTCTTGATGTTTCGTTTATCTGCCGGCGCAGTGGGCAAACGCCCAGACCCCACATCATTTGCGAAAGCACAGAAAGGGTGTTGGAGTGAGGAGCCCTTAGCCAATACCCTTCCTGCTTTTTTGCTTCGAATTCAGGTCGAGCGCTTGAGTTTTATTTCTCGTTTTCGTTTGGTACCGTGCAATTTTTGTTGGAATGATTTTATTTTCTTTGTGTCAGATATATAGTTGTAGGAACCAAACAAGCAAATATCAGTGTTTTACGTACATTTTTCTAAGTTCATCTATCTGACAAGCAATTATGCGCTTTCGTTACAATCCCATGTGCTTATAGCCCTTAGCGACATTCGCGCTGCCTGCGAATGTATCCTACTGCTAGTATACGCACTACATCTATGCATGTGTGCAATTCGTTGCGCTTCAATTTAGCGAATACCGGACATCTCGACCAGGTACACACTGCCTAAAGTACCAGACAAGCATTTTATCAAACACTTCAACGTACCTGTAGAATCAGGGGGCGGCAATGTTCTGATACAGCGATTGCAATTACTTGCGTTTAATAGCCTTATTCTGCGGCCCAGTGTACATGTGGGTGGTACGGGGCTGAAATAGGCCTTTTTCGTTACTCTCAACCACAGCTTCCTGCACTCGATTCTGAACGCCCTCGTTCGGGAGCTCTGAACAAACTTTGTGATATGGAGTGGCAATGCTGCGTACCTCGACCTCCCATACGTAAGCTGTTGTAGCCTTTATGAGCGCCGGGTGATGTGCTCTGTCTCTGTCTACTAAGAAAAGGGCCCCCGCATATTTGGCAGCATCAGAGAAGTTACTCAATCTAATACGTCGAACCCGGTTGTACGCTATGTCTGGTGGTTTCTTAAAAACCATTCGCTAGAAGTAATACGGACGCGAAATATGTCTGCAGAAACGTGAGCTTTTCGATGCTACTTGCCATGCTTTTCGCAAGCTACAGAACCTCCCCTACTTCCTCCTCAGAAAATACTTTCCAAATCTCTCGAAGTAACTTCTATTCCGGGAACTGGTTCGGAACTTTGTAAAACGTGCCGTCGCTTGAAAGTCCACGAGTAGAACTCAAAAATTTACTTAAGCGTTCTTCACAACCGGAACAACATTGGCCATCTTCAAAATAACGCCACCTTATGAGAGTCACTAATTTCCTCATAAGGGATAACTTTCTATTTCCCAGCAAACGAAATATTACTCGCGTGTTCAGGAAGGTTACCAAGACTAAACACATTATACACACATGAAACCATTATGCCTTACCGGAATGATCAAAGTTGGTTTAATCATATGTGAAATCTAACCGTATGTCCAAATCCCACTGTGGGGCTTCAATTGCCAGTTACCAAGTTAAGGGCAGATCTCTAAAGCGTTCCAGGGACAGTTTACGTTTAGATATTGTATTCCGACTGTAATGCTAGGATCATTCCAAAGGAAGAGAGGAGTTGTCTTTGCCGTCGTTTGCGGGTGTTTTCTGGTTTTCTGTGCGGCCTATGGACCGTATTACTTAGAGGTATTTCTTAGAGATGTAGAGGTAGTTCCTCTAAGAGAATTTCTTCACAGTCGGTCTGTCTAAACGCTGTGGTGCGTATATATTGCCGAGAACTGAGGATTGGATTTGTTTTTTTGTTTTGTTTTCACTGCCACGCTACGCCGGGCTGGGTTATCGATGTTCCAACTCAAGCCCGTGTTCAATTCATTCTTTATAAGGCCGCGCGGGCTATCTCATGTGATAGCCACAATGTTTCGCCGTAACGCCACTAGCCAAGAATAGTATCCTTTGATCTACAGTGTTCTCGATGTAATTCGACGGTTCGAGAAACACCCGGGCAGAAAAATAAATGCCCAAAGAGCAGACGCCGGGGCGTTCGATTCGCCGACACTCGCCTGCGCACATCACTGTGTATGTTTTTAGGTTTTTAAGGGAGCGCAAGTTCGCTCCAATACACTCCAATGTTTTTTGTTTCAACGTTTGTTGTTTCAATGTTTTTTGTTCAAAACAACTGCGTCCTCTTCGGTTTCGTGACAATATACTGTCATTCTCTTAATAGTATTTTTAAGATCAGGCGTAAATCACGTGATAATATTCCAACCACGGATATACTTAAAAAACAGGCTCAATGGTAAAAAATTGCAGCCCGTCCCCGTCCAGAAACAGGGGTGGACACAAAATTTGACCTCAACAATAAAAAACCCAAAATCTAAACACGATTACCACAAAAGTAAAACAAAAACACTTGTCGAAAAATCGAAAACCAACGACAATGCAAGATTTGTGATGGATGAAAACAAAACCCCTTTATTTTGCTAAGCTTTATCCGAACGCAAATGTTTGGTATACGTTTTTTTAAATCCTACAAATCAAGAACGTTTACGTTCGTCAGTCGCTCCCCGCACGTTCTGGAGGGAAATACACTCCGCGTATCTATAAGGCGCTAGAAGGTGAACTGCCCAATAAGAATGAGTGACTACCGGTGTGATGTTGCATGATGCACGCTTATTGGTTCCAAATGTGGCGTGATATAGCGCAACCTTTCAACGCGCGCGTCCCCGGATCTTCGCACTGCGAGCGACAGCTGCGCCCACGCTCAAACTGGCGCCCACTCAACACGTCATCCCTTCCCAATCCCAGAGTGGGTACGTTTAAAAACCTTCAGGAAACTAATCATCAGCATCATCACCACTATCCTAGCTTATGTGGATAAAGCGGGCTTTACCGCAAAGAATTTCGGCGTACACCACAACATTCAGCGCAAGTCAGCAAATACAAGCTTCGAAAAGCGAAAACGCCCGTGTGTACAAGATTTCGGTGCACGTTCAAGGGCTCAGGAGAGTAAAATTATTTTGGAGCCCTCTACTACGGCCCAACGCATCGCCCCGGTTACGTCGGCGAGTTAAACCCTTCAATTAATTTATCAGAAAATGCAAGCTTCGCCGGAAAAACATCATTGGTCGCTTCATGTCGGGAGCCTTGCAATAATATGGCTTTTTTGGTTGGATGTCCTGAAAAGGATTTAGTTTGATGCAGGGAAGGTGCTTCCAGTGAAGTACGCTTTCTATTTGCTGCGCAGTTGAAATAATTCAATGTAGGTTCGTTTTTATTCCTAACATTGAGCTTTTGGGTACTTAAGAATGCATTTATTGTATTTTGGGCTCCGAAAACTCTACTCGTGTTAGTCCATTAGGTGATTTCAGTGTGGGCATATCTTGACGCAAGCCAGACACCAAGAAAGCACTGTCACATTTTATTCCCAACTGCAACTTCTTATTTTGTCGTTTTTGTTCAGGAAACTACGCTGCAATACGCAGGGTGATATTGGTTCGCAGTTTACATTGATTTTTAGCCAAGTTTTCAATCAACCTCGGGCAATCACTACATTGTCATTTTAATGCCCCGGTAGTCATTCCAGCTTGCAGGGTGACAACTGTGAGTGAAATATTCGCATTCTTATCCCGTCCCATTTACACTCACGTCGTAAGAAACCCGTCAAAAACTAACGGAATTCTCACTTCACCGTGCACACACAGCTGCGAAATCTCTTTGCTGCCACATTCGGTTCCGGGCCGTGGAGGGCGCTTTTCTGATGGAGGTGAAAAGCGAAAACGCCCTTGTGTTTGAGATTTCGGCGGTCGTTAAAGATCCCCAGGTGGTCGTACTAATTCCGGAGCCCACCTCAAGGGCACGCCTCATTGCCGGTATAGCGTCGACAGTTAAACCCCACAATCAATCAAATCTTTTCTGTCATAGCGTTATATGGGTAATATAAAGATCGCAATTCGGCTGCCAAACGAATGAGAAACGATATTTCAGAGCAGCAGTGGCAATCATCCCTGATATCACCTTACTCACTGGGTATGAATCTGCTATCATGGAAGGTGTTGAGAGCGCGTCAGCCCGCTCGCTGAACCAGGTTTATATTCGTGCAACTGCCATTGCGAATGCTCTAATAACCGTAATCTACTTTAGCAGTGCACTTTTGTTTTGTTGTATGTTATTGCGTTCCCCAAACTGCCATATGTGATGCCACTCTCAGAAAAAGGAGATCACGTGAGGTTTGTGCGTACAAAACGAGGAGCCAACGAAAAAAATCCACAAAGAGCCCCGCATGTCATGAATATCGTTTTTCTGCTGAAAATAACAAAAAACAAAAACAAAATTGGCAGCGTTCTTGGCGGTTCGCATATCTGTATGAGTAAGGCGCAAACAGTAAGGCTACAAGGAGCACTATTCATCACACGCAGCGCTTTTTTAGAATAAAAACGTCATATACAGAACCTCATTTATTTGCGGGCACTAATATATAGATCAGACGAGTAGATGCATAAAGATAAGGCTGCGAGAACACACATCCAGTTTGAAAGAATGGCTGTACACACATCTGGCAACGCATAATGCTCAATATACGAACAGCAAACGTTGGACCCGACGAAAACAGTGTTTTATCACCATGACTGAACTACAGCGGGAATTACAAATCTGTAATAAAAAGAGAATGGGCGAGTCAAAAGTCTTTCGCCTTATCCGAAAAGGCGAAAGACCGTTGAGTCGACGGGTGAATGGTTAGCAGCGGCGGGAAACAATAACATGTGCAGCCATTTGGAAAGAAAGAAAAAGGTTTGTTGGCATGCAGTGCCCAAAACCCACAAGTAAAAAGAAGGCCAGATGTGCATTTTTTCATATACACCAGCCCAATGTGTTAATTTTGAATCGTAAAAAAATAAACCTTACAACGACTTTAGGCGCCTAACGCGTGGAAGAAACTATTTCATCTTGCTTTCCGAGGCCGCCTCGTTACGACAAGAGAAGGAAAATGCACACACGTTTTTGGAAGGTTGCAAAGAAATAAAAAAAAACGAGAAAAGCGGTACCCTAACCCCCAAAGTAGGCACTGGAGGAGGGTTTGTAGCTGGGCTACTTACCCGCCGCGGTGGCTCAGTGGCTAAGGCGTTGCGCTGCTGAGCACGAGGTCGCGGGTTCGATTCCGGGCCGCGGCGGCCGCTTTTCTGATGGAGGCGAAAAGAAAAACGCCCGTGTGTACGAGATTTCGGCGCACGATAAAGATCCCCAGGTGGTCAAAATTAATCCGGAGCCCTCCACTACGGCGCGCCTCATCGCCTGCGTTGCGTCGGCGCGTTAAGCCCTACAATCAATCAAGCTGGGCTACTTGGTTCATTGCATGAAGTTGAACAGCGCATGGACGGGACTAAGGGCAGAGACGACAAACATGGGCGCTGACTAACAACTGTTTAATTTTGTAAAGAAAGAACATTTATACGGGTGCAAAAATTAGCATGGTTAGCAGAGAACGGATTGCAGAACGCGGGAAGGCATGGCAAACAGGCACGGAAGCTCTTATTCAGCATGCGCGCGAAGATATGGGCGAAACATTGGCTCCTCTTATCCGGCAAGATTCGCGAGTTCCTTATCCAGCAAAGCCACTGAAGGTGTGCTGTCGCATGACTATCCTCTGCTGTGAATGAGGAATGCCTCGCATATTTCACGTGTGCGCTGGTCTCTTTACCTTTTCAGGACACGGCAGGCTTCAAAATCAGGCATGCACGACTTGCAAGCATACTGCCTGTCCCTGTTTTCAGCGAGTTGGCATGTTCGCGCAGCCTGTCATTGAGACATCGTCCCGTCTTGCCTATGTACGACTTTTTACGGGACAGTTGTATTTCATATACGACCGCTTCTTCGCACTGGACGAAGGGCGTGGCGTGACTCTTAGTGCAGTGCTTGCATGCTTCCTCCTGGTTGACTCTCTTGCAAGCCCGCCAGCTTGTTGGGCGCTGAAAAAAGAAGATCCACACCAGAGCGGCCGACGATCTTCTTCAGGTTATGACATACGTCATGCACGTAGGAATGACCGCTCTCTTCTTGTGCTCGTCTTGCGGGACCTTCTCTGCGGCCGTGTTGCGCAGATCACCCATGATTCTGTTGGCTACGCTGTGTAGGAGCTGTTCGGGATACCCGGCGGATCGGAGACGCTGGATTTGAGTGTGGAAACTAATGTCAACTGTGTGCCCACATGACCTGGAGAGAGAATTCTTAAGAGTAGAGGTGGCTACCGCCCTCTTCACGTACTTGGAGTGCGCCTATGACTGCGGTAGGAGGGACTTCTTTGATCGAGGAGCGTACGTCCAGCAGACGTGGTGTCGGTCTAGGTGCAGCCGTACATTGAGGAATTGAAGCTCACCATTTGTCGGTTCCTCTTTGGTCAGGTCGAATTCTCCGAGGACATGACAAAAAATTTTGTACAACTCCCGCACTTTCTGGGCACTGCTCCCGACGGCTGCTCTGAAAATCATTAAAAAGTCGTCCACGAAGCTGAATACCTTCTGAACAGCGGACTCCTTGAGTGCCTCCTGTAGCTTCCTGTCAAGCTGCGCCAACACCAACTCGCTGAGAATGGGGGCGAGGCACGAGCCAATACACACTCCCTTCTTCTGGACGAATAGCTGATCTCTGAAGTGAACAAAGATGGACTGAAGGTAGTACTCAAGCAATTCAAAAAAGCCGCCGATGCTTTTGCATTCTGGAACATGCATTCTGGAACTTGGTCGCAACGTACGAATCAAAGCCGTCTTGTACTGCTTCAAAAATAGTGTCGTGGGGCTGCGAATAGTAGAGGTCTCGCACGTGGACAGACAAGGCGTGTACGTCACTTGGCCTCTCTTCTTTCAGAAAGTCTGACACTTCTTGCGGACGTATGACGAGGAAGGGATCGTCTATGGCAAGTACGCAGATTGACTTTTGTAGAAAGGTGCCTATGCACCGCTGCCATGTTCCTCTTTCTGACACAATTGCCCTGAAGGGGCAATCAGTTTCGCGGGTCTTGGAAGTGAAGAAAATGCTCAGGCTGGAGGCCTTGCTGCTCCTAACCGAGGACGACAGCTTCTCGAGGCCCATACCCTCACAAAGCTTCAGGGCGTGCTTCTTCACTTTGGATTCTTTCACGCTATGGACCAGCTTTTAGTTTCTCTGAATAGTGGCTCCGGCCTTCTGGTATTAGATGGAGTCAGGGGCCACCTCAATCCCGCCTTCCTTGTCGGACTGCAGCAGTTTTAGGTTGTCCTCCCGCAAAAACGTGACAACACTATCAGTCCGCATACCTTTGTTGCTCTTCACTGCAGCAGGAAGGATGTCGACGCCTTCGTTAATGCTCCTGTCGACGTCTTCTGCAGTTGCCCTCGAAGCTGTGCTCCTCACCAGAGACAACATTTGGTTCTTATCCATCCTAGGTTGAACGCAGAACTTCGGTACATGCTGCAGAACACTTTTTACACGATCCGGTACGTCAGCGCTGCCCAGCACAACGAGGGTGTGCGTGGTGGGTGGTGGACGCGTCTTTCTTGGGAGAGAGCACAGCAGCCTTTGCCAAGCGAATTTGGTGGCCTGTCATGCAATGCGAAGTTATCGGGAGAGGCGCCGAAGGCCCCCACCAGCAGGAGCCTGTCGGAAGCACGCCACCCGCAGGCACTCCCTGAAGAACCTTATTTGTTGATGGGTCTCCGCATGAAGAATGCGACATATGCGTAGGCCATGTCCTTGCGATGGCGCCAGAGGTCCTATGCTTGTCCAGCATGCTTGTCCAGCATGTGCTTGTCCAGCATGTGTACAGCACGGACACGCTTGTGCAGCATGTGAAAACGTGCAAGTCGTGCGTGCCTGATTTTGAAGCCTGCCGTGTCCTGAAAAGGTAAAGAGACCAGCGCACACGTGAAATATGCGAGGCATTCCTTATTCACAGCAGAGGATCGTCATGCGTCAGCACACCGTAATGGCTTTGCTGGATAAGGAACACGCATATCTTGGCAGATAAGAGGAGCCCATGTTTCGCCCATATTTTCGCGCGCATGCTGAATAAGAGCTTCCCTGCCTTTTTTCCATGCCTTCCCGCGTTCTGCAATCCGTTCTCTGATACCCATGCTAATTTTTGCACCCTTATATATGTTCTTTCTTTCCAAAATTCAACAGTTGTTAGTCAGCGCCTGTTTTTGTCATCTCTGCCCCTAGTCCCATCCCTGCGCTGTTCAACTTCACCCAAATTAGGCACAACACAAAACAATTACAATACCATCGCAGCATTGAAAAAAAGAGACGAACCAAGGCGAAAAACGCTTTCTGGGATCGCAACCTAACCAGGTTTCCTGGCGTTATAAAACCAACTTCTATGGCATTCCATTCCTCACGTGATCTCTCGCGTGCGGTTATCCTCTCCATTCTACGAGCGTTCGCGTCTGAAGTGAGGGCACAGACGCCGAGTTTGGGCAGTATATGAAGGCTGCGTATACAACAATCCGAGCCTGCCAGTCACGGGGCAGTTTCAGCGGCATCTACAGAACCCCATGTGAGGTGGAACAGCGGGGTCTTTCACGAAGGCAGAGGTGGCGCTAGCACTGCTGTTTCTCCAGCCTTGCAAGACTAATGCAAGCTGCGCCAATTTTTAGGTGCGACGCTCAGAGCATCTCTTATCGGCGGCCAGCTCGTTCCTGCGTGCGTCCGTTGTTGCACGCGTGCGTCCGTTGTTGTCCGCATGCGTCCGTTGTTGTCCGCAGCCACTCTCCCCCTCTCCTCTCCGATAGCGAACACTCTCTCGCGAGGGGCATTGGATTGGCTTGGCTTGGCTTGGCTTGGCTTGGATTGGATTTGGATTGAAGTGGATTGGATTAAAGTGGATTGTGTTGGATTGTGTTGCGTCATAGCCGCGGCACTCTTTCCGCGGTCTTCTCTCCTTCGGGCGGGCTGCGCATATAACCGGTGTGCCGCTCTCCGGCGGCCTTTCGGTCGACGGTTGCTCTCCGCTTGCGCTTGAACCCCCCTCAGCGGCGCATCACAGCAGGGTTCTCGTGAGGGGAAGTGAGCGTAATTTTTTTGTTGCGTCCTCGTTTTTTTCGCGGAAAGGGGGCATGATGAATTGACACCATCAATCCCGAGTATCGGGCGTATCGCAGAAGTGAATTGTGCAGGCCATGCGTTTGCCACACTCTACGATACCCTAACCTTTTATTCAACAGGAACAAAGCCTTTAGTACGTTTCTCAGGTTTGCGGTGATAATTTACTTCTGTTGCCTACACCCACGAGTTTCCATCATGCCTTGAAATCCCTGTACAGCATGATTTCTGTTATCCCTAATGCTTATCGTACTTGAGTTTGCTTTTGGTATCTTTGCACAATTTTATGGATAAAACTTCAAACTTTTGTTCATTTCTGATTTCTAAGAGCTTCGTGTTTTTTTGTGTGCATTTCATTGCACTCAGTAGGCTGTCTTTTGTTTTGTCATGGCTGGACGTCTTGATGCGAAGAATAAATACTTGGAGGCATCAACGTCACAGAGTAATTTACAATGCCTACAAGGGTGTCATGCTGGTGTATGTCAAACCGGTAAAGCTCTCGCAGCACTTAGCCGGATACGTCAATTTAAATTGGCTACTCGCCTGAAAGCGCCGTCTTGTCGGTATGCCTTACAAGACTCGCGAAGGTTACACACGCTGCCACCATCAAACCATACATGGTAACAAAACCGACTTTCAGACTATTCTTTTTCACTATTTCTAAAAAGAGCGAGGGTTACTGCATGAGGCAAAGCTTTAGCGGTGGCTTGAGGACGCGGTGTGCAACGCCGTAAATTTTCTTGGTGACCAAAACGCAGATATCACCTACTGTAAAACATTTTACAGTCGTTGGTATCACAAGTTAAAAGTTCAGTTTACCGGCAATGAAATACGAACAGCGAAAACCGGAAATTTTCATCGTATTGAAGTTTCACTGCTCACCACTTTGGCATGAGGCCCATACATGTCCTACTAAGTATAGTAGCTAGCCTTGAACCAATCGACTTCCTTGAGAAGTCTTGCACGCAGGAACATTACTAGTGCAAAAATACTTGGGTTTGCTGTTCGAATTTCATTGATGCCCGACTACACACGTTGGCAATGACTTTTTCACTACATTATCTTACAACACAAGTAATTTCTGTAATAATGCATGCTCTATAAAAAAAAATACACCATCTTCCTGTAGGGGAAGCCTGAGTAGAATGCGAAGCAGGCAAGGGGCCGATTAAAGTTTCAATTAGTTTTCAGTTCGTCGTTTTTGCTGACGTTCAGCTTCACGTGCCTTCGTTGTATCAGTAGCTTCTTGAAGTAGTTTGAATGAGTGAAGGACATAAGGCCCGTTCGTAGCACATGCTCCCGTTTCGCTTTGTACTGCAGTGGGAAGTGCACCACGTACCTCCCGTTGTGGCCAGAGAGTCGTGGGATCGCGAAACCAGGCGCCGCCTAACTATTTCGTTTTATAGTGGACTGCGCTGACGTCAGCCGAAACGCTGACGGGGGCTGAAGAGACGCGCCTACGCAGTAGAGTACGGACGGCGGACAAGGGAGGGAGAAACACAGCCCGGAGCATGAGATGCTCCGCACCTTAAATGTGACACCTAAGGCCTCCAAGACAAGTTTAGCACTGTTATCTGCTTTCTGTGATGCCATGTAATGCAAACGTGGTGCACGTTGTATGTGCGTAAAGTTTGTTGTGGGATGTTGGGGACGTGTGCGTAATACTGGGCAAAACATTCCTCGGCAACTTACGTCTCTTTACCTGCTTCGATAGCGAAAACCTAAGATACCTATGAACAACTTCCTTACTGCTGCCTTGTAGTTGTCACTCATTTAACGCTTTCGTTTTTTTCACGAAAGCGAATTTGGCACGAATTACTTCAGCCGGCTCTTTTTGTTCTACTCACGAGACATCAAGGGACAGGTGCCACGTGCCACGTGACATGTTACGTGACATGTGTCACGTGGCATGGCCTTTTCTTCAGTTTTACGCTTCCAGTTTAAAGTTTCGTAGATTTCGCAAAGCGGGCACAAAATCCCCATAAATCTCCCCATTCCTGGCTAATCCCCATGCGGGAGGAGGAAGAAGAGGAATAAACTTTATTTTAACCATCCTCTGTTGATGGGCCGATCCCCTGATTGGGTATGTGCCATATCTAAAGGCGCAACAACAACAACAACATTTTTGTTCTGTAGCCATAGAAATGGCTTGTCTTCCCAGTCCATATGTCCCTAGGCAGTCACTGCCAGGCGGGCTCTTTCAACCAGCCGAAGCTGATCGCCGGAGTCCGGGCTGGCTAGCATGCCTTCCCACTGCTCATATTTGTGGGAGGGGTTGGGGGGGGGGGGTAGCACTAGTGTATGGGAGCACTCCCAGACCATATGGCAGGTGTGCAGGGTTGGGGGCAGTACATGCAGGTGGCGGAGTGGGAGGTCCGCTGGATGGCGTGGAGGAGGGTGCCGTGCGGGTATGTGTTCGTTTAAAGGTGGCGATAGGGGGTGGCTTCATCCTTAGTCAACTTGTGGGGCGGGGGTAGATGTGGCGTTGGAGGGGGCAGTGTTAGAGGATACCTTTGTATTTTTTAGGCACCGAATGGCATGCTTCCGATGGTGACGCTGAAATGTTGGAGGGGAACGCCCGGTAGACATGCCCGCGGGCGGCAGCATGAGCCTCCTCTTCCCCTCCCGTGACGCATGTCCCGGCGTCCAGAAAATGTAGAGCTAAGGGGGGTTAGCGAAAGCAAAGAATATAAAGGAACAACAACAACAAGATAATTATATTCTGTTTTAATACTTGCTTACTTTTGTTGCATCCATGATTTTTTTAATAAAGGAGCTCGGCAACTATCTTTTAGGTATTGATTTTCTACCTTGTATTTGCGTAATGTCTAGTTCTTATTCCACAATGTTCACTAGTATGAAAAGTGGCACCGGTCATAGACTTTCAGATTTGGCTGGGGGTGTATAAGAGTATTGCCAAGTAGCCCAAAAAAGCTACCAAGTAGCCCAAGAAATTAGCTAATTAGGCGCTGCTACAGTACTTTCTAGAAACTACCAGCTCAATATTGTTACGCGGCGACAAGGCAAAGATGACTTCAATGGGATGATGGAGCAGCGATATATTTACATGGACGAACTATGTACAAGCGGCCATGACCGCTGGAGCTGAGTCTGTGCCACCCAGTGCGTCATCGTCGTCGGCGTGGGTCCCGCAGAGCTATGTTCCAGCGTCCTTTGTCCTGCTTCCTGTAACATTTCCCCTCGTCGAAAGCGACCGTCACGGTCGTGGGCCCAGTACTTGGACGGGTGCAACGTTGATGCTGTGAGATGGGAATATACAGTGAAGTCCTTCCCGCCACGCATGATGGTGAGCTTGATGAAAATTGGCCCCGGAACAGCTCAGACCGCCGACGCAATGAAAGAACCTCCGCAGCCCCTGAAGACGCGCCGGAAGACGGCGCAGGGGAGCGGCATCGTCATCTTGCAGGTCGTCGCTGGTCACGACTCCTAGGGTCTCGTCGTCTTTGGCTGGGGATGCGGGGCTGGGGAATGGGCGCGTCTATGGCTCACCGGGGCTGTGGCGGCCGACGCGATCCGTGAGCTTCGAGGCGATCCCTTCAGGAGCCGAGACGGGGTGGAGCTGGTGAAGCAGTACGAAGATAAAGACCGCAACCTCCGCCAATATTTTATGACGTACCGATCGCCAGTCCTTCTGTTCAGCAGCCGCCGCCATTTTATGCTATAAAGACATTGAGAATTCTCCAGTCTTCCTTGCAAGCCTAATTTCAGGGAAAGTACGGCAAGCGAAATGTGCGAAAAAATGGCAATAACCCAAATAGGCAATCAACAGAGAGGAAGATCACGCTGTGTCCTGTGGCATCAGCTGACTTTGGCGGCACTTCCGGCCGATGTTGGCCATTTCGTATGGTTACGTAGCTGGGAAATTCTCCCGGCATGTGACCGTTTGGCAAAATTCGACGTTGCGCGTTCCGCACGATGTCCGCACTGCGTCCACACTGAAACATTAAAACATTCCTTGTTTTTTTGTCGCGTAGCGGCAACGTTTTGGAGTGTATTAAGCAGGCTGATTGGACTCACTCTTCGAATGAACGCACGTTCAAATAATTTGTTGATAAACTTTCTGGTGTGTGCTGGTAATTTTGTTTTGTGGAGAAATCGTTGTGCCGCATGTCTGCGAGCAGGTCGACGCTGGCGATGCTCCCACTGCTGTGGCGTGTCCACTCGATTCTGATAAGTCATTTGGAGCATGAGTTGGCAGCTCTAGGAGAAGAAGCCTTTCATTTGCGCTGGTATACGCGTTTTATAGTGATCAGGAGCAACATCCTGAGCGTTTCTCTAGTGCCGTATTGAGCTAGGTGTAGTTTACAAACTCTTTCTTTGAACGCTGCTAAGCTTTGTGAGACTTGATTTGTAGTGGCTTCTTGCCCACCCCAAACGATTTTAGTGCAGTGTGTTCACTGATCAGGTTACATAAAAACTGGTTGGATAATTTTCTGTGCTTAGGGCAGTGCTGTTATCACTAGCTCTTGCACCCTGATATGTGGGTTATAAAAAATTGTCTTTAGCCCCCGCCCCCCGCCCCCCCCCCCAACCCTTTTTAGACAATAAGACTACTGCCAGAGTAGCCCAGAAAAGACCAGCGTCTTTAAAAGTGGGACCAACGTCGCTTCGAGAGCGCGGCCAGTCGACCACGCGGCTTATTACTTAGGCTGCTCTTCAGGGTCGGCCGGAAGGGCAAGATAAACGCTGAGCCGCGTAATTGACCAGCTGCGTGTTCGAAGGGACGCGTGCTTGACCTGCCGCTTTCGCGAGGCTCCGTCTTAAACTGATTTAAATTGACTTGGTGCCCCGCTTACATGCTTTTTGTAAAGCCAAGAATACACTAATAGCTTTAAAATAGGTATGTTGCTTCGGGTTACCTTACTGAGAAATGACGGTGCGGACGCTATTTTTCATAAGTCTTAGGTGTAGTTCACCACCTGAGAAAAGAGCCATGCCAGTGCCGTGCCTTAGAGGTGATCTGAAGTAGGAAGTCTGCTGAAAACACTCTTCCGCAGCAAGGGTTAACGTTTCGATCATCGGGAAACCATTTGCAATTACAATAAATGAGGCTGTATTACGGGCCGTGTCGGTGGACCTGCATGATAAGTTCTGCGTACAGCCGTGCAAAAGAAAATGGCCCCAATCCACGCTGTGAATGTGGTTGTAAAGCAAATCTGTAGACGACACCCACAAAAATTGCCCATGCGACGTCACTTGAATTCACGCACGTGGCTCTACGAAGAGTAAAACCAGAGATTCTGCCAGCCATTACCTAGAATTCGCAAGGGTGGCGTCCCAGAAGCAGAAGTGTCGGCCACGGCCGGGCTAGAGTGGCGGAAGCCACCACTGCAGCCCGGACGTGCGTCAGCAGAAATAAAACGGCGAGCAGCGTCATTAGAAGGGTGAGACAGTGGAACCTAGCAATCCCGATGTGCTATCTCGGTGCTACACCACAGCACGACACAAGGGCGGACACCGAAACAATTCGGCATGAGAGCTGACGGATTCCCATTTGTGCGTATTTAAACTACAGTAATCCCTCGTAAAAACAAAGTCGGTGGTACGGCGAAAAATTCTGTTTTAATCGGTATTTCGACATACGCAACGACTCGAAAAAAGCTAAAGCAGTTCAGCTTTAATTGCCCCACAACTCCAATGAATCGAAAAACAACGTATTGAGTGAAGCAAAGCTTTATTCAGTTGCAAAAAAGCAGTGAGCTTTGGCTGTTTCAAGTTCTTGCCGGGCGCGAGCAACCCCTGCTCTAATTTGACCAAGCATTCCATGACGCTGTGGTCGCCGCCCATAAAAGTGGCAGTGGCTGTGGCCAATTTACACGGGGGCGGCCGAGTGTCACGGAACGCTACTCGAGTTTCGCGCTGGAAAGAGCATCAAATGTGACTCGAGTTTGAGGTTGTACTTGTTGAGATCAAAAACAATAAACAACCCATTTCAGGTGCCCAGCCAAGTCATGAAAACTGACCGATTTTGCACTAGGGGCTATGCATGATTTCTGGGAAATTTTCACCCGAGGTGTGTAGCAGTGAAGTTTGCAAGACAAGAGTTTTTCGGCACCCCGTTCTCGATGACGCTGCTAATCCTAAGGTTCGAGTTCGCGCAGCGGGGCGAAGCGTAGCGCACACGCGATTGACCAATGTCTAGGAAAAAAAAATTCCCGCGCCTTCCCGCGAGGGGAACACGAGTAAATGCAGAGCATTGGGGCCTCAGTACTGGTTGAAGGCAGCGTTGCTTCAATCGCTTCTTCCGTGATGCTGGAGTAGCAGACACGAGTAAACCTGGGGGCGAGCGTCATCCAAGGAAGGAAGGAGCAACGCAGTGACTGAAGCACGAGCGACCGCTAGACGCTTTATATTTGCAGCGCACGCAGTAGAGGGAAAGCAGTACGGGGGGGAGAGCGCGCATGCGCAAGCAGCGCGCGCCCTTCCACGCCCCACCGCGCTGCTATCACGCACCTGTTACGCCGAGACCGCGACGGAGCGAACGGGCTGACTACGACGCATGCGCGTGCCAGCTGCTGTTGAGAGAGAGGAGGGAAGAAGGAGAGGCGCACCTGCTGCAGACGCGGAGCTGTTGACACCATCCGACGCAGGAAGACGCGAGCCTAAGAAATGCTCTGCATTTAAAAATCAGTGATCCTACCACGCATTCGGACCGTTTGTCTAATGTCGTACGGCGCGAATAGAGCATGGCCGACTCGAGAAAATTGTCGGGGAAAGACAGCATGCGTTGTCCCGTCATGTTGGTAGCTTGACTCGTCGCTGCTTCGACGCCGCTCGGCCACTCCTCCGCTCGCCATTTCCCTCAAAGCGGGTCAAGCACTTCGTGCACTTCGAGTAATGCGGCCTAAAATGCATGCGTTTGGGTTGGGACCAGAATATATTTCGAATAAACCGATATTTCGAGTAACGCGATTTTGTTATAACAAGGGATTACTGTAGTTAGTTTAGCAAGTTTGAGAATGGCGAGTAACCTGAGGGAGCGTTTATTATCGCTATTTATAAGAACCAGTTGCTCCTTTCGCCTGTTTTATTATCTGCTAAAACCCAAGCGAATTGGTATTCATCAATTAAAAAAACCGAGTCCCATTCCTGGGCAGCAATATGCAAATTGTAGTCTTTGCTTAGCGGCCAGATGACTGTATCTAGTCTCTACATTTTGTTTT
Source organism: Haemaphysalis longicornis (assembly GCF_048455015.1). Classification (NCBI taxonomy): domain Eukaryota; kingdom Metazoa; phylum Arthropoda; class Arachnida; order Ixodida; family Ixodidae; genus Haemaphysalis; species Haemaphysalis longicornis. The sequence continues at coordinate 197,429,764 of NW_027526361.1, forward strand.
CGTGCCCTGAAAACCAATGGTTAACGTATCTTTGCCGTACGACCACTTAATTCCGTCGTGTCCGGGTTACCCAGGGGGTGCTGTCGAACAATTTAATCAAGCCGTCCGAAGGAAGCGCACAATGAACGCGAAGCTTCGCCTAAGCCAGCCGAAGACTGCCGTCGCTAAAGCAGACGACAAAGCCGGATCGCGCCGATACGCCCACCTCCATGAGCTCGCGGGGAACCCTGGGTAAATTCGCCGCACCATCTTCACTGTGCTCCGTGAGTTAAAACCGCCCTTCCCTCCGCAGCCGCCTTGGGAGTTTCTTGTCCCGCACGCCAAGAAAGAACTGTTGGCTAGTAGAGGTAGCAAGCTTTTCTTTAAAAAGTATTGTCAAATGGCGTGGCTCATAATACAGAGAATGCGAAATGATTAACCGATTGATGCATACTAGTACGCCTAAAGCCGACTTGGAAAGAAGAGAGGTTCCCACTCCCCAGAATTGTTCGGATAAAGGCCAGTTTAAAAAACGCAGCCTTTATTTATGGAAGCCAGGCCTCCGTATTAACAATCATGGAAATCATTATTAAGTAATATGGCAGCTGTCCTATGTACAGTTGCCGACTAAAGGGGAAAAGGGTGGTTAGTGAGAGATTCCGGTCACCCGAAGCGCCCTTTTAAGACTATTTGTTACGGCTACAGGGCTTTACTACTCGCTCTCAAAAATATCGGTAGGCATTTTTCTCCCTTACTGTCCTCCTCTAAGAAATTCCTTTAGATCCACTCCCTGCAATTGCCTAATTTTGTTTTTTAATGTGCAAGCAAACATATCAGGACTGCAGCGTAACGACATGTTATACTTTCGCCTAGACTTTGGCCTAATACAACTATTTCTAACACTATGAGTACATGTCGAAGACATGGTAACGCATATCATAAATTAGCGTTCACTTTGCGTACATCATGTAAAGGTGCCAGGTAGCTTAGCTAACATGCTTTCTGCCGGCAACGGTGCGCCGGTTTTAGAAATAAATTGGGCCACTGGTGAAAAACCTTTGCCGAGTACCTATATAAGAGCAGCAATGACGGGATCCAGGCGCGTTGTTGAAATGTCAGTTATGCACTCAGTAGATTGCAGCCGCACATGCTATGCTGTCGAAACGATCCGCGTCATTGTTCCCTAAAGGCCCGATGCACACACGTTACTAAAGTTAGCCCGCGGCAAGAGTGTTTCATGGCCCCGCGCTCCCTGTCTGCTATTTTGTGCGTGTACAAAACGGTCATTAGCGGCATGGCTCCATGCGATCGCTCGGGGCTAGGGGTGTCGGCATCCTTCCAACATAGCGCTTTTTGGCGCCAACGTCAAACGCCACGTAGTGGTAAAAGAGGAGCTATTCATGCAGTCAACCCTAGCGAGGGGTGTCATCGTCGTTCCCACTGACTGCCCCGGTGCACTGAAGCATAAAGGGTGGCTTTTTGTTTTATAGACAATGCGATGAGGGTAATACTTTGAATCTGTATATAATGGTTTGTAGGCTGGGGTTTACAGGAAAAAAGATTAGACTGCGGGGGTGTAACAACAGAAGCATTGACAACATCGCACGTTTTTTGTTTTTATGTCACAACACACACGCACAAGCAACGACAACGGAACGGCCCTGTACTACGAGATTCATGTAAGTTCGGGTCGTAAGTTCTGGCGAGGAACAAGGCATCGGCATCTGAAAATTTTGCTGTCCAGCCGGACATTTATCGAATTTAGTCAATATGAATCTCAGCCATTTTCTATCCATTTAAAGTTTCGAAAGAGCAGTTTAAAACGCACGTTGTTATGGACGGGATGTTGTGGTTAACGTAAAGCGCAACTACATTTAGTACAGTGCTGGCTGCTATAGAGGGGTCGTTGCAGATCTCCTGGCGAATAAATATAAAAGTAAGCTCGGGGTTTTCTTCGCTTGCGAGAGGTAGACTTGAACTTGGCAGGCTCGCGCTTATGCGATCGTTCTACATGTTGATGTTCATCGAAGGAACCTCAGACAGATTTGTAGGGCTTGTGCCTGTGCCCTTTGAAGTACGCGCAGTAACAATCGCCGGTGGTTACTAGGTATGGCACAGTGCTGTAAATAGCGAGTAAAGAGCTCCTGGTAAAGGCGCCACAGCGATAAAACTGATGGGCCTCATGATGTCTCCACCATACGGTGAAGGATCGGGGTGAAACTTTGTGATTTCCTTCTCAGCGCAGAGACATTTTTTACCACCAGATATCTCGGTCAATCGTTCCACCGAGTAATTTGTTTTGAGTGACACATGGATTAACAGCCCCTAGATCTTTACCGGGTTGCATATCATGGGTTTTCTGGTAAATGCCGATATTGTCCTTTTGGACGTTGAAAATTCAAGTCTCTGGTGGCGTACGCGCGTCGAAGTGGCAGATACTGATTTCTCAAGTTGAGCTGGCACATGAAGTGGCATTACGCCTGATGTCCAAATGCTAATGTTATCCACATAGGGAGATAATGACACTGCTTTGGAGAGCACTTTAGTCACTCCTATGAGAGTCAGGGTAAATAGCTTAGGGCTGAGGAACCCTCCTTGTGGCACACAGCGAGTGACTGGGTGATCGGATGTCTCAATATCAAGTGTGGTCAAAAAAAGAAGGGTCAGCGAAGATAGCTGATGAAACCGACCTCCAATTCAAATAGACTCAAGGGCATCCAAACTGGCATCGTTAGATGCGTTATGGAATGCACTACCTTCTTGAATTAGAAACACCGCCTTGGTGTGACAGCTACCGTTGTCAACTGCGGTGCAGCGTGTACATTTCATTCGTCGTGCCGCCTTCTTTTGCAACCATGGCTCCATTCTCCGGTGGTAATGCGGAGTCGTCAAGGGCGAGTAGACAAGCACACCACAATGTCACTGCGATTATTCATATCTGTAGACAGCACGGCCGAGAATCGGGTGGCCACCGCGCAGACGATGGATGCCGGAGATTGTTTTTTTTCTCCTGCGATATGCGGACGCATGCACAGACACGGCGGACACTCTCATGGCGGTTTTCAGTGTTGCCAAGAGAACAATTTGCCCGCTAAACAATTGTGTGAATACCATCTATACAGCGCGCACGGTCGAGCGTTCACCGATGGCGCGATCACTTGGTGAGACACAGCAGCTGTGTGTCATAGTCCAGAAGGCTGGAGTTCGCGCCCCGCTCAAGTTTCGCACTCGGAAGTATAGTAATTGTCGGTCCATTAGTTCGGAGTAGGCTTCGGAGGCTTTGGCAGGTACAGTGAGGCAGAGAATTCGAAAACAAACTGCACATTATAAAACCACAAATAGGGAATTACAACACAGACAAATGAAACAGGTTCACAGAAATATCAATATGCATATTAGGAATAGATCACACACGCCCTACGCATTCATATCTTTTAGACGGAATCCCACTACCAACTTGTGGGCCGTGCGGACGAAGACCTACAGTTCTCCATGTATTGATTGAATTTTTGTCGTACGATTACGCAAGGAAACGAGATTTCCCCGAACTATACGCCTACATGATACCCTAACACCCATCGTTGTTTTTATCTAATCAACCCCCGATCAGAAATGAAGGCCTTTTAGCCTAGCTCGCTAACATTGGATTTTTAGCTCTCATTTCACACCATGCATGACGTCAGGGCCACTCAACGCAAGTGAGGGTGGCTCGGAGCGTTTTCATAACATGTACCAGGGCGCCGCAACTGCAATCGCTTGAGGTATAGGGGCATGTTAAAACGCCCCCAGTGTGTCCCAAGACCTGCCCGTCTATGGCCGCTTTCTGGCATGTCCGGCCAGCATCCAGGTTCTGGCAGCCACTGATCGTGCGTTGAACGGCCAACATTCGGCAACACGCGCTACGGTATTTCTCCGGCCGCCCATGTTCAGACGCACAACAGCAGCTACCTGGCTGCCAGATATTCAGTTCACTTTCGGCTGCCGATGTTGAGAAAGATGACGGCCGAAGTACGGCCTCAGGACATCTGTTTCTCCTATGGGAAGCGGGGTTCAGCCGAAGCACGGGAAGCGACCAGCCACAGAATATCCGTACTGGTGTGGCAGTTGGTGTTCGAAAGGAGACCGGCCGGAGCGCGGCTGCAGCCCATTCGCGCTTTCAAATGCGAACCACGCGTCTGGCGGCAGAATATTCATTTTCTTCGGGCAGCCAGTGTTATAAAGGAGACCTGCCTACGTACAGCCCCATAATATACGTTTTTCATTCGGGTAGCCGTCTTCGACTGAATTAGTGCAAGCGAACGGCCGCACAATATTTGGCAACCGGTGTTCAAGCGGAGAAAAACGTACGTAAGGTGTCAGGTTATGCGTCATTCTTTCGGTAAGCGCTGTACAGCCAAACAATGGAACGCATCTGGGCGCCGAGAATTCATGCGCAGACGTATTTGAAATTACCTGGAAACCTTTTAGGCCATCGGAATGCCATTTATTGTCACAAGAAGGCTGTGCCACACCGATGGGTGGGGTAAGCCTCGCCACTCATAGCCGCTACCACGCTTCGCCCGCCGGCTTCGTCGACGCATCAGCTCGAGGCTATTCGGCCCCTCAAGAAATGGAGTGCATTGGATAAATCTACCCGGCAGACATGTCCGACCCGAAATAGCGGTGGTTCACGAAAATAACTGGCCTTAAAGAGCGTCGAGCAAGCGGCCACCACGCAGGAGCTCAACCGGCGCCATGTCAAGGCCTCCCCAATAAAGAAAGGCAAGGGCACGCAAAAGCGCAACTTTGCAGCTATTCTTCTTACAATAATACTGCGAAAAACAATATTGCTTGATTTTGATGGTGATAAACATAAAAGAGGCTAAGCTCGTGCATTGGTAGGCTCAACTTCGTGCCCTGCACTATGCTACTTTATGGGATTTTATGACTGCCTATTTAGAAACAAGTGTTATTTTAAATCTGTTATAATAACAGCGTCTTGTGAATGACGAAGCCTCGATGTTAATTTAGTTGCGGTGTTTGAAGGTGAGCTTACCTACACTTGGGATATGACTCATTTGGTTAAACAATCTCCAGCATTCTAGCAAACACGGATTTCGTCGGGTTTTTCTTACTGAACGCAGCTTGTTGAGTTCACGCAGGATTTGGCTCTAGCAATTGATAAGCTTAAATTAGTTGAATGTATTTTCTTGGACTGCAAAAAAAGCATTTCACGGTGTTTTATATCACCTTCTTGTAAGCACATTGTGGGCTATAAACTGAATGAATCGGTTATTGCATGGATAGCCCATTATCCCTCTCTAAGACAGCAGTCGGTCGCTCTTAATGGTTGTTCGTCCGGATATGTTCCCGTTGTCATGTGTCAGGGCACCTCCTAAGAGGGGGACGCATCAAACCCCGGAAAAACAGGCAAGAAAAGAACAAAGGAACGGCCATATAAAGTGCGCGCCAAGAGCTCGCCAATCAGCAAGCGCCAGCGCCGACGCACCAAGGAATCCTGGGAAAAGGTGGCAGCACACTGGTCGGCCAATGAGGGAAGGCCACGCAGGTGACAAGTGGCGAGATGGCCATATAAGGACAGGGCGGAGGCGAGAAGCCAATGGGAGTGCGCCACGAGAGAGCCCAGAGGGTATAAAAGCAGGGCGCACAAAGAGAAGGGGGAGGCAAGACAACAAGTGGCAAGAAACCGAAGAAACCAGGAGGCGGCCGGAGCACGTGCGCTTCAACGAACGAGCCAGGGGGACGCGGCCAGGCCATCGACCACGCCATCCGAGCAGGGGCGGGAGCGGGCCGACTTCGCATCGGCACCGGCATCCTAGGTGCACCACAAACCTGTGTCTTCGTGGCCCCAGTGGCATCGGTCGGGCACCAGCGGCCAGCGTCCACGCTCCGTCGACGTTCGTCTCGACGGCCCCAAAAGGCTAAGTTCTGGCCGAGCCTACCTGAGACCTCCAGCGGCAGCGGCTACCAGGGGGTAGCCACCGAGGAAGCACGCCGCCGAAGGGATGACCGCGCGCATCGAACGCCGGCATCAAGGACATCCAGAGGGAGCGGATACCAGGGAGTAGCTGCAGAGGAAACGTCAGGACGCGCGGAGTCCACGCCGTCCAACGAGTGACCGCGCGCATCGAACGCCGGAACCGACGAAGCGAGACGACGACGGCTACCACCGAGTCGCGGCCACACGTCAGCGCCGACGACCGGGGTAGGCCAGTCCAATAGGGATGCAGTCATAGGACACAACTAGGGAGTTGTGGTTTAGAGAGATCACCTATAGGGTGATAGAATAAGTGGATTTGACGAATTGTGTAGAACTTTGTTGTAGAGACTTCTGGGTTAGAGTTGAGTTGTATGTTGGGATTGCTAGTTAGAGATGTGTGTTTATCGTTTGTGTGCACGTTAATTATTGAGTGCTTTGCGTTAGAGCTTTTCGAGTGTACATTATATGTATGTTGTTAAACACGTCAACGGCTTCCCTGTGTCCATTGCTCCGAGCTGGTAAAGACCACCCCACCATCCGTTCACGTGACTAATATATTGGCGAGCCTGCCAGGATTGATTTATCCTCACCAAGGATATTTCTATCGGGCCCAGTCACGTGTCTTAACAGCTGCGAGAATGGATCTGGGAAAGTTGGTGTCGTTGTGCAGCTCATTAGACTTAAGTAAGGAAGAGGCGATGGCTCTGTTGGACAAATTCGCTCGTGAAGCAAACGAGAGGCTTGATAAGGAGAAGGGGGTGCTGGAAATGAAGTTGCGCTTGGCAGAGACAAGTGAACAGAGTTCTCGAGTAGAGCTGGATACTACCTTGACAGGGGAGGCAACGCCGCATTCAGGGAGCTTATGCCCCAGGAAACTGATTGCCCCGTTTGATGAAAAGCGCGACGATTTGGACGCTTATTTGCACCGCTTTGAAAGAATCGCCTTAGGGCAGGGGTGGAAACGGAGTGAGTGTGCCACAGCCCTGAGCATGTGCTTGGTTGGCGAAGCATTGAGTGTGTTTGGTAGGATGCCCGCGGAGGAGTCAATGGACTATGATAAGGTGAAAGTAGCGTTGCTGCAGATGTTCCGCCTTACCACGGAGGGCTTCCGCGCAAAGTTTCGTGCTTCCAAACCGGAAGACGCTGAGACAGCCAAGCAGTTTGTCGCGCGCCTCTCGAACTATTTTGACCGATGGATAGAGCTGGCTGGAACGGCCAAATCGTTCGAGGGTCTTAGAGAGCTTGTGATTGCCGAGCAGTTCTACGAGCGCTGCAGCCCGGAGCTGACGGTGTTCCTGAAAGAAAGGAAACAGAGAGGGCTGGCGGAAACCTTCGAGCTTGCGGACAGGTTCATGGAGGCTTAGGGCCTAAAGAACTTAGCCAAACTGAAGCAAGAACCTGTCAAGTTAGATGATCAGAGACAAACTCGGGGGGCAGTGTCTGGAACACACCAGAAGTGTTTTCTGTGTGGTCGGGTAGGGCATAAGGCCGCAGAGTGCAGGGTGGAACCCCGTCGGGGCGCCCCGACACCTGTATGTAAAACGTGCAATAAGAAAGGACACCGCACAGAGGACTGCCGGGCGCGAAACCCAGACAAGGTGGCTTGTATGATGTGCCCCAGAGTGAGTCCCCCACCGAAAATGCCTGTCGTATATGGGGAGATGAGCGGCCGATGTGTGTCAGTGTTAAGAGACAGCGGTTCAACTACGGTGCTCGTCAGAAGGAGCTTGGTCAGAGACCAGGATTTAACTGGAAGTAAGCCGGTTATCATTATGGCGGATAGCACTAAGTGGTCGCTGCCAGAGGCAATAATTGAAGTTCAGACCCTGTACTACTCAGGAAAATTAAAAGCAAAGTGTATGGAAGACCCACTGCACGACATTATATTAGGCAATATACCGGGTGCCAGGAGAGTAGATGATCCAGATCCCAATTGAAGGCGCAAGTTGAAGGGAAGCGAAAAGCTAGTGGACGGGGTTGGTACACAGCCGGGAGATGAGACAGGGGATACGACAGTGGGAATAATAGCAGCAGTGCACGCAACAGTGAAATCTGAAGAGGACAGAAGGAGGACAATGGTAGAGGGGGCTGTGTCAGGAGGGTTGCGGGTGACCTTAAGCGAAGTAGCGTACCAGGAAAAGAAAGATGCCTCACTGAAAGAGTGCTTTCGAAAGGTAGGAAAGGAGGTTAGGCGAACGTGCAACCCCAGGATATGCAAGTTTCAGATAGCGGAGGGAGTTTTGGTTCGCCATTGCACCTTTGGCGGGGGTAGACAAGTGAATCAGGTAGTAATGCCGACGGATCTCCGAGGTTCAGTTTTAAGGCTAGGACATATCAGTAATAGAGGTGGACATCTAGGAGCACGGAAGACGGCTGCCAAAATTACTGAAGAATTCTTTTGGCCGCGTATGCACAGTGATGTCCGGAGGTGTGTAAGAGCGTGCGAAGCAAGTCGGAGGGCTGTCACTAAGGGCAGAATTGCTGGTGAGATGCAAAAGCAGCCTATCCTAAACATCCACCAGAATGAGACATCGTGTACAGGTAGTTGGCGTAGGCATAAGGGAAACAGAATGCGCCGTCAACCACTAAACAATTGTAAAGTCAACATGGCCGAGTGGTGTGTTTGCGGAAGAGTGAAGATGAAGTAAAAAAAAAACGGGTGAAATCATGGAGTTGACGTGGACAGTAATAGAACCTATAACGGTGACGAATAAGTTGTGAGTATGGTGAAAAGGCAGGGTTGGAGATATGAATGAGTGAGTGACAAAGTTCCGAATGAGAAATAGGGATGTTGAATATTAGAAAATTGATGGGTTTGATTTGGTGATGTGATCTAACAGATTGTATGAGTAGAGTGGTGTAAGTGCACGAAGTGTAGATATAAAAGAGTGCGATTGAGGAGCAGAAGGAGGAAAGACGTTTTTGATGTGGATTGAGAAAAATGGTTGTTGAATAAGAGATCATCGATGAATTTGATTTTTATGATGTTTTTGAGAAGAGGTTGAGTATTTCGGTGTTAGAGAAAGTGATGTATTGGTGATAGAACGGGAATGTTGTATGAACCAAGTGTGTGTGTTCATTTTTTTCCCGTATCTGGTGCATTCTTGTTAAACGTACTGTTGCCAATTGCAGCCGATTCAGTTCAGCGAAGTCCAAGAAATATGCACATAAAACTCGCTTAGGTAACCCGGCAAGCGGTGTAAATGCTAAGTGAAAGAAACGACCGCATAATACTGCACTACTGTTTCTATACCTTAGGCTTCGAAGTGAACCTCTCTAATGGTTTCTCTAAAAAGAATACAGCATATGAAAATAATTTCGAACATTTCTATGCAGCGTTACATGGCCAGACTTTACTCTTCCAGCTTTTGGTTTATCTTTCCAGAGGTAATGGCGCCCACAAACTGAAGACCGGTTCTTTAAATTAATCTCCCCCTGGTATATTTGGAATAAAAACAGTTTATTTTTCGGTACTGGAAAACTTGAGACTTTATTTTGAATGCCTAGCAACGGCTTCTCGAAACAGCATTACAGACTCATATCTAGGCATAGTTAAAAAACAAGAAACTTCTTCTGTTTCTGTGTTTTTATTTACACGATCTGAATATACAAAAAGGCGCATTGTTGCTCACAGCTTAACCATGTACTACAATTACATTCTGTTTTTTTTTTTTAAATTGCATACACGCATGCGTAAGATGATACTAGCTAACGGTAGTCATTTGCTTTGTTGTTGTGCAGTTCCCGTGGTTGCACGCAACCAACGATATGGACCCCCATTATTTAGGGTAACGTGTGGTTCAGAGGAAAAGTTCTTTGTTGGTCTCCAGCAGTGGGAGGGAAGCCGCACGGAATGAAGTGAGCCATTCCATTTGGGGTGCAGCGGCAAGGTTCTACTGGCGGAGGCTCGAACACCCCCTAGTAAGCACCCTAATAGTTTTCCGCAGCCCCATCACCTAAACCGCTGAAAAGCATGCTACTTGCTATGCACCTCTCTGCCAGAACATCGACGTGCAATCTTCTGGGAGTTGCGACGCGTGTCGTTAACGGGATCCGCAGGTATCGATTGCTATGCACCCTCGCATCCCTAGCAATTTCCCCCAATTTCGTGTCATATTCTTTCTTTCGTATTTCCATCGGTTGTTTTCGGGATAATTTCTCTTTTTCTTTTTTTTTCCCTGAAACTTTGAAGACCACGTCGGCTTTACTTTATGTCGGGTATATGTGGGACCTTACAGGATGGGCCTTACAGTATAGAGGTGTTCTCTGTTGAGAGGATTTTTCTATACATGAAACCTCTTATTTTGCCTTTGGCCTCTCCGTTGTTTCCCTTTTCTCCCGGCAATATGTCTTTAGTTGTCACAGATGAGGAAGTAACTTGCATTTAAACGTGTAGGCTCTCTTTGAACGCGCAGGTTCGTATGGCGATGTATCCCAACCTTTTCCTCTCTTTTCTGGCTCAACGTGTCTTGGGTCACATGGACGAAGGCGTACGAGCGCGTCGCTCAGGCATGTCGAGATAGCATGGTTGGTGAGTGGTCTGCAGGAGAGTTGCCTTCGTTCCGACGTACAAGTGCAGCCACTAAACTTAAGTGGTTTTCCGCATAACGACTATCGAAGCGATGGTTGGATATATTTTAGCAAAATTTATCAGAAAAGCCTGACTCCAAAGTGAAAGTCCTCAAGATCGACGTGGTAAGTAAAAAGCAATGCAGAGCGGCCTTTTGCGACCAGTCACGAAAACGTTCACCAATATGGGTGGTTTAAAGTGCCGTGAATAAACACCATGCCGAGAGAAACAGTACCTGTTTTCACCACAAGAAGCCAAATCGTGATAAAAAGAATGGGCTCCTTATACACGTTTCCACACAATTTATGACATTACAAATTATGAATGGCAGAACAAGGTGGCTCGAACTTGGTAGCCATTTTTCGCAGATAAATACTGAGGCGAGGGCATGAGAATGTAAGATAAATTCATTTGGGGAACTTTTTATGCTTTTTTTTAAAGACAAATGCTATAGCTAATGACGATGATAAGATGAAACGCCCCAGGGAGATAGGATGCATTTAAGTTTCCACTGAGCTTAAATGTTTTGCCTGTGGTGTAACCAGTATAACCACGGTGTGAAAAATATACGTGGCTAAATTCAAGAGTGTCCTGTACATACTTTCCAAAAATGGAAGAGACCACGCCAAATGGCGAGGTGAATGCGCGGTGCTAAAGCAACCGGGACGGCCGCTATCTACATATTTTACTAGGCGGCAACACCTCGCGTGAACGCTTAATGGGGCGGTGCATAATGACCGGCAGGTTTGTGAACGTTATTCTCGGCTTCACCTTGCGCTTACCTGCAGTAATGACCACATATGGACCGCTTATAATTGTCCCTCAGTTTCAAAGCAAAGTTCCCTCTGCCTCTTCCGGCTGCTCCTGAAAAGCTACTGCTGCAGTTGCATCCTTGCGGAAAGCACCACTCGGTCTTATCTTGAACCAGATATCGCGTGTCTACACGTATCAGGAAGGGGGGAGAGGCCTAAACGAAGCACACGAGGTAATGATGGCCGGCCGGGGAAGTGACTAGCAGGACAGCGCAATGGGAAGTCCCAATTCACGTGTGTATCACATTGTCTGTGCACGATGCTTCTGACGTGCACTTGCTTGCTCACCACAGAAATTGAGACGGTGAACTGTTGTCCATGCCTCCGTGCCGTGGGGTATCGCTGAACTGGGATAACCTGACTAAGGCACCCGTGGAGGCTGTGCTACCGGTCGCTTTTTTTGCCGGCCCCTCGAGCGGAATACGGGGAGGGCACCGTTGTATGGTAAACGTTACCTTCGTCACGCTCCCACCCCCCCCCCCCTCTCTAGATCAAGTTTCTTTTATACCACCGCGGGAGTGATACGCGGAGGCCAGCGTTTATGGTTTATAATATAAAGCAGCGTTGCATCCGACAAGAATGCAGCAGCAGCAGCCCCAGCAGCAGCTGCTCTTAATGAAACTCGCAAAAACCCGAAAAAGGGTGGCTCTGTTATTAGTAGTTGGCCGATTTTCTGGTGGAAAGCAGCTGGAAATTCGACGCAAAAGAAGACAAGAAAATGCAGGGCACACCACTGCGTGTCCTGTGTTTTCTCGTCTTCCGTTTTGCGTAATAGATCGATCTGTTCTCCACCAGAACCCGAACAAGCCTCGCCTTCCATTCGTTTTGGCCGACAACACCAGATACGAGCATACAGCTCCAAAAAAAGCAACTTAGAAGAGTGATTAAGCCAACAATTATGGTGTAATTTGCGCCCCTCCCTTTTCCTATAGGAAGCACTTCTAATTAGCAAAATATTTGTACTTGGGTTACCGAAATGCACTTTGTATTTTGTCTATGTGGTAAGAATTAAGTAAAATGCCCTGTCTTTTGCGTAGACGCAACAACTAAAAAACGGCCACAACCGCAACACTCCAACTTTTTGAACCGATTTCAACGTTCCAACAATACCGCGTTCCAGCAGTACCGCTGGTGGAGGCGAAGAACCTGAACTATTCGAGAAGTTTCTAGCGCTATCCAGAAAACACGTAAGGATGTGCGCACCCTTCATCGAGCGTTGTATGAGGCTTGGGGATGCATATCTCAGCTTCACCTGATTGAAACTGATAGCACTTGTACAACAGTGGTTGCACCAGCCCGACACTTATGGGTTATGTATACGTCAGTGGCGGCTAATAAAAAAGTTTGTGATAGTGGTTTATTTCTTCGTCATGTTCAACCGAATAAAGATATTGGGTGGCACTGCTGCACAGACTTTTTTTCTTCATTACCATCACATACACACACCTAGTAGAATATTCGTCTTTTGTTATAATTTTTGGCATTATTACGAAGATTATCGACAGCTGCGGAGAGAAGTTGCAGAAATATTTTCGCCTTACACACAATAGAAGAGAGAAATGGCCACGCCGTACGCAGAAGCAGTGACAGTCGTGAAGATTTACGTCGCTATAAAAGGCAGAGCAGTATTGCGTGAATTGTTAAAAGTGCGACGCTGAAATGAAGTTAGTAGCCTGGCACAATAAAACAAACTGCGGAATTTTGAAGTCATTTAATCTTACGGAAGCGTTTTTGTAAAGCAGCCATGGACGAATAAAATTTGCACTGTTTGAATTGTATAACTAATTCGTTTTAAAAGTAACTTGCATCCATTACACCAACCTTTAATGTACCATAGTGTTGTAAGCTGCCAGAGAGTGCCCCCCACGAGCCTCATCTCACTTTGGGAGGGCTGCCAATGCAATCTGTATTTTGTTCAAATAAAGTACTGTTATTATTATTAGAGTGGTCGGTGGTAATCACGCCAATGTCAATTATGACAACAAGCTGAGCTTCTCCTCGGATATACGGCTAATTACCTTTGTGGCTCTCGAATGCCTTGGCGGGGTGAGTCGAATATCGAAGGAGTTGAAGGAACCGAATTTTCTGATGCTTGGGTTGTTTGGAATACATTTTCAAAACAAAACGTATGCTCATTGACAAGGCCAAAAATAAGTATATATTGCCGCGAACCATGTATGGCATTGTTTATTTATTGTTTGTATTTACTGCCGCGCCACGCCCGGCTGTGTTATCTGTGTTGCTAGCAAAGCGCGTCTTGCATTCTAGATTTTTATGCCGCACGGGCTCTCACATTCAGATAACCAGACTGTTTCGCCCTAACGTCGCTAGCCCAGAATAATCTCCTGTGACCTATTATGTTCTGGATGTGACTCGACGGTTCTAGAAACACTCGCACCGAAAGATAAAAGCCTGTAGAGCAGACGCCGCGGCATTAGGTACCACGACACTCGTCTGCGCAAGTCACTTTGTTTACCGCTGCTTCGCCGCCTCTGTATTCTTTTGAGTTGTTAGGGGAGCACAAATTCGCTCCAATAAACTTGATTGATCGTGGGGTTTAACGCGCCGACGCAACGCAGGCGATGAGGCGCGCCGTAGTGGAGGGCGCCGGATTAATTTTGACCACCTGGGGATCTTTATCGCGCGCCGAAATCTCGTACACACGGGCGTTTTTGCTTTTCGCCTCCATCAGAAAAGCGGCCGCCGCGGCCGGGAATCGAACCCGCGACCTCGTGCTCAGCAGCGCAACGCCTTAGCCACTGAGCCACCGCGGCGGGTGCTCCAATAAACTTGTTTCTCCTGCAAGACAACTGCGTCGTCTTTGGCTTCGTGTTGTCTGGTGGAGGTGCTGGGTACATGCACCCTAAGCCCTCGTCAAGCCGAGAAGCAAGCCCGACTCGTGTGAGCCGCCGACCTCAAGGTCTACAGCCAGAGTTTGGACTGCTTCCTGATAAAGTGAAAAAAGAAGACGTCGTGAAAACCACTATGACCAACGCAAGCACCATGACCATCGCTCCCAGTCCTGCGCTCGTTCTTCGGGAACCCAGAGAGCCCCCATCATTCCATGGGCCACCTTTGGAGAACACCGAAGACTGGTTGGAGCAAGTCGAACGGGTCGGTCTGTTCAATCGATGGGACGACGCGGAGACACTGAGGCAAGTGTTCTTCTACCTTGAGGATTCAGCAAGGATCTGGTTCAAAAACCATGAGAGCTCTCTAGAGTCTTGGAACGATTTCCGAACGCATTTTTTAACGACGTTCACCATGGTTGTGCGAAAAGAGGGGGTCGAAGTCTTGGTGCAGGCCCTAACACCCTAACGAAAGTGTTGTGTCCGTCGAAAAGATGAAGAGGCTCGTCAGGCGGGCTAACCCTTCTATGGCGGAAGAAAAGAAGTTACGCTTCTTAATGCGCGGTGTGGAGGAATTGTTTGCTGGACTTGTCCGCAACCCGCCAAAAACCGTCGCCGAATTTGGGACCGAAGCCAGCACAATTGAGAAGGCTCTCGAAATGCGTACTAAGCAGTATGACCGCACTTTTGTTGGCGCGGCCAATGCGAACTACGTTGACAGCATGCGGATTCCGACAGACAGCCTACGTGAGACTATCCGCGCAATAGTGAGGGAGGAGCTGCGGAAACTTCTCCCCACGCCACCGCAGCCGCAAGTCGCTTCCCTTACCGATGTGATTAGAGAAGAAGTACAGCAAGCGCTGGGAACCTCCACGACGTCAGCAGCACCTCGCGAGCCGCAAGCCATGTCCTACGCGGCTGCTGTTCGCCGGCCTCGCCCACCTGCGCCCTACCGTCACGACGCTCCGTACCGTCGCCCCCTGACGCCGGCGCGACTACCTGCGGTGCAAACTCCCGCCCCAAGGAAGGCCGAGGTGTGGCGAACGCCCGATAATTGTCCGCTGTGCTACCACTGCGGAGAGGCCGACCACATCTACCGTCGCTGCCCCTACAAGAGGCTCGGTTTGCAAGGCGTCTCCGTCGACGCACCACGACCCCGATCCGGCCAGCACCCTACTGAGATCGAGGACTACCTGTCCAACACCAACCGAGGACCAGCCCGATTCAACCGTTAGACGTCGCCCCCCCCCCCCCGTATCGGTCTCCGAACCGCCGTAGCACCGCCGTAGCACCGCCGACTTCTCACATGGAAGGTCCCCCAGCTCATGCGGGGGAAACTAAAAGCAGCACCTTTTGGAGGTGCAGTTGCACGACGGCGAAAAAACGAAAACCCTCCAACGACGCTTGGCCGCACCGAACACCGTACCCGAAGCCCGAAGACCCGATCTAACCCGGACGTGACTCCCGAACATAACGGCAACGACACGACGCGACACGTACCCGAAATGACCCAACCTGCCACTGATAAGACGACCACCGCGACGCACAGTGCCCGAGCGTCAACAAGGACAAGCCGAGATACTACGCCACGACGCACCCGGAACTCGAAGAAGGCAGCGTCCGACGTTGAGCTGTCCGTCGACGGCTTCGAAGTAGTCGCCCTCATTGACACGGGAGCCGACTACTCAGTCATGAGCGGGCCATTTGCGTCTAAGCTGAAGAAAGTTATTACCAGGTGGGACGGTCCGCACATACGCACAGCAGGAGGCCACCTCGTGACGCCAAGTGGAACGTGCACATCGCGCGTCACCATATACGGCACAATGTACCCTGCGGCGTTCGTCGTTATGTCTAACTGCTCCCGCGACGTAATTCTCGGAATGAACTTTTTGACGGACAACGGTGCAATAATTGATTTACAGACCAAGTCCATAACTTTTTCCTCCGATCACTGCATGACGCCGCAATCGAACCCCGAACACCATGCAGCTGTAAGGATCGCCGATGATCACGTCACCCTGCCACCCCGCGCAAGCTTGATGATCACCGTCTACTGTGAAGGTGCTGCTCCCGACGTCGACGCTATCGTGGAGAGTGACCGAAGGTTGCTTCTTGACCGCGGTGTCTCCGTCGCAAGAGGCATTACGCTCTTTACGCACCGGCAATCCCAAGTTTTGTCACTAATTTCAGCGAGGAATACCAGCATTTGAACAGGGGTGGTGCAATTGCGATCCTCGAAGAAACGCAAGAAGCAAGTGACGTGATTGCGGTGGCCGACTTTGAACGCGCACCTGAAGATACCTTCAAGCTTCCGAATCCCTTCGACGTGAATCCGGCGTTGCCGCAAGAAGAACGGAAGAAATTATTGTATTTGCTGCGTCGCTACAGAGAGTGCTTTTCATCGAACACAAAACTACGTCAGACACCTCTAGCGAAGCACGGAATATTAACCGAAGATGGAGCCCGACCTACCCGACAGTCACCGTACCGCGTCTTTTCACACGAGCGGGAAGCCATTCGGACTCAAGTCGACGACATGCTCAGCGACGACATTATACAGCCATAGAAAAGCCCCTGGGGTGCACCGGTCGTACTTGTGAAGAAAAAAGACGGCACAATAAGGTTTTGCATTGACTACCGGCTTCTGAACAAAATTACCTAAAAGGACGTGTACCCCCTCCCCCGAATCGACGACGCCCTCGACCACCTCTGCCACGCGAAGTACTCATCCATGGATCTGAAGACCGGCTACTGGCAAATTGCAGTGGACGATAGAGACCGAGAGAAGACGGCATTTATTACCCCGGACGGCCTATACGAGTTCAAGGTGGTGTCGTTTGGGTTGTGGACGGCGCCAGCAATGTTTCAACGATTCATGGACACGGTGCTAGCTGGCCTGAAGTGGCACACCGGCCTCGTATACCTCGACGATGTTGTGGTATTCTCCCGTACTTTCGACGAACACCTTGCAAGGTTGCAGTCTGTATTCGAGGCCATCCGTACGTCGGGGTAACGCTAAAGCCTGAAAAGTGGCGCTTTGCGTACGAGGAACCCAAGTTTCTGGGCCATGTCCTCAACGCCGCGGGAGTCCGGCCTGACGCGGCGAAAACTTCCGCCATAGCAAACTTCCCAAGACCAAAAGATAAGAAGGGCGTGCAGAGATTTCTCGGACTGTGAGCATAATACAGGCGCTTTGTAGCGAATTTCGCCCGCATTGCAGAGCCACTCACCCGCTTGACGAAAGATAACACCCCTTTCAGCTTCGAAAATGCCCATAAAACAGCATTCTGCGAGCCGCAAGACTGCCTGCAAAGCCCGCCTGTGCTCGCGCATTTCGACGAAAACGCCGAAACGAAAATGCACACGGACGCCAGTGATATAGGTTTGGATGCCGTCTTCGTACAAAAGCAAAGCGGGTGCGAAAAAGTAATCGCGTATGCCAGCCGTGGTCGGTCCAAGGAAGAAAGAAATTACTCAGCCTCTGAGAAAGAGTGCCTCGCGATTATATGGGCAATTTTGAAATTTCGCCGATACGTGTATGGAAGACCGTTCAAGGTTGTGACAGACCACCATGCGCTGTGTTGGCCCGCAAATTTGAAGGACCCCTCTGGTCGTCTTGGTAGGTAGAGCTTGCGCCGGCAAGAATTCGATGTTGCAGTAGTCTATAAATCCGGGAGGAAACACTCCGACGCCGACTGCCTGTCCCGCGCCCCCGTCGACCCACCACCACAAGACTCCCATGAAGACAGCGCGTTCTTCAGAGTCGTTACTGAGAGCGATCTAGCCGCCCAACAGCGTGCCGACCCCGAGTTACGCGGCATAATCGACTACTTGGAAGGATGAAACGTCGTCGTGCCCAGGGCCTTTAAACGCAACTTACCTGCATTCAGCCTGAAACCTCCGTGCTCGTGAAGAAGAATGTCAGCCCCGGAGCGAGAGCGAATTACCTTCTGGTCATCCCAGCAGATCTTCGTGACGAAATTTTGGAAGCGTGCCACGACGACCCGTCTTCCGGACATCTCGGCACAGCTCGCACAATTCGGAAAATCAAGATGAAGTACTACTGGCTCCGCCTTGCATCCGACGTCCCCCACTGCCGTGACTGCCAGCGACGAAAAATGCCGCCGACAAGACCAGCCGGCTTTCTGCAACCGATCGCCGTCCCATCGAGGCCCTTTCAACAGATTGAAATGGACCTTCTGAGCCCCTTCCCTACGTCATAATCACAGAAGAAGTGGATTGTTGTAGCGACAGACTACATGACACGCTACGCAGAGACCGCCGCTCTTCCGAGTGGGACTGCACAAGAAGTCGCAAAGTTCTTCATAAACCAAGTTGTGCTGCGACATGGAGCCCCTGAAGTCCTAATCACGGACCGCAGAACGGCCTTCACTGCGGAGCTTATGCAAGGAATCTTACGCTACAGCAACACGGATCACCGAAGAACGACGGCGTACAAACCCCAAACGAACGGACTAACGGAACGTCTGAACAAGACGATCGCTGATATGCTGTCAATGTACGTCGACGTTGAACAAGGACTCGCGACGAAGTGCTCCAGTATGTCACGTTTGCGTACATCGGCTATCCAGGAAACTAAGCAAATGACGCCGTTCGAGCTTGTCTACGGAAGACTTCCGACTACAATGCTTGACGCCGTGCTTCCGCATGTAGAAGACGACTACGTCAACTCCGACGTCCAAGGATACCTTCAGCGTGCGGAGGAGGCCCGCCAGCTAGCTCGAGTTCGTAGAACAGACCAGCAGCTGGTGAATGCTGGGCACTACAACCTCCGACGCCGATACGTCGAGTACCACCCAGAGGACCGCGTTTGGGTTGGACTCCCATCCGACGACGCGGACTGAGTGAGAAGCTTCTGCGACGGTATTTCGGACCCTACCAGATTCTACGACGTGTCGGCCAGCTTACTTACGAGGTGATTCCCGTTGGTGGTTCCGGAACATCACGACGACGCACGCGGCCCGAAGTCGTCCACGTGGTTCGCTTGAATCTTACTTTCCAAGATGACGGACTTTTTTGTTGTTTGTTCGAACTGTCTTGTATTTTAGCATCGGGTCGATGCACTTTTAAAGGGGGGGGGTAATGCCGCGAGCCATGTATGGGTTTGTTTATTTATTTTTTGTTTTTACTGCCGGGCCACGCCCGGCTGTGTTATCTGCGTTCCAAGCAAAGCACGTCTTGCATTCTTTATTTTTATGCCGCACGGGCTATCACGTTCAGATAACGAGACTGTTTCGCCCTAACGTCGCTAGCCCAGAATGATCTTCTTTGACCTACTATGTTCTGGGTGCGAATCGACGGTTGTAGAAACACTCGCACCGAAAGATAAAAGCCTGCAGAGCAGACGCCACGGCATTCGGTTCGACGACACTCGTCTGCGCAAGTCACTTTGTTGACCGCTGCTTCGCCTCTGTATTCTTTTGAGTTGTTAGGGGAGCACAAATTCGCTGCAATAAACATGTTTCTCCTGCAAGATAACTGCGTCGTCTTTGGCTTCGTGACTATATCTATCTTTAATCATCACCGGTAGCAATCACTCTGAGTCATCGTCTGCGTTGACGCTACCTTGAGTAATCTCCAGGCCGAATAAGCGGATCTCCTCTACCTATTCGACACTATTCACGGCTCAGTGTCTTGTGCAGTGCTGCTACAATATGTTTCACTCCACGTGCCACGGTACGTTAACAGGAAACAGGGTGCTTTTCATAATCCGAAATATCTGCGTGGATTCTGACCTATGTTCTGATTGCAGTGCACGTAAAACCGGTACTTTTAATACTTAGATATATTTATTAATTCCCCGTCTCTGTTTCGCAAGCATGTCCGGAAGCTTGTCATGCCATAACTTTAGCTTTTCATTCTTGTCTTCATGTCCTACGACTGGCTTTTATGCTGTGGTTTCGGCGTGAAGCGCGAGAAAAACAATCCTTTTTCCGTCTTTCTTATTTGCTTTTTTTAGTTTCTTGTATCCTTACAAGTATACACTCTTTCTATGCTGTTCATCTCAAGTGGAAGACATCTTGTAATATCACTCCATTTTTATTACGGCTTACATTATTCGATTTGCATATTTCTTTTGCCAGTATGTGTGCATGCGCGATGGCCGTTCGCGTGCATTGCCTCATTTCCATAGAAACTGCAATTTGTGTGTGTGTGTGGGGGGGGGGGGGCTATTCGTTCAGTGGAACCAATGCTATTTTTTGTGAGATGTGCAGCCCTAGCGTGACCCGTTTTCCTTTTGGTTTTTAGTGTAATACCAGTTACACTTATAGTGGATGATGAAGTACAGCCGTTTCGAGTAAAAACTGATTAAACTATTCGGCAGTTTTAGAATAGATGAAGCCGGCTCTGAGGGTCCCCAAAACGTTAGGGGAACCCAACTGCACGGCACTCGCGTGCGGCGAGTTTTAGAAGGGGGCGCCCCCAACAGCCCGCAGTCGGCTTGCGTTGCTCGAGTCGGCTCGGGTGATGGGAACTTTAGGGTTAGCATCGTGGCGAATACTTCACCGTCGCTAACTGTGCAACTGCGAATGACAATCCGTAAAACAAATTTTCACTACACTGTGATCCCTTTCTCGAATGTAGAATTTTATTTCAGCTATAATTGCCGTTTGAGCGACCGAGGACGAAGACATCTGCCGTAGCCGTCTCGATGCTTCCCCGCAGGTAGCGCCATCTTTTGACCACTCGGCGCACCACGCGCCCCAGTGCCAGTAGCGCCACCCACCAAACCACCGCGGCCAGTCAGCGTAGGCTTAGCACCGCGGCCGATATCTGATCCTCGCTTTTAAAATCAGCTCTGATAATATTCCCTAGCACAATTTTTGACCACACTAACAGCTACTTTCTCGCATGTGGAACTTACTTTTAGCGATTACATTGATTGAAACCGTGGCGACAAGCTATTGCTACCGTGTTCTGCGCCGGTTCGAGGCAGTTGGTGGGCCGAGTGGGCAGGTGCGGCCGGCGTGTGCACGGACTGTTTCCGAAGGCAGAAAACGCTTCACGATTGCCTGCTTTACCCATTTATTGCGAATGACTAGCGAAATCTACAAATTGAGCTCAGCGATCGTCTTAGTTGATCGGGTGGATCGAGAAACGAGCCGCAGGTTGCGCTTCAGCCGTGGTCGCGCGCAATCTCGCTGGCTGCGAGAGAGACGCAAGAACGCAAGCTCCCTCTTTGGGGGCGCCCGCTATCTGGAAAAATAGCGTGCGCGCTAAACGCAAACCCCAAACCCCAAGGATGGCTTCGGGTCTCCGCATGCGGAATACGGCGCCCCCAGCCGCTTGGGGACCCCAGAGCATTGGGGGCCCCTATTCTAAAACTCCCAATTGTATATAAAAACAGTGCACACTCTTCCTCGAAAACTGCTCGCCAAGCTACGTTTGAATAATTCGTACCTCGATGCGTATGAAAGTGTACGCTAGAGCTTCGTTTTGTCTTTCCTCAACATATATCCACAGTAATGAGCTAGAAACGTTTAGGATATTGATTCTAGTACACGACAAAGAGTGACTGGGCGTAGCCCAGTGCTCATACAATCGCATCATTTTTCGTCAGCTAGTGCGTATACTCTCACGGTAAAATATTAAAGCTGTATTTTTGCAGTAACGTGAATCATACGGCAATCATCTGCATGCTATCAACTCAAGTAAGCATGAATTATGCCTGAAACGGCCACCTTTATGCTTTTGGGCTAGTTTAATGCAGCAGTCAAAAAGAATACGCCTCCGGACAACTAGTGAGATAATGCATACTTTCTGGTATCCCATGCCCATACACAAAGATTAGCAATCGTACAGAGAACAGGAAAAATTGCAATAACTACGCTGGACGAAACGTGTTTACACGTAATTAGTTCAGCATCCGTAAACAGCGCACCAACTCAACGCTATTTAAAAGTGAGCGGAAAATGTCTTTAAACCTTGTCCGCGTGAAGGCTAAATATCAGGCACCCTTCCGTCTAACCAGGACGATAGTTGGACGCCAATATTTCTCGTGAACAATCATCGTCGTCTTTACACGCTGGGGTGAGGAATTTTTCTGTTTAATTTCGCTTGTCCATGCACCCCTTTCAAATCCAAACCCCTACGACCATGTCGAAATGAAGCAATAGGATAAACGCCGGCTACGTAACGCGACGGACCCAGGTTCCGTTCTCGTCCCAGAAAGCGTTTTCTTTTTCTTTTTAAAGATGATAGTCTTTCTTGAGCTACCTAAAACCCACAAAGTTTGTCTCTTTGTCTGTCTGTCTCTGACTCGATTCAGCCACCCGGCCAAAGTAAAACAATGCCGGCGCAATAGTCTTATATAGTCACATCTAAATCTACCCGCCTACGTCCGGTGTAATGTTCATACCTGTCAAAATTGTACAAGAAGAACAAGACATTGAGCAAATTAATACAGATTAATACAACAAATTAATACAGAAGTGATATTTGCAGTGCTCCTTTATAAAAAAAATCAAACATGCTTGACTATTGCGAAATTAAATACTCAACTGCAGAAAAAAAAAATCACTCCACTGTCGCCTGCTTTCGCCCGCGCCATTATAGCTTCTGGCGCCATTTTAAGAAATCAACCGGCCACAGTTACGAAAGGTTCCACTAGATAGGTTCCACCGTCAGCTTGCAACGCACGTGGAGTAGGGAAACGCGGTTACATAAATGCTGAAGTAGGGCGCCTGGATTAACGCGCGTCTTCGCCGTACGGCAGCGTTGGCATCGAGACACCCGGTTTGGAGCAGTGGAACGCGGGAAATTTCAAATGATTTAAGCTCACCTTTGCCGTCTTTACCTTGGGAGGAGCGCGACGCAAGAGGAACAACATGAGAGGTGAGCGGGAAAGCGAAGGCAGGCATTTACTTGGCTAAAGTCGATAAAGCCTATCATCTTTTGACGGCATTTGCGACGAAAGGAGCAGTAACGCGGCCATTTTTTTTTTCTTTCACTTCACCCGTTTTCGTGTCACAGACACCATCAGTGAGAACACTAAAACTTTGCTTTAAAATGGGTGTGTGTATAACGGTTCCGATTAACAAAACCCAATACGTTGAAAGGGACGGAAATCACACCGCACGACTAGGCGTTCTTGGACGCGCTACATATTGTCCTCTTGTCCATCATTCATTCAGCACCTAGTAGAAAAAATTCCCTCGCATTTCCCCGAGGGGGAGAGTGTGTAAGTGCGAATGCACGGTTGTTGATTGCGCGATTACGGTGGATATCGTGCGATTACGGTGGATATCGTGATCTTGGAGTGGAGAGGAGGCGCCCAACACCCGCAGTCACTGAGCGGAGAGAGGAGGAGGAGAGTGGCGCCCGCCGTTACGGCGAGGGCTACACGAGCGCCTTTACGTGTCGGAATGCGGAGCGCCCGCTACGCGAGCGAGAGCTCTCCCGCCCGAATTGGAGAGGAGGCGCCCAACACCCGCAGTCAGTGAGCTAAGAGAGGAGGAGGAGAGTAGCGCGCGCCCATCTCCCCCCGTTGCTAGGGAAGACAAGGAGGAAGACGGAGAGCGCGCGCACCCGCAGCTGTTGCTATGCGGACGACGGCGGCGGACGATTCAGGCTCGCTTAAGAAGTGCATTCGCACTTAAAAAGGTCAAATCCAACGAGAAGTGCCTGCGAGAGTGCAGGGTTTAATGGCTTCTCACCTTGCAGTATGCGTTCTAAAGACAAACGTTCTGCCTTTGTAAAGCGGTTTGCCGCACGCGATGTTGCGTGCTCTTTCGCCTGACGTGGTTTAACGGTGCCGTAACCAAACCGCTGTAATGGGACGTGCCAACTGCTATTATAAAGAGGAGGGCGCTAAACATGGGCCGCAGATAGATTATATGCACGGTGCCGCTTCGTTGCACGTGCATCAGAAGCGTTCTGACCTCTCATTGAAATGCCTTGGAAGCGTCAACCAGCGCGACGCGATAGAAGGCGCAACAAGGCGCTTCTGCGCTTAGTATTTGGGATGACACAAAAGTGTTCACCCCGCACAGGTATCGCCTACACACAATATTGATTAGACGTCCCACTCAAACATCACGATATATACGATCGTTTACTTGTTATTCAAGGACTTTAAGGAGCTCCCTAGCTCAGATTCTACCTACTCATAAGAAGGGCTCTAGATGCTTCCTCAACTTCTTGTGTGTGTTGAAGACCACCACAACGGTTTATATTTATTATTTTTATCGGCAAAACTGTTTTATCGAGAACGTCGCCTTTCGTTCTTTAATTTCAAAGTTTATTAGTGCTTGTTACTTCTCGGACACAGCCAAAGCCCAACGCTACGACATTAAAACAAAAACACGAGAAATTGGTCCTAATATTCCAGAGTGGCGACCTTGCCCCCTAAAGAAAAGGTTTAACTGTCGTAACTCGAAGAAAAGGGAAAAGGCTACAAGAGTTTCAATATTCTAAAAGCTAACTGAAAGCACAAAGGTAAACACTGCCAACCAAATTTTTAACGGTGGCCCGTAGTTCGCAATGTAAATGCTGGAGGGAACGCCACCAAGACCTCAGGAACGCAGTTTCTGGTTATCATTTTTGCCATATTTTCCTGTTGTTATTTCATTTCAGTACAGCCAGAAATTACGTTGCCAGGACCGAGTTTTTTGGGTTCCGCAGAGGAGAGGAATTGTGCTACACTGCCATAGATTATTATGTTCTTTACTCAAAGCGCCCAGGGCACTGACAGACAAAACACGTTTGCGTTTGAATATTATTGAACCCTGGTTTCCGGTTCAACCGAATTGCACTAACACGCCAAAACACCGGCGCGTTGTTAGCGACGGAGCAAGAGTCGTGCTATTCCGTGCAGCATGCAGGGGAAGCTTATTGCGCGTGATCAGAACAAGCGCAAGCCAGCCATGAATTGCTTTCATTCTGGGGAAACTGTCATGTGAAGTGCAGCCACTGGGCCTTTCAACGCAATTCGTGTCAATACACAAGGAAAGCCGAGTGAAGAAATAGACGGAAGCACGATTGTAGCATTGGAGTGTTTGCATCTCGGCGCTTTGGCTTGTTGCCACCAGTGGGTTACGCCAAAGTTATGAAGGTGACAGTATTTTCAAAAACTTCAAGCCGTTCCACTCAACGTGAAAGTGTCGGAAGTGCAGAGCAGTTATTCGTCATAATGGGCTGCAGCGCCGTTATGCGCTCACTGTTACCTCCCAATACAATTCAAATTTCCCGCCTCCGCAGTGTTCGCGTTCCTCCTACCTGAAACATCGCCAGCGTGTATTCCGTTCTTTTTGTGCTTGCTTTTCCTCCCGCAAGTGCCGGCGTAGCACTGCCACTTTCTTCCGCTTACTATCGTAAAAACCAACCCAACGAGCATTCCTAACTAAATGAACGCAGGCGCTGCGGGTTAGTTTATTATGGTTTGCCGCAAATGTACCTGCACTTTTGTTTGCGCTAAACAACGGGGAGATGTATGAGAAGCGCCAGCGGTTCACGAGTTTCGAACGGTCATGAATATTTAAAACGCTGGTTTTCGAAGCCTATGCGGCACGCCTACGACGCGTACAGTCGCGGTCATTATGACCTACACCGCTCATTAGTATTCAGACGATTATATCGTCAAAACAATGACTATGGGCATATATGTTAGGATAAGGCTTGATTTATTAGGACGTTGTTCTCCTAATGCGCACTTGGTCTTTAACCCCGGGTGCCAAACAAAGGTCATATAAAGCTGTGAATACTAATGAGCGGTGTAGGTCATAGTGAGCGCGAGTGTATACCAGGTTTTGCTTGTGTCCGTTATCTCGCTGCGCCGCCTGATTCCGGCATTCGCTTGACAACAACCGTTACAGCGAGATACGATGACCAGGCGAGCCCCTAAAGTGCACTGCACATAACATATTCTATCCGGATTTAACCTTCAACGTGACCACACTTCTCTATGCTTCAACTTTCGAGGCCGTCGTCAACGCGACAGTACAATGATGCGGCAGTATAGAACTGTTTGAGAAGTACCACTCTGATTTCACTTTCAGGGGGAGTTTATTAGCACGAGAATTTCTTTCAGAAGTATGAGTGGATTAAAGTACAAATTAGTATAGTAAAGTAATAAAGAAGTCACAACGCCTGAAAACAGGCTGCAATGTATTTTATGCGAAAAAATTCCCCAAAAGCCTCAAAATTTCAACACCGATCACGCATTATTAGAAATTGCTGAGACACTTTCGAAAAAGAGCTCTTTTATCCTAGAATACCTCGCATACCTAGAATGTCTTGACTACCTAGAGGTGAGACAAACTATTGGCATGTAGTTGTAACCCCACTCTAAGAGGGAAAGTTTTATCAATTTTGAAAAAAAGAGTCAGATCAAATAGTAATAATTCACGTGCATTTCCGTGCAAACTGTTTCTGCCACTATGCGATGAAACAAAAACAGAAATATGGAAGCGCTAATCTATAGCAGAAGCGATCAACACTTCTGCATTTCGCCAACCACTATCCCAACATGGTACCTTATTGCGAACAATATTTTCGGAGTTTAGTTGTCATAGTAAATTTTGGATTTGTCACTTTAAAACGATGGCCTAATTTACCTAAAATTTTATGGAAAAAGGAACGGGCAAATAACGACAATAACGTCGATGCAACTGACTTCAAGTTTACGGTAAAAACAACTTTTCCGTATTTTCACCAGTGTAATTGTGTAGACAAGCACAAACAATGCACAAAAAATGGGCGCAGCTTGCATGCACTAGTGGAGCAAGGCTGGAGAAACAGCAGAGCTGGCGGTCTCTCTCCTTTCATTGGAGACCCGGGTGGTCCACCTCAAATGGATTTCCAAACTTGCTGCTGAACTTTCTTCATTCCTGGCAGTCCCGGATCTTTTCGTACGCACGCTTTTACATCTCCCCCCAAAGTTTACCGCAATAGCATGCGCTAGATCTCCGCAGTCAAGTCCAAAGCCAGCGCCCGCGCTGCGGACCCAAAGGAAATGCGGTCCGCCCGGAATGCAATGATCATACCTCCAGTGTCCAAACAAGGGCGCCCTCAATAGCGTGTGTAAAATGTGTGTTCTGTGAGGTATTAGAGCATTTTATTTAAACTACAAAATGGTACGCTCCCTGTCAAAAGTTGGATGAAAGACCAGGGTCTGCTTCTGGCTGGGTCGACCGGTTGCCGAGATGGTGTCTTTTTCATGGAGATTTTGGAGCAAACGCTGAGAAAAGACATGGATATCACGCCTTTCTCAATTCAGTTTTTGCTATCAGGCTATCCTGGTAAGCCACCCTATGACATGTTTGTTCTGATTGCTCGTACAGTCTGTGACGATTTCGCTTAAGTCATAGGCATGCTGAGCCACCAGTCTCAACAATTAATTTTTCCAGAAACTGTGGAGTTTGTACATAGTGTGCATAATTTGTTTACCAACCACCTGACTGGTTCCTTTCTTTGAACGATTGTGTGTGGTTGCGTACATTTTGGTGTATTTGTGGTTTCCTTAAATTTAGTTC
This sequence comes from Haemaphysalis longicornis, assembly GCF_048455015.1. Classification (NCBI taxonomy): domain Eukaryota; kingdom Metazoa; phylum Arthropoda; class Arachnida; order Ixodida; family Ixodidae; genus Haemaphysalis; species Haemaphysalis longicornis. The sequence goes on from NW_027526361.1 coordinate 197,457,447, forward strand.
CCGCCGTGGTGGCTCATTGGCTATGGCATTGTGCGGCTGAGCACAAGGGTGCGGGTTCGATTCCCGGCCGTGGCGGCCCCTTTTCTGAAGGAGGCTAAAAGCAAAAACGCCCGTGTGTTCTACATTTCGGCGCATGTTAAAGATTCCCAGGTGGTCAAAATTAATCCAGAGCTCTACACTACTGCGCGCCTCATCGCCTGTGTAGCGTCGGGGCGTTAAACGATAGAATCAAATAATTAACCAAATCTATTCCTAAATTTAATGTTTTCTTTTGTTTGCTTGGCTAAGCAGTCCTCGTACTGTTATGTTTGAGCGTATTCTTCTATGCATTTACAAAAAAAAAAGCTTTAGAAAAATAAATTAATTAGACAGATGCCTGTTTCATAATGCGAGGGTGCAGGTTCGATTCCTACCGGCGGGAGCGTTTTTTTTTTTAATTGGCTGTACGTATTATTCTTCCCCTGGCTCTCTAACCCGCCACCCCTTCGGACGTTGGGGTGGCCCAGTGTTTTCGGATTCACGGCGTAATAGTCCCAGGTTCGATTCCCACGACCTCTCTAGCGGCATTTTTTTTTTCTTCATGTGCGCACTCCCAATACCTCCTCACAGGTTCCTTGCCGCTTTCCCTCACACTTCGAAAATTTTTCGTGCAACAGACGGATATTTCTCGGCCTAAAGGGTTCGGCTTCTAACACACAAGGACAATCTCTACACCTAAAAATGCTTAGGAAATATAAGGAATTTTATATCTGGGATAGTGTACATTTTGTAGTGTATTTTTATACCAACGTATTCTTCTTGTTTACACTTTTGCAACTAATGCACTACGCTTTTTTGTCAGTCTGTGCGCCTTAGGGATGCCAATCATTCCTTTTGTAACAAAAGCTAGATTGTGATTGCATCGTTGCAAATGCATGCTGCCGACCTTTGTAACGTGCGGAAACTCCGTCAAGCTCCCTGCAGCTTTTATTTCCAAGCCCACTACAACTGGAAGCAGATATATGAAATTGAAATTGAAAGTGGATCGAGAAACGGCTTAGCTACAAATTTGCACAAACCACCAAGACGGCTGACATGCAACGTTCAAAGTGTGAGAGACGTGCCAGCATGCTTAACTGCGCTGAGCTGTACCACGGCCCGGCACGATACCGCGATGCCTGTACCCCTTAGTTGGTGTAGAGCTGCGCTGGTCATTTACATTCGCAGGGCGCAACATGTTTGAATTTCTAACTTGTCTCGACCCCTGCGGACTCCGCGTGAGGGCTTTTTTTTAGTTGCGTCTACTCTTAGTGATTAGTTTGTTTACGACATACATGTTGACCTATTCTTTTATTCACATAACGAACTTGATAAAATTTATAATCGAAACTAAAAAGCCTGCTTCGATTGCCTCTTTTTACATTGCTTAAAATTCCGTATTTCATCCTTCCTGTTGGTGGTGGACAGAATCTGAAGGTGCTACTAGGGCTAGAAGTTTGTAATTTTTTTTTCAGTTAATGTAGCTGGTTTTCGTGCATGCTGTTACGTCGCCCAGCTCTTTGCACTCGAACGTTACAATCTGCTGAGTCCATTTTCGTTTGTAAACATATGCTTAAAGGTCTTAGGTGAAATAATTATAATGTGACTAAGGAAAGGTAACAATTACTTTTCTTTGCAGCCATAAAACATAAAGACTTTTTCCGGATATAGGAGTTCCAAGCAGCACATGATTCAAAACAATACTGTTTTTCGCATTACTTTCAGTTCAAAATTTGCCCTTTTGTTTGAGACATCTAGAAATTAGTTGTAATATGTAATACACACCTACATCTAGATAGAAGAGAACATACAGTAAGAAGAGCGTTTGTACTGGATCACGAAGTTTTTTGCATTATTAGGATGGAGGTATGATCGGATTCTATGACATTCTAATGTTATACACAGTCCCGAGCATTTTTCACGAGCACTGATGCAGCAAGCTGTGTGTGTGTGTTACCCATTTGAAATTTTGAGAGGTGGGATGCAGACTTGGCTTTTCAATGTGAGGTTACAGAACAGAAATTTGACAGAAAGCGGTTCCGTGCTGCGCTCACAATATCTAGGTCCCGGGTTTACATCGCAGACCCACACTGGTTAGGTTTTTATTTTTTTTTATTTTGGCGTTATTCTCTTCGTACCATCGGAATTATTGAGGCTGTCACCGGGCAATGTCGATTGCATGATTAGGCAGTTAGAACCTCTGGAATAAAATATTTTTAAGAAGTCACTTGGTGCCGCCTGGCCGACACCTGAGGATTCTGAGCGATGTCATATCGCTCAGGCGCACAAACATATCTGTTTTTATGTCTACTTTATGTAGAAGTGTTTAAGTTGCTCCTGCTTATTTTATAAACATGAAATAAGAAATGCCGCAGCATATTCTCCCTAACATGAAAGCCAAAATGCGTCCTCCGCACACAGTGTTCTGTTGTTTGTAATTTATGGGAATAAAATTTCGCCGAAATACTGTGGACGTGCTTAAAAAAAGACTTCTATTTAAGTAAGTAAATGTTACTCAGTAGTACCTATACACGTTATAAGTATTTTATAAAACAGACAACAGACATTATCGTTAACACTGTGCCAAACATACGGGCGTATGTGGAGACCAGCGAGAGAAAACATTTATTCAGCTGTGAACGTAAAAGGGGATCCCGATTCTAGGAAGCCATGTGTCGACCACGCCATCCTATTCCCGGTGGCCAGGAAGGTTTCCACCCCAAAAGGCACGTGGTCAATAATATCCCCCAGTGATCATGGGAAGGGAGAGTTGGAAGAGGAAATAGGTGGGCGTTTTTTTCTTTTTTTGCACTCTGCTGTGGCGTGGCGGAGCGTTCCTCTAGACGAGCAAGCGTGTCACTACACATAGCTTTCTTGGAACGTGAACCGACCGGAGACGCCTGAACAGGTCGGCCACTGAAGCAGCGAGCGCCGAATAACAGCTTTAAAATCGATTTCGTGTTTAGAAACAAGGTGTGTTACGGTACGTTTAGAAGTCCATTAAAGAGATCAGCTCAGTATCAATTGACCTGGGCCGCGCTTCCTCTTTTTTTTCCCAATCTCAAAACCAAGCGCGAATAGAACGAACCGATACTCTACTTCGGTAGTAGGCATTACGGTATCAACGCTCGCCTTCCTAATGCTCTCGCCTAGCGCCCCAGTTGAGCGTTCGTTTTTTTAGCCCACTAGGTACAAACGAATTGTGGAAAAGGAGGGGCGCCATATATCTTGATTAACGTGGATTAACATGAACACCTACCGGGAATGGGAGCTTTGCCGTAAGAGGAAAACAGGGGAAACCATGAGGCGACATTGCCATGTTATACGGCGTGATTCAGAAACCGGGGGGCGAATCAATGGGGAATATGTCAGCCACTTGAGTTTTGCAGACGAAATTGTCCTTTTCAGCCAAAGCAGCCGGGAAAGGTGCCTCAAATGTCTGAACAAACAGGGTTTCTTCATCTTCCTGTTTGCGTCCGGCACCATACGTTTAGTTGAACAAAATGCCTTAAAACTCTTTTCTTACACGCTAGCAGTTGTTTAATTTAACATGGCTGAAATCACATGGTTTGAGTTCAGAAATATATATATTTCTTCACACAAGTAGTAACAAGTCTTCCAGTCGATAGATGGAGATTACGATGAGATGCTGTGGTAGCAATCATAGCCATCGCCGCTTCTGCTACACTCTGCCGATCCGGATCTACAGAGAAACGCCGGAAATCACGCATCTGGTACCTACATTTTTCGTACACCATCCACAAACCCTCTTATAAATGGGTGCGGCCACAGAGGTTCGTTTTACATTCCCTTCCTGTCCAGCACCCCAATCTCCAGCGTTCGAACGACGACATGGACGTTACGGCGCATGGGCTTTCCCTCCTCTCATCTACGGTGTAAGCAGCGTGACGGTGGTTCCAATGGTAGAGAACAACAAATATACAATTGGTTGTAATTAAATCGCACACATAGAGCGCAAAAATGCATATATTGGCTTATTTGTGTGAAATCCTGGAAGAAACATTGAGCAATAAATTCACGGGCGCTTAGTGCGAAATAATATTAGGTATACCAAATCCAAACCAACCCAATCGTTTATGTTTCCGCCAAAAAATTTAGGCTCTAAAAACCAATTGCCTAAAGCATAATTCGTGTTTAAAAAAGGCAGATGTATTTATGGTACCTGCTTTTCCTGTGATGTGATCGACAGGTAGCAATTTGTTCATTTTCATTTCATAACTTTGCTAAATCTACTGCCTTTCAAGCGGCACCTTGAGCAATATCGATGATGGGGAGTGGAGCAGCGCTGACATGGCTTGTGTCAAAACGGGCTGTGCAAAACTAAGGTAATGTGTTTAAACTTTGAAGAAAGAACCATGGATGGTGACTGTCACAGCCCTTGTGAAGATCCAGCAAATGAGCTTCCTGATGTTTTCAAGGCAGTTAACTTCCTTAAGTTGGCAAACATCCTGCTAACCTTCTTTGACGGCTCACGAGAAAACGAGGACGCGGTTGCACACTTTCTATAGAAGCAAAAGTGTGTGGAACATTTAGCAGGCGAGAAGAAAAAGAGAACAGTGGGTTATGTTGGGATAAGGTGGAGGCAAAACAGTAAAATGTGCAGGCAAGTAGAAAACACAGGGTCGCACTGATCGGCTCTAGAGAGAAGCCTTCTTCACTGTCTTGATGCGCTCGGCTCTTCCAATTGCAAATGTTAAATAGGATTGTGACGGTTTTACAGATTCCGTGAACATTCTTTTGTGTCGGTAAAGCAAATCGATAAAGCGGAGGCTCCTCGGGCACCATGGGGTAAATCCGCATTTCGTTTTCTTCAGTTCCTCTGACGGCGAACTCAAAGGGCTTTGCAATGGCAGCACCGGGGCACGTATTTGTGATAACAGCAGCGCAGTTAATTAGCGCGCCCGCAGTCAGATACTACAAACGTTTGTGCATATAAATAAGTGCTTATGTTACTTGATTTATTAGGACAAGTAAATTGAAACAACTGGCGTGACATCGCCAGAAATAAAACTTCCTGAAGCTTGTTCCTTCCTACTGTCACTCTGGTCTGACGAATGGCTACTCTCCAAGGTGTCTTGCTTCATAACAATTGCAGTTCGTAATTTACTAAAAGCTGAAAGTTGAACGTAAAACCTGTCTACGCCTCTACATGGTTGCAAAGTGCGGGTACTCATGACAAGCTACTTTCCTCATGACACAGCGTAGCGACCGATTGTTGCTCGTGCGAGCAACACAAAAGAAACTTGGGTGACATTTTAAAATAAAAACAACAGGGTTCTCTCTTCAGACAACTCTGTATTTCAGTGAGCAAAACTGTATAAAGAAACATGTTCCGCGGCCCCATTTGGTTGTGTTCTCAGCATCTAAGGAACTGGGTGCAGATGGTACCCTGTACGAAATATCTGTGATTACTTTTTAAAAGAGCAAGAGCCGCAAGAATTAGCGGGACCGAGATATACACCTCCGAAACCCACTTTTAAATTGTGACTGCGCAGCAAACACACGTATAAACACAGCAAATACAAGAATTCCCTTTCGTGATGTGCGCTCCAGCAGAAGGAAGAGAACGGCCTACCGATGGCCGGGTACGGACTCCTAATCGTTACGATACGAAGATCTAACCAACAAATGAGTCTTAGATATTTTAAGCAGAAAGTAATCCAGCTAGGTTGGGCAGAAGCCAGGCGGGATCGGCCGAACGCCCGTTGTTAAAAAATCTAGGATGGCGTATAAGGTTTGACACCGTCACTGACGCTGCATCCAACATGTGGTTGGAGCAGGTTAGCTTCTGATTCTGTAGGCAGGCTGGACTTTGTTCGAGTGCCCTCTCATTTGCATTTATTTTTCCCACAAGTTTTCTTTGGCAGCTTTGGGGCTAACTTTCGGTGTACATGTACCCACTGTATTATGTGCACTATGCACTATGTGCATGATGATGGTTGTATTTTATTGGCGCAAGGCGACACGGGCAAAGAGCGCCAAACACAATATGCACTATGTGCACTACACTATATTTACACTTTTACACTATATTTACACTATATTTACACTATATGTACACTACATTACACTTTTCTATTGGACATAATATAGTGCACATACTGCACATAATATAGTGTATGCACTATGTGCACTACACTATATTATGTGCACTATTTGCACTATATTATGTCCAATAGAAAAGCACTGTATTATGTGTATTCGCTGGAGGAGGTTGTTATACATGCACAAAAAAGCTTACAAAAGTTTGCCTTGAGAAAGGTTGGCCAACTGTACAATCCCCACATTTGTTTATATTATTTTAGAGCGAAATAAATTCGTTTGAGTAGAATGACTTCTCCCAAAACTACACGGTGTCCGTATTTTAAATGGTTTAGAAGATGGTGTGTAAAAACGCGCGGCAATTTTTGTGCGTCAAAATGTGAAACGCTTGATGTCCCCATCAATCAAAGAATAAAAAAAATGCAGCAGGACATAATCCACACGCCACTAATTTACGGTTCGTTGCTTCGATTTAGAAAGCACTATACTGGGAATATGTGGCGTTTTTGTTATTTTTGTCCTGGTGACGTCAACACATCATATAATATCGCCGGTATGAGCTTCGTCTTGGTTTTTTTATTGCTTCAGAAAAACATCCTATTTTGAGTGTTTTACCTCCAAAGCCATAGCCAGGTTGGAAGGACCGGAGGAGTGAATGGCTACAAATTATTTTGCCCACCTGATGTTCTTTAACATGAATCCCAATGTCAACACCTGGGAGTATTTGTTTTTGCCACCACCACAAAGATGACCGCCCTTGCGGGATAAAACTAGTATTCCTTTGATCAGCAGCAGAGCGGCGGGTTTTTTGAAAAACGAAGTCAGCGCATACTGTCACATAAGTAAACACCTCCGCAATCTTGCGATTTCTGCGTATTATTTAAATGATATGTATTTTGTCTTAGAAAGTCGCTCACAGCGAATTTATGAAAAAAAATTTTTGTGAATGTATAGGCAAGTTTCACAAACATAATTAATCATTCGAGTATTCACCGGAAGTCTACAGTCATAGCTAGCGTATCGGCAACTGGCAGCAATACAGACGCCATGCGCCGTTCATAACCAACGTAGGAACAACCGGAATACTGAGACTGGTTTCCAATGCAGTCGCGCACTCTTAGATTTGAAAACTAATTTTCACTCGCTTTATAGGCATACCACTTCTTCTTCCCTTGTTAAACAGAAATTAGGCAGAATAGAATCTGCCAGACTTAGCCCCGAGCCAGATAAGCCCAATAAGCCCAAGTGTGCAAATGAGTGCGTACGTAGGCCGAAAAACAAACACCGCTATCGAATGCGCAAAGAATTATAGAAAAAATCGAATCGCAAAGAAATATAGAAAAAAAAGACACCAAAACTGAAAGCAGGCGTACGGGCTCTGAAATTCTCTTATTGTAGCCAAACTACCAGTGTCCACCCCTACTCTGTAGCCTTAATAGATAGTATAACATAAAATTTTGCACTCATGCATTTTTATGATTTTCTACTTACCAAAAGACAAAATTAGGGATTCCAAGGTAGCGAAACTTACTTTTTTAATTTATTCGTAAAAATACAAGTGAGTGCAACTAACGCACGGAATTACTTCTAACACAAGCAATACGTCTGACGCAGAACTGGTATAGAAAACCGCTTCTTAAATGTGTCTTGTTTGGTTTTTGTTAACTTTCTCTGTGTACATACAAGTTCTTTATTTTGCCTTAAATCTTCTTTAGAGCTCTCAAAATTAATGGGTAATAAACGTAGTCAAATCTTCCCAACCTTCCTTACTTTATGCAAACTGGGCTCCCTAAAAAGAGTCGGCGGCGATGCGTGAACAACAAAAAAAACTGCTACAAAATATGTACTGGCTCTTACTATGAAAAGACAGATATTCGCTTTAGCGAGCGCGAATAGGAAGCGCCCTGCGGCATGGCCATTATTGAGTTTAGTTTAGGAACCAGGCAGGGCAAGAATGCTTTCCATTTTAGCGTGTTTTCTGGAAACATTCCTTTAACTTGAAGCTAAATTGAATTTTGAACGAAACTGATTTGCCAAACACAATAAAATATGCTTTGCTTGTGGGCGGTACGAGGAAGATACGCAAACTGAAATATGAGCGCCAGGCACAGGAAGTTAGCTTATTCAGTCAACTGCCAAAAGAACCTTCTTCCGGCAACAAAAATGTTGTCAGCCATAAAACACCAGCGTAAACGCACAGGAAACTAAAGAAATGTAAGTGTTACCACCTTCAGGAAACACAGTCCTGTTCCTTGCCGTGTTGTAGTGAAGATTCTCGGGTTTCCCCTGCCAAATACTGCAGTCGATGCTTCGATGCGCGGCGTGAAAGCGGCTTGCGTTATTTGTATGGCGTTTGAGGAAAGAAGACACTTGCAAAAAACGAATTCATCAGTGTACAGTTGACAAACGTGACAGTTGTTTACATGTCCAACAATTCTCATCACTAAAAAAGCCCAAACCCCCTGAACCCCTTGCATAGGCACTTGCTTCGTTTGTTTGCTGTTGTTATAAAGAAATAGTAGATTTACGTTTTTAGGTATACCGACAAACGCAACAGTTTTTTCTCCATGTATTGACCCGAAGATCCAAACTGCGCTTGCCACACATTACGTTCTTTTTTTTTGCCGAATAAAAAAGTCTTTTTTAGGGCCGAAGCTCCTCTTGCTCGGACCCTGTCGTGGCCGTACACGGCACATTGTACATGGCACATTGATGATGATTGTGGCAGTATCCCCATAGGGATTGGCCGACAAAAGATTGGCCGAAGAGGCCATAATGTTCACAGCGTTCGTAGCTACCCAACAAGGAGAAGAGGAAGAAGAAGAGGTTGTCGTTCGTCGCCTGCGAGATCAAGACTCTTGCTCGGGCCCTGTCATGGCCCTCGTTGCTGCCATGCACGACGGAATGATGTTGATTGTGGCAGGATCCCCCTCGGGATTGGCCAACCAAAGATTGGCCGAAGAGGACAAAACGTTCAACGCGGTCGTTGCTACCCAACAAGGAGGAGAGGAAGAAGAGGTTGTCGTTCGTTGCCTGCGAGCTGAAGACACGTTCGTTTGAATTGCTAAGCGGTGCTGATTAATGGGTAATTCGGGTTTCATTAACAACTAAGTTTCCTTTTACAGCCTCTTTCCGGAAATAAGTATATTGAAGTCCCCGCGTTTTTAACCGATTTAGCCCTGGCCAATCCCTCCTTGTGGGTACGTGCCAAAAAATTTGAGGACATCATCATCATCATCATCAACACGTACCGGGGGTACGCGACACAAGACGCTCTGCAGAGCGCGACGGCCAAGGTGGCTAAAATGTCACACACCAAATTCGCCAACTTACCCATGGAGATTCTCATCGTCCCAAACAAACCCTACATAATGACCACACATCGACGTCGTCGACGGGCTTGTCAATGCAGCGGTTGAAAGATTGACGTGTCGAGTCTTTATATGATGTACGGGTGAATGTTTCATGGTTTTACCGATAAGCATTTTAGCTTCACCCCTCTCATCATCATTCACTTCGTGGAGATGGCGGAATTTTTTTTTATTTTCAGCCATTACACGGAATAAATTACTTATCCAAAGTTGATTTTTTTTTTATCCTACCGGTTTCTATAGTAAAAACATTCCGCTTTCGCTGTCCTAAACAATAGATCCAAAGTTTCTGTTATTTTTATGGCTTCGAGAAATAGACGATCGATGGCACTAAAAAAACAAAGAAAAAATTATTGTTTGCAATCATGTTTTGCGCTTTGGAGCTACATATGCTTAACTGCCTCTAAGTAATTTACATACTCCATAAACAAATGTACCTGTATCGCCAGAAGTGCCAATAGCTGTATAACACAGCATTTTTCTGACACAGATTATTACTTGCAGTAGTGTCAGCGCACTGTTAGAATGCGGCCCAAGTTTCAGCCACACTCCGCATAAAGGCGGTCCGACGAGCCATAGAAAAAATTACTCTAGACCTTTCAGACGTTATGTACAGAACTGCGTACAATTCAATTCTCGTATTTTGCAAACAAATACCAGATCCGAACGTTTTCCTTTATTTAACATAATTTTGTATCCTTCCTCTAACAATGAAAATTTTAGGGCCATCTGGAGGCTAGTAAGATTACTACGACCATAGACAAACAAAATGGCGACGCACACGACGGCTTCAGCGGCTGATATTTTCCAACTCTTTCTCCTCGTTTTCTTATGACTTGCGACACTAAAAAATATTGAAACAAAGCAAATCACAGAAATATATACGTATGTGGAAATATGTGGTGCTACATGGCGCTCCTGACCTGTGTGACGCTATGTACAAAATTCTGTACATGACTAAAAAAAAGCTAAGATTGTGTTGGGGTCAGTAACCTGCCAATTCATCTTATTTGGTGAGATGCAGAGCGTAGAAAAAGCTAAACCATTTTGCAGGGGGAATAGCGAGCGGCGTCCGAGAGGGCTGGGGGTAACACTTCAGCGTAAAAATAGCGTCGTAGATTAGACCGAGATTTTATGTGGAAAACAGTGCGGCTCAAGATGAGTACAAATTTTGGGGTTAATCACGCCGTGTAACAAGAAAATTGAATGACGGCCAGGAGGGCATGCATCCGCTCAACGTAAGCGAAACCGAAGGATAATAAAACAAAAGTAGTGACGAATGTAGACGAAATACAAGGCTCAATTCAAAAGCTTGTAGGTACAAACTCCTCTTGGAAACCCATGGAAAGATGGGTAAAAATCACTGCTAAAGGCCTCCGTCGTGCAGTGGACGCAAAGGGACTGTTGATTGGGATAACTGATAGGAATAGTAGAAGACTCCGTAACTACATTAGGAACAGCCTACCCTTGGAGGACTTGAGTTACTAGGTCGCTCTGTCACTGCAGTCTGTTGCCTTGCGCGGCAATGTTGAAGGGCCGGCGTTAAATGATTGAGATGGCACAAGGGGGCGGAACTTTGGCGTCACGAAGGGCGTCCAAGGGCATGTGGCTTCCTTGCTCATTCGAGCATTGTTAGTGTGTAATCACTACCAGTGCGGACGTGTACAGAGGCTCCTCTGGAGCGTGGAAGCGATTCAGTCGGCTGTTAGCAGAGGCACCCGTACCATTAGATGAGAACCGGATATTGAAGAAGCCTATACTGGCGAAAGTGGAACAGGCTCCGCGGTGCGCCAGAGCGTTAGGAAGCCGAACGCTTCGAGCCCGTACTCGTCAAGGCTGCTGCCATGACGTCAGGATCCCTGGATCAGTTTCTTCTTCCTCCTGGCGCAGACTTCCTGGATCGCGTCACTTGTTACAGTTCAACTGCTTTTAGATCGTCTCATCTAACTATTCCATCCCCTAAAGTCCCCGCCGGTATATTTCTAAGACACCATGATATCTCCAATTCTCGAGACTTCCTTCATTTGGCTCCCCTTCTACCTCTTGACCTGCAGTCATTATTCTGACATAGAACCTATCTAACTCTGGCGGTCTTTATTTTTAAAAACGGTGGATTGGGAAACGGAAATTATATTTATTGCTTCAGTGCGCCAAAAAGCTGAGGAGAGGCTCCGGCGGTCATCGGCGCATTGGGAGAAGTGTGCTGAAATAAGTTGGTTTCTTGACATCACCGGAGGTCACGCTCATCGGATGTCCTATAAACGGCGCCAAGAGCCGGTCCACCGAGGTCTTACGTCACTGCGCGGCCCCGCCGGTACCCAACGCTCGGGAGGAGGAGACGAAGCACACGACATTTGGGCGAGCGATGGCGGTAAAGGGAGCGTGTGCGGGAAAAAACACCAGCAAAAAGGGGCGACCCCCCAAAATCCCTTTTCAAGTTTCAGTAGAGGTCACGTCAGGGCCTGTCCTAAGCTTTTTTGTCCTCCATGATACAAAAGCGTTTTCCAAAGCTCTACGGGCGCCCCAAGTTTACCGCAGCCGGAGTGCCGCCATGCGGGTTATTCCTGGGGGGCAGTGGGAACAGCTCTCGCCACTCCAGTCGCATGCTGCCGCTTCCGTCTGCGGCCTTTCGGTTTCCAGCGGCTTCCTCAGGCACGTACTCTGCATTGAAACTTGTTATTGGGCATTTCTGCGCGCCACAGCGTAACCGTTCATGAGATAGCGCATTCAAGGAATGTGAGAAGTAATTGTATGCCACCATTTACGAGGCTGTGCATAGATCGCGAATGTGGCGTGACGGGCATTGTTCTCGCAGAAATGACGGATTATTAACCTATAGTTGGACACCCGGGCTTCTTGTGGCCAAGTGACTATTTCAGTCGGCGTTCGATCAGCTTTCACGCGCATGCGCGCTGCAACCTTAGTGAAGGGTTAATTTTTGTTAGTCTTGCGTCCACGGAATACACTCATCTAACTTGTAGGTAACCGAAATTTGCAATGAACAATGTTCTTGAGGTGAATACTTGGACTTGTGGTGGTGGAGGTGGTGGCCCGCAAAATGGCGCATACCCACTTAGGGGGATGGGCCAAGAAAAATTATGTATCCATTTCAATCAATCATGCGATGCACAATAATGGAGCAGAAGGAAGAATTTTGTATCAGTTCAAGATAGAGAGAAAAGAAACACGGAAAAATATCAGTGAGAAGAGCAGGAAAACTAGGTAAAAGTCAGCCTAATCGGAATATTCGTAACACTGTAGACGAGCTGTCTCCGAAATTAAAGAGTGGATGGCTTTTCACATGTCTCTATGGCTCCGGCCCAGCCTAGTTCCCTGAAACGACAAAAGCACCGGCACCACCAAAGGCAGTGCAAGACATACAGGGGCATCTCCAGCAGCCTTCTCTGATGATTAGAAAATCGGCGGCAAAAAAAAAATAGATGTTCTTTGGATTCAATTTCTTGGCAAAAGGGGCACAATGGGGAGCTAGTCAGATTTTTCCTATATAGATACCGATCCAGTGGAGGCACACCACAGCGAAAAACAGTCAGCGATACTTCGCACAAGCGAGTTTGGCAGATACTTCTCTTCCAGCGGTACCTGAGATGTTCAAGTTCAGGTGAAGTGTTCAGACCGCAATCAGAGGCATCTTGTTTCCACAGGTACTGGCGATAATGTGCCAACAACATGCAAGAAAACGGGGCAAGAACCTCCACGATCGGTAAACCAAAGCTGTTTTAGCAAACATTACAGTGGTTTCATGGAGCGTTACCCCACAGTGGCCGGACAGCCAAACAAGCCGAATCTCCCGCGCGTTAATGTGGACGCAGGAGTAAAAAGATTTAAGAATAGGACGTAAAGTTTCTGAGGAGAGAGCCGTGCACACGGACAGGGAGTCGGTGAGTATTAATACAGAAGAATTCGGCGAATCAAGTTTCAGGATTGCAAGGAGTAGAAAAAGAAGCCTACGACACCAATTCAGGCGTTTTCTTTTTCGAAATGAGCCAAATCCGCAAACCGAAATAAAGTCAGATAAAACTGCCGTGACAATACAAAGTCGCCATCTTTCCCCTAGCAAGAAGTTGCAAGAAATAGGTCAGAAAACGCCCGCAAAAGAGTGCGCAGATCATACTTTATATCGAAAATGAGCCAGATTTTGCTGTATCACGGATAAAACTGAGCCAAATTTATTTGCTCGCGGGAGATTGCTTTTGGCCTTGCTGATCGGACGGTTTCGCGACAGTTTTCAGAAGTTTTCTTTTCTTTTTGGAGCTGGGTAAATATGCATTCGGACGGTAATTAAGACATCGGCGAAAGATCAGTCCCCAGACGTAACCGACGAAGTCAACCGAAGCTGAAGTGCATGAAATGAAACTTTGAGATGTGAAACAGTCGTTTCATCCCGTCTCCCCCGCTGCTATGGAGTAAATACGGTTATGTTGTTTTTGTTTTGTTTCCTCCGATATTTACTATTTTTAACTTAACTAAATAGCCCCCGCTCACGAGCCGGGTCAATCCCCCATGTCCTCTGTGGGCAATCAAGGTAAGAAATCAGCAGTCATGACTAGCCTTGTTGCGAAGCGTTCTCGAAATGAATGTCAAGGCATTGAAAAGATTTCTTACTTCGTGGTCGTTTCCAGGCGTGCCGAAAAAAGTTATCCTGTGGTAGCATTTGCAGAGAGCTGTTTATGCTCGCTAAAAGGAATCACGTGCTCTTCATGTGTAGTTGAAATGTTCTTGAAGTCTGGCTGCATACGTTTAAATCTTTTTCTGTCATGCCATTTTTGAAATCGTTGTTAATAAATTTTGTATAAGAATACCGCATAAGATTGAATGTCCCAATGAAATATGAGCCAAATCCAATCTTAGCAACCTAAAATTGGTCCAATCGGCTGCATGTTTTTTAATTACTTTGGGCCGTAAACTTCCCCTAGCGGTCATGTAAACCATGTCATACAGCTAAACCTGGATGTAACGAAGTTAACAAAAGTTCGGAATTTTTTGTTACATCCAGGTTTTTGTTACATGCAGGTTTCGAGTGAAGGCTCGCGGGAATGAAGGAGAAACGAAGGCGAAATGCTAAAAATCAGTGAAGGTGAACTCACTTTTTATGGATTTATTTCACAGCGAAAAACTGCGGGTGTAGCGCCTCCTGCTTTCGCACGAGCATAGGCACTACACGGCGCTCCAAAGAGGCGAAGTCACTTGACCCCGTATTAACAAATGTAACTTAAATATCACTTCTGCCTTTTGACACTTCGGCGCCTTAGAGCGTTTCAAGGACCAAACAAATGCTGAAAGGGTGCCTTTTTGCGAAATTGATGCTCGTTACCGCACTCATGATTGTTGAGAGGGTGCAAGCTGGGATGCTATACCGGGTGGCAGCATTCTACTTCCTCGCCAGCGGAGACGGTATTTAAAATTAAGTGCTTTTCTTGAAACGGCACAATTTTCGTTTTCTAGCCTCAGCACTCATCACCGGCGAACCGATACCACTGATAAAAGGGAAGACGCGCGACTAACGCACCTAGAGGACGGCCTAAAACCTCAAAACTTGCGTCTGGAATCGAAACAGCACACACGTCAAAACAAGCGGTAAATTGCGGTGCGGGCGAAAGAAAACTGGAAGGGTAGCTACTCTTGCTAGCTAGCGTGGTGTCACGCTATACAAGAAGAACCAGAAGTGACTGCTACGCTATTAACAGGATGGTGCTGCTAGGCCGTCCGTTCATCATCATCATCATCATCATGACGAAATTCGTGTTTAGGCTATTCCAGACGCTTTCGTTGTTTCTGACTCCTTTCTGTAGTGCTACTATGCGCTAAATTACATAATTTCTTCTGCCCATTTTTGCGTAAATGTGCGAAAATGAATGCCTGATAAACTAGTCGAATACGTTACATCAAGTCGTTTGTTAAATCTAAGAATTCCTTGCATAGAGGTTCGTTACATCCAGGTTTAACTGTATCATAACTTTGACAGCATTTAATTAACGTCTAGTAATAAACCTTTGCTGTTTTCTGAAATTCTGTTTAGGTACATTTGACTGGTTTGGAAAAAAAACTCATCAGTTGTACGGGGAAACCTCCTAAATTAGTGTTTTTCTAATCCAGCATAGCGACTCGTTTGCGGCACGCGCTCATGGCCAACAATAAATTAAGCTTAACCACGCACTCATGCAATTTTTATCTCCATATACGTAGCATAAAGGTGTTGAGCATCCATTGGTTGTTCCTGTAATCAACAACACTACAGTGACTCTCAAAAGAGTTGCCTCTTTTCATCCCTAATTTTTCAAACGTCACTGCGCTCTGCATGCGGGATTAAAAAAAAGGAGCCATTGACTGCACAAAATGGGCACAGCAATCCTCAGTAAAAACCTCTGCAAGGCAAACTGTGTATAGCGTGGGGGAGCCTAGAGGGTACGCCTTTTCGAGGGCTTTTACGCGAACCAGTCTGCGATGCCTATTTTTCACACTAAAACAGCGCGGAGGCGAGGATGGAACAAGTAACAAACTAGAGCACTGAAATGATCCATATGCATCCCGTACACTGATCCTCATTGTGTACGGGATGCATATTTCGCCGACGAAGTTTGATTCGGAGCGTCTGGCGGATGGAAGGGGAAATGTCTACCAATTGCTGATAGTTGATGGTGGGTGGTGAAAGGCCTAAAGAAATAAGCAAGTGCCGACCGGTGTGACTCTTAGTGAGTGAGTCTTTCTAATGGGGTGGTGCCTTGTGCCTCCACTATCTCGTCAAGGCAGTTGTGGACGCCCAGCGCCGGGAGGCGGTAGTTGGATGTTTTTGGAAGGAGCCTGAGGGCAACCCTGAAACATTTACGTATCATGCCGTCAATTTTGTTTCGTTTGCATATTTTCATGTTTAGGAAGGGAGTCGAGTATGCTATTCGGGTGAGGACAAAACTGGTATAAGTCGAATGAGGTTGCCCTCCTTGACACCCTTATGCTCCGAAGCTATTCGAGATATTAGTTGGTAGTTTGGTTACCCCACGTTCAAGTTCTCGGATAGTTTCAACGTTGTGTTCCTTGCTATGAAGACGCAGACCGAGGGCCTGATGGTGACGACGTTAGGTATGATATTGCCTGATTTGGTGGTAATCAAGATTCTGGGGGGGACCTGTGTGTTGGGTCGAAAGAGGAAAAGCTCAGACATTTGTGTACAGCAGGAGAGACCGCGCCTAGATGTGTGTGTTTCGATCGTTTGGCTAGCTGTTTGAAGGGTGTGCTGAATGTGTCCGTCCGCACACTTGAAGATCCAAAGGGTGATATCATCTGATTAAAGGGATTGGGTGAGGTACAGTAGGATCGATAGTGAAGGAGGAAGGTCTTTCATGGCGATATTGAAAAGAAATGGTTATAGCACAGAGCCCTGGAAAGTGCCAGTGCTTCCCCAACTGATCGAGGACTTTTAAAGGGGACCAG
Source organism: Haemaphysalis longicornis (assembly GCF_048455015.1). Classification (NCBI taxonomy): domain Eukaryota; kingdom Metazoa; phylum Arthropoda; class Arachnida; order Ixodida; family Ixodidae; genus Haemaphysalis; species Haemaphysalis longicornis. The sequence continues at coordinate 197,474,345 of NW_027526361.1, forward strand.
GAGCAGAGTGGACGTTCTGTTCGACAGAAAAGAACGAATACAATCGTAAGTCCGTTCTCCAAAATTTGAGTTCGTAATACCCGCGAGAATTACCGAATGAAAGATGTTGTTGAATGCTCGTGTAAGGTGCAAGCAGAGGATGGCCTCGGTCGTACGCACAGGAGCCAAATCCGGGTCAATAGTATGGTGCTGGAGTTGGATCATAACACCCTAAGGGGACAAGTTAGGGTGAAAGCCAAACATTTCGAGCGACATTATCGCGTCGGCGACCTTCGTTTACGTGATGTTCATAGTTTTTCTGGAGGAAGAATAAGAGATCCATGCCCGTGTATGTCACGAGTATTTATGTGCCTATCCCCGGTTCCCGCTTTACGCGTGCACCCGCTGTGGGTGGAGGGAATGGCTTGCACGCACAGCAGGTCTTAATGCTGCTACCGATAACTACCGTAGTTTTGGCGTGCTTAATGCTTAATGCTGCTTAATGCTACTACCCGTTGTTGTGGCGTGAGATTTAAACGTGAAAGTGAGATGGCTCACTGCACCCTGGAAGCTGGCCACTGGAATCGAGTGGTTTAGGCCTGGGTTGGTGTGTTGGGCAGACAATAAGATACCTACGACTGGGCAGCGAAAGGGACACCCAAGTGTGTGTCCGCTAGAATAAAGTTGTATGACCTCGAGGTGCAAACTCGTTGTTGGCCGGACGGATATCATTCGCTTGGAGGAAGAGCGGAAACTGTGAAAGGGCAAGCCCGAACAGAAATGTGAGTGGGCGCAAAAACAACAAAAACCTGCTGCCGCCGCCATTACCACCTGAAGTTCCAGCTGGTGGAGTAGCTCCGAATCCCTCTCGTAAGAACAGCAACTGACCCTCTTGGATTGCCGACGTGGGCTAATATCAGTTGTTCAGCTTAAATGGCTTTCAGAGCGACATGTTGGACAATGTCTAGCACGTCTAAGCACCCGCTCATGACTAGTTGCCGGTTTATCCGTGCGCAGGTTGAGAGTGGAGAGACGGGGAAGGCTGGCACTGGCAGCTTAAGGTTGCGTACCCGTACTGATCACATGTCCGTTGTGTTAGCGTGAGTTTTAAACGTGGTCGTCAAACAGCCCAATGCGACCAGTCCGCTGTCCTGAGTCGAGTGGATTCAGTTGGCATGGTGCACAAACTATAAGGTACCTACGAATCGGGAGGGCAAGAGATAGCCCTACGTTTGTCTGCTAGGATAAAAATCTAGAATTTTCAAATTTGCTTCAGGTAATTGGCTACGATGTATGCCCATTTATTTATTGCAAACAAAAGTATTTTGTTTCGCGCACTCCGTGAAGGGCATGCAGCTTTGAAGGTCATCTGTCATCACAGAGTGGAAGCGTACTAATTTTTTAGCTGCAGGGAGGCCGGTGCAATCTTGGCCAGTTTTCCTAAGTATGCTTGACTTTACAAACTTGCGCTCCCGTGGGCGCGCTCAGCATTTGCTTTGTATTTTTATCTGCGGTCAGAAAGAATTACCATTTCCTAAAGAGCTTCGCTGTTAATAAGCAATTTTCAATCCAGATTGAGGGACCGAATCAGCCGCACGATGCACAGTCCAGTGCTGGCTGCGCCATGCGGCTGAGATGGCGGCTGATCTTCCCGCAGTCCCCCAGCAAGCACCCACAAGATACTGCACCGATCTCCAAAAGGGCGGCGCCCTGAGATCACCTGAGTATTTTCGTGTACATGTTGTCACGTTGCAGCTGGGCTTAAAAGACGAGTGATGGTGAGGGGTGAAGCGATGTATTTACAATGACAAGGAATCTATTAACCATGCGGGGATGACACCTCGAGCCGATTCCGTGCCACCGAGTCCTTCTTCGTCATCGGCGTAAGTCACCTGGAACTATGTGCCAGAGACCACTGCTTGTTTCCGTAAGAATATGTGGGTATTTCTGCATCGTTTTGGGCTGTGCTTCATGGAGAAGGTACCATACTGCCGCTGTATGATCAAATCCATTTTCGCTTTCAGTTCTTTCGAATTGAGGCAAGGTGTAAAACATTTAACGAATCCCTGTGGTACACGCAAAGTGTTACCTAAGTAAATATTCTCTTATTATTTTTATTTGTGTAGTTACTTTATATATATATATTTATTTATTTATTATATATTTTATTTATTTATTTATTTGTTTGTTTATTTATTTATTTCTTTCTTTGTTTGTTTGTTTAAAACTAAAACTTAAAAATAGAAACTAAACCCATAGGAAGGGTTTAGTTTTTACGCACGAGATTCCTTTGCAAAACTCGTTGCAGTTTTCAGATATTAACATTCATTTAGGTACCAAGCATATCTGATAGGGTTATTCACCACGGGCACAGAAACAGCTCGTCCTTTGTGACTCTGCACACTCCAAGACGGTGAAAAGCGCCATCGCTCACTCGCGCCTGGAATCGGCTCTCTCAAAATCGTGTCACTACTCCATGCAGGATTGCTTTGATAAGCAAATTGAAAGGCTGCTTTCAGCCGGCTTCGTGTGCAAGCTTTTGTACTCACTCGCTGAAGCACTCCTCAAGAAGGTTAAAGTAGGCACCTCTAGTCGAACGCCTGAGCCAGCGCAATTTACGGCAGAACCCGAAGGTTTGCCGTATATGCACAAAGTCTCGCATCACCTCAAGAAGGTGGCCAAAAGACATGGGATTCCGATCCTGTTCTCGGTGCCGCGTAAGCTGGCCCGAGTTTGCACGCGCACCTCTGCCAATGAGCGCAAAAAGCAAGGATGCGACAAGAAGCATGTTAGGCCATTTTTGTACGGCGGTATAGGCGTCGTGTATCGGTTTCCACTTAAACTGCGGAAAAGTCTATGTTGGCCAGACCAGCCGATGTATCAACTACCGAGCACGGGAATAGGAATTGCCGGTAAAAAAGAAAGGAAATGTGCATTTTCCCGCGCATTGCCATACCTGCAAGTGTGAGCCACTTCTGGGGGAGATTGAGATTCCGGGTAGGAGCCGAAATGCGACAGCACGCGAACTCTTGGAAACTTTTTAAATCAAGCAAAAAGGCGATAATTGTATCAGCCATACATCGGAGGTCTCTTTTAACTCAGAGAAATCTCTTTTCTAGCGTTTCGGTGATTGACACAATTGCGTACTTGTGATACCCAACTGTGGCGCATGCTGGGCATGCTTCATTTGTTTTTATATTTGCCAGCTACGGCGGTGAATAAAGTTTAGTTCAAAGTTAGCGCTTGTCCTGTCTCCTTTCTTGTGTACCGTCTTTGGTTTTTTGTGCTACATATTTTTAAGGGCCAATGCATTTGATTACCTCAAACTACTCGCACTCGTTCATACTTTTTTATGTGCAATAATATGCCCATTGGCATAAAAATAACGTCATAGGCACCCGTCTCTCGCAGGAAGGCAGCTTCATACTGATTTTCTGGAAACTACCCAGTCTCGGATAATTGTGCACGAACGTTTAATTATCTGCGAGTCTCTGCAATAATGATGCATTCATACCTGCTTACGCCAGAAAAGAAGAAGACTCGCCACACCGCTGCTCCGTCCGTACCCCAAGCCAGAGCAACGTGACTCTGTAAGACAAGACACGTTCCGTAGTAAGATTTGACAATCGACGTAATAACGCGTAATGCTTTAGGAGTGTCCGTACCCGGCCAAAAAAATACACCATAGACGTTTGTACAATCCGCTTCGGGCAAGACGGACACCACGTAGGCCTACGCCCAACATTGGGCGCAGCTATCCGTTTAAACCAAGAAACGAGAACCCTTGCAACTTGTCACCGCAACTGCATCAGACGAAAGCAAATAGTTATATTTCCTCACAGAGGTTGCGTTACACCGACAATTTTTTCCACACTCACACCAGCAACAAATGCAGCTTGGACGCCTCGACGTTCTCAGAGGGAGTTCGGTGACAATGTTCTGCAAAAAGACGGCCCACCACGACTTCCTAACGTACAAACCGTGACGCGGCAAGGCACACACGAGACAGGCGAGGATTGATGCACTACAGAACATTCGTACCACCAATTGCATACAGAGTTTTTGGTTCTCGGCAACCTCGTTGTCGCTAGACAACGCAGCAGAGGTAGGCAAGCCAGCGTGGCCATACTAGAAGCAGTTCTCCGCGCAAACGTACGTCGCAGGCACCACACAAACGGCGAACCGCCATTGGTTGCGGAAGAACACAACATCGCTTGTGTATTGACAAAGCCCCAGCAGAGTCAAGCTGTTACCGACTATCAACAATCATGCATGTTCTTCAAGTTACCACAAAAAATCGCATTGTTCGGAAGCCTGTGGACCGTGCCTTGATGTTACCTAAAGATATACTGCTAATTCCTCTTGTGTAGCCCCCTTTCTGAGCTGCAAAAAAAAAAAATTAAGGACCCACAATTGTATCATTTCAAACTGTCCATTTTACATTCCTTGGAAATGATCTCCTCTGATGCTTATTGATTTATGGCTGTTTTGTGTTCGTATTTTTTTTTTAATTTTTCGGCGTTTGTCTTCAATGTCATTGGCCTTTCTCTGAGTTTTCTGTTTAAGGACGGTTTTATTGTTCGCATCGCTTCTTTCTTTAAACATGGCTATGAAAAAGTGTTTTCTTTGCGTGGTGTAAACTGATTCCCGCTATGTAAGGAACAGACCCGTAGAGTACTAAATAAATAAATAAATAAATAAATAAATAAATAAATAAATAAATAAATAAATCCTACGTCTTCATGTGTATTTTCATTTGACTGGAAATAGTCAATTCCTGCCATTTTATTTACTTGATTGCTACTGCATACGCTCCATAAACAAGCAGTGCTGAGGGTGTATGAGTTGCACCGAGGCTTACTCCACAACACGCACTAAACGTTGCATTAAAATATGGTAGTTCTATTTGAAATCTGTTTTATGGAGGAAAAACGCTTTTTGTCGTCACTCATTTTCTTCTGTTCCCCTAAGTCTCACAGCTTTCATTAGATGTGGCCAGGCTTTGCTTAGTGTACATTTATTGTTAATTTTGCTTTATTTATATACTGCCGACGAAAGCGCTGCCTTATTTGGGATTGATGGGCTTCGCCTAAAAAGAAGTGTTTCTCATTAAGCAGCTACTGCACTGTGGTCGTTTCCAAATTTATATCTGCGGTATTAAAACCGGTAGATTGTGGTTATGCTTCTTTTTGGAAGGTTTTCGCATCAATCATGCGTAGCGCTCTACAGAACTCCGTAGACATGTGTTCCCGACACTTCCGGTTAATCAGGCAGTGTGGGGAGTCATTTCCCTCTCTCAGAGAGGCATGAATAATTGACGCTGCGCTAGCTGGTTACTTCGGACAGCGACGGTTTATGGCTCAAGCGTGACTGATGCTGGAATGGCCACTTCTCAGGACCCAGACCTGGAACGTTGCCTTTTTGGAGGGGTCGCAAATACTGAGTTATTTACAATGAAGCATAGCTTCCGTGAACCGTGCGACGGCTTTGGCAACAAACTTAGAAGGCGGCATTGCTCTTTGCGTCAAACTATTTTTGTAAAAATGGCATTTGCTCGTTCTCTGAGAGAGTCGCAAAAGCGTAACATTAGAAACTGAGCCTGCCGACAGCTAGGAAACGGAAGCAGGAAGATAACAGCGACGGAAAAAGACTGCACTTTTAGTACTCGCCAAGCACATTCAGTTTGATTCACGGCGCATCTCTACAGCTTCCCTGCACCGCCTGCGCACACGTATTGATATGTGTAGGCTTCCTTTTCCCTAAAAAAATGGCTGCTCCAATGTTTCTATATATGTTGCTAGATTTATCGTTTTATTTGCACGGCTCGTGTGGGGTGTAAATGCAAAACAATTTGTTGTAATTGTTTTAAATGTTTATTGAATACTTCCGAAAGACATCAATTTTGATCAAGTTTATATTAACTCTGCTTATCGAGATAAAGAAATATTCGGCCACCACATTCCTTATTAATGTGACGAAGAGCGTGAACCGAAATTGTTAAGTGTTTATGAGTGTCTATACCACATCGACATATATATAAAATTTAATATCATCGATTTGCAAAAGACTCCTTTATTGAGCACATATTTAGGCTCAATATTAGAAGTCTAGTACCTTTTGCTTTCCATCTTGTTACTGTCGGTCGTTCCTCGTAAAGGGGAAATGCATGCTTACACATTACAATTCTGCCGTTTTATACCTTGTGCCTGCTTCCAAAAGTTGACGGAATTCCTAATCCTTATTGTTGTATTCTTTAGTTCTCTTGTTGCCAAAGTGTCCTCAGTGCTGTGGTTATTTTGTGCAATCATGTCTGATGGCTCCGCACACCGGAACTCTCTTGGTTAGGGCTATCTTGTTGCAAAATGGGCCAACGCCGTCGCAGCCATGTGGAGAGGGCATCACTTAACGAGAAGCGTAAGCGTCCATCACACATGCCTGAAGTTACAAGAATGCTTGAACGAGACGCTTATATAGGCAAAGCCGTTCTCTGACATGACATAGACCAAAATAGCAATGTAATTCGTAGTAACATATGTCGAAATGACGTTTCAGATAAACTATAAATCTCCGGGTAATGTGACGCATTGTTGAGCAAAAAGAAAACATCAATCATATTTGAGAGAAGACATCAACACAAAGGTGATATTTGAATTGTTCTTTTTAAAAGATATGGCCGCTGGATTTTTTCGATAACAAATAAGAAAATACAAGATAAAAACAAAAAGCGCTCGTGGCGCCCCCTCGTTGCAGAATCGCAAGTTCAAAAGTGGCAACAGGTGCCAGGAGATGGCGCCAGCAGTGAAACATGGCAAAAATGGACTGGCTAGAACGGGAATCTATCTACTAGCTTCGAGAGGTCCCATGAAACTTAATCCAGTGATTACAGAACACCCGGCATTCTTACTGTTGACATCAGCGTTCACAGGATCAAGTCAGTGAAGCTAGGATAATTGGTTTGTCCTTTCGTTTTTGTGGGGACCATCCACTCTATTGATTGTTTCTGGCTACGCGTGGCCTGTGTTTTCGTGCTGTGCCCTATGCAAATTCGTATTCAACACGTGCTTGTTCCAAGGCTGACAGTATTTTATAAATCAGCAAATAGATATACAGAGCATTTTAAATGGTATAAACAATTTTTGTTCGTTAGTTTAGTTGCATGGTACGTTATTTCTGCCTAATTGTTCACCTGGCTGCATCAATCGAAAAAACCACGAAACAACGAACATTCACACAATAGCAAAAGACGGGGGCCTCGAAGTGAATGAGAAATAAACCTCATGGCGACAGTTGCGACAGAGGGGGAAATAATGATTGATTGGGGAGTTTAGCTCCTACCTAAAAAGGACATGGCTACCCCAAACATTGGAGTAATTAAAGGGTACAATGCTTATCCTAATGAACCAGATGGTTAGAATAAGTACATTGAAAGAGCGACAGTTGAAAGATCACATATACGATACAAAATGACCATGACAGGACAAAGATACTCTCACCTATAAACCTAACACCATTGTCTGTGTCCACACCAATCCAGAGGAATGTGCACGGATTAGGTAGTGCTCGCAGATCTTCGTCCCTTGGAATAACTCTCATAAGGCAAGGAAGGCTTTGGATTGGTTACGTACGTTGTCTCGCGGTCGCAACAGTTTCCGGAAAGGTAGGGGTATCCGAGATAGGAGACTGAGCTTGTCACTTAATTTTTTCTACTTGGTGGCACATGGAGAGCACTCAAGCAGGACAAGACGCACATCTTTAGCTTGGTTTCCACAAGCACCTTTTAAGTTTGGTGTCCACAAGCCCACCATGTGTCATCAGCAAATCGAATACGGTAAAGGAATTTCTTGGTGTAGGCCACGTCAAGACGAAGGCGATGTAAAAACGTGTCAACCGACGACCGAGATTAGACGCACACGGGTATGCAAGGGTACGGTATGAAATATTGCGTTGATCGTCGCGATAATATTTTCACCGCCATTAGCAAAAATATTCTCCTGGGGCAAAAACGCCAGGACACCGAGCCCTAAGACGCCCATAGCATGCCTCAGGCTAATCAGGCACAGAGCATAGAGCATGATGCTCAGAACTCGTTTAAGGTAACCACAGTATGCCGACAACGTGTCTGGGGTTTTAGTCATCAAGGGTCGGTACCGGATGTAAAAACAAGAGGTAAAAAATGATTTTCTAGAAAGGGCGGTATAAAGCCCGGGAGGACCCGGAAATAATAAAAAAGATAAAGCTTATTTGCCTGAACTACAAGCCGTTTCCGCTAGCCATAAGGGGAACTCGAGCTGCCGATTGAAAAAGCTAGCTGTTGATTGCGTTCCAGCTTTGTTAAAACGAAGAAATATAGTTCGCTTTGGAATCGGGACGGCAAAAAAGGCTTAAACAAGCTAAATGTTGCCTTAGCAATGTTCTGCGACTGCTAAAGGCCAACCCAACGAGCGCCGAAGAAAGTGGGATCCGTAGTTGTAGAAAAACTGCAGGAGGAAAGGACTCAGGCAATTGCTTCCAAGAGCGCAATGAAAGAACGGAACCTAAAACAAGCGTTTAAAGTCTCGCCTTGTCCTGCGCCTGTTTTGTTTTCGCACGTTCTAGCAAAACTCCCACGCGAAAAAAAAAAAAAAACACGGGTGACAAACTTCCCGCCATGTAAACATTGCGAACTTTTGGCATGCAGTTGCGTATTTCCGTTTTCTGACTCCATTACACATGCTTAAACAGTCAGAGCTATAAGGGGGTCAAACGATAACGTAAAATATGCGAAGCTTGATGGTACACACGCATGCATAACGACAGCTGAGGCTTCGCTTCATCCAACGCACATTACAGGTACAGGTGTCTTTAATGTCGCTTCTTTTTAATTATGTTTTTTCTAATGTTAATTTTATTTTTATTGTAACCTTGTTTCCAAACTTCGGCCTAATTTAAATATTCCTTTTTATTATAGGACCTTTTATGATTTTTTTGTGTTTTTTTCTAAATCTTTATTGCTCACGAGTCCGTGTATATATAGCCGCCTTTTTTCGGAGGAAAGAATCACCTGTGGCCTACCCATAGATCTGCGAACGTGAATTCAGGTCATCACCTACATAGTTAGAGTACCCTAAGGAGGGCTTCACTTTGGCGTTTAGCATAAACGCCTCACACGCTCAAACCAGTCAATTTAGGCTTAGCTTGAATATAGGAAAAATTGTACATTAATAGGCAGTGCCACACAGTAATATCGTAGCCGGACACTGATCTTGTTATTGTGAGGCTATGCGAGTACAACTTGGAAGTTATTCTGGAACCTCCTTTAAAATTTTGTTAAAAGTGCAGGTCTAGGTTGTGTGTGTAAAACACCACTACAGAAATTAAAAAGACTGCTTTTAAACGGCGAGCAAAAACGGTGTAAAAGCGAGTAAAAGACCCATTTTAGATTGCGAATTGTCGTAATTCGTCACTTGGAAAAAATTACGCCGGCTATACCTTACTGCTTGGGATTAAGCGTGACATTGTTAGTTTGGTGTATTGCGTCCTAGAGGGTCCATGAACCGGCCATGAATTTTAGGTGGTCCTTAGAACTTTCCAAGGGTGTCAAGGGAAAGCCTAGTTGGAACGTCTGTTGGACTGCTGTTCAATTTTTTGTTGAACTCTACGTCCTCACCTGTCACCACTTCACTTAAATTCTAGCAGCGTCCTCGGAAGCGCGTTCCGCTCCCTGGCCATCGCCTGGAGTCTCCAGCGCAACACCATCGGTGCCTCCACCGTTCAAAGATGCTGGTAGTGTCAGTTTCGGAAGCGCTCCACCCTCCTTCAGTGCTGCTACTTTTTTTTCTTTTCTCACCGCGTATCGCTGGTTCGCATCCGCTCCTATGACTGCTTTTTTGTTCTTTTTAAAGCAATTATTTCTACACCTTACTGATGGCTACGTGGTCCCGAAACGCACTGCAGGAATTCCAACATTCTCACACGATGATGATGATCATGGGTGAAGTGAACGACTGTACATAGTTTAGCGTTCTTTGATTGAGAGCGCCGTCCAAAACGGCTTTCCACGGCTGGGGTCCGGCAGCTCCCTGTCTACTGGGATCCGCTATTATTGTGGGGAGAAGGTAGGTCGACGCCCAGATCTGCTGTTTCTCCAGCCTTGAACCACTAGTGCTAGCTGCGCCAGCTTTTCTCTTATGAAAGAGGCTCTGATTTTTTTCTGGAAGGTTGGTAAGCTTAATGAATTGGAAGGCTGACATCTCACCAAGGACGAGAAAAAGGACACGCAGGAACGAGGTGAAAAATATATGTGCCGTCTTTTTATGAGGTTCGCACATTATAACAGAGTGGTTATGCTTTGAGCTTTTTTTCTGGGTGTTGTGCTCATGCTATAATACTGATTGATCTCTCTTGAATATTTCGTTTGAAATGTTGCCTAACCGGTTTGCTAAGACTCACTATTGTAAAGGTTGTTCAGTGCAGAGAAGTTTGCAAGAGAAAGCCTGCAGCCTTATATTTTCAGCGCGGTTTATTTAAATCTATTTGGTTCACCTGCTCCATTTATTTACCTTATTCTTTTCCGCCCTGATGATTACCAGCCCGCGACAGAGCGCCTACGACTCTCCATGGAAATAAAAGCGATAGTTATTCTTTGATTATACGTTTTATATTTTCAGCAATTAAACGTGACCTACACGGCGTCATTATGAGGTTACCTGGATTAAACACGTCGTTAGAGTGCAGCTCTTAAACTGTTTCTGCGCTCTCATTATGTTCACAATATAACAGATTGTACGATCTTATTTCGAAGCCCTGTTGCACAACGTTCACCAATATAAAAACAAGATTTCATGGCCCATTGGTAAGGTAATACTCGGTAAATTCTGTATGATATGTGACAGCTGCCTAATTAAGTCAGTTCACATAAGCTTTGTGCTTACCTGGGTGATTTTAGATAAAGTCGAACAATGTGTTACAGGTCGACCTCTGCTATTTCCTTAAATTTTTTTATTTTTTCTACTCATTGGTCTAGTGTCCAGATTAACCGGGAAAAGTTTGGTTTAACCGAAAAAAAATTGGAACACGACAATTTGCACCTCCGCCGCTACCTGCACATTCGCGTCGGCCAATTCGTAAAGTTTCTGCTCAATTTAGGCCTGCTGTACACTTCTTTAAAACGCTTTGTTGCTGACAAGAATAGAACTTTTCGCAATAATCTCACAGTCCCTCTCGTTCACTCCGATTTGCCAGTACCCTGTTTTCAGGCCTATGGAAGAGAAGTACGTTGCATGGCAGAGCTGGTCAAGGACACCGTAGACTCGTGGGAGGGGGGTATACGTCTTTTTTGGGGATTTTTCGCAATCGTCGGTAGTCAACGCAGAACCTTAGAATACTCTCTTGTGTTTTCATGCGCACAACTTGGGCCACTGAGGGGCTTTTCGGAAATTGTATCACGTTGACTTCGAGCCTGTCTTCAACTTGAGTGCGGATAGATCCGCTCTCGTGTGAAGACACCCGGTACGGTGACTGTTGCTTAGGTCGCGCTTTAGCTTCGTTGATAATTCGGAGCTACGCCAGGGGTGCCCACCGCAGCTACCATGTGTACAAAAAACAGTTACTATACCTGCGTAAGTAAGCCCTTAATTGTCGTGTTTTGTTTTCCATGTTGTAGTACCGGATGTACGTCAAAGAAAAGGTAGGGGCTGGAGGCGTTGTCAGGCTGACGTTCAACGTCGACGACCGCGATCACGTCACTTGTTTTGCGAATTTATTTCAGGAACACAATTTCAGAGCCTTTGTTGAAAATCTGATAGTTCTCTGTGAAACTGGGGGCCAGAACGTGGGATTTTCTTCGCTGCAAGATTATAATGCCTCTTGCGACGCACGCTCGAGGAGTAAGCTCCGGTGGCTTTCCACAATTGCCTCGATGTCAGGGTTAGCATTTTGGCAGTAGACGGCGATCATCACCCTTGGACGAGGAGGCGGAGTGACGTGATCATCGTCAATGCTCAGAGAAGCATGTTGTTCAGGGCTTGCTTTACATACGCCAAAAAGAAGATTGTGCGAGGTTATTACGCGCCAAACATAGAGATTGTACGAGGATACTGACATTTACAAAGGACAGTACATATTACATGAAGGCATTTTTTCCGGCGTAAGCGCGACAATATAATGCAAATAAATCCCCGCCCATCTCCGCTAACGTGAAAGCTACGTAGGGACGAAGCAGCAGCGTATAGGTGTATTGTAGACGCCTTGGCATTTTTACCCATTGAGAATAAACTGTTAAGGGGTAGACGTATACAGCTTTGCGGTAACAGCCTCGTGTATTTAAAGCACGAAGCGGTCTTGCGCGAGGCGTCGGAAAACGAGAGTCCCTTTGTGTTCTTTCGACACGCCTTACGTTCTAGCACGAGGCGTTGGAAAACAAGTGTAAGGTGTTTTGCAACCACAACTACAAGATACGACGACGATGTCGACACGAGACTGCGACAGCCCGAGGCCCTCAGGGACTTCGCCGTTTGGGGTTCCACAATAAGCATACCGGCAGCTACTCGCTAATGTGCGCCGAACTGTCTATACTTTATGCTCGTAACACACAGTTGATAATAGTTCATCGATGATCGGCTGGCATCGCCTTAATGTGTAATAAGATGGACGCTCGTAACTTGGTGGTGAAGATGCACCAGCTGGTCCCCCACATGGCACGACAGCATCATCGTCATTATCGCTTACCCGTTCACTCTCATTGCGCAGATTTGCCTCGGTCTGCTTCAACACACGGAGAACGTGCGCGCGGGATCCCCTGCGCTGATTTAACCGCTGCATCGGCTCGAGACTGCCACCTTCGACGCCCCGGACCGGTTCAACGGAGCCCCCTGGGAAGCCGGGCCGTGTCATTCGACGTCGACAGCGCCGCTCTCCTACGAGAGTACAAAAGACCTTCCGCCCCTCCCCGAGACCACTGGGCACGGTCGCACAGCAGCGATGGCGGTCGCTTACCCGTTCACTCTCATTGCACAGATTTGCCTCGGCCTGCTTCAACACACGGAGAGCGTGCGCGCGGGATCCCCTGCGCTGACCCAACCGCTGCATCGGCTCGAGACTGCCACCTTCGACGCCCCGGACTGGTTCAACGGAGCCCCCTGGGAAGCCTGGCCGTGTCACTCGACGTCGACAGCGCCGCTCTCCTACGAGAGTACAAAAGACCTTCCGCCCCTCCCCGAGACCACTGGGCACGGTCGCACCGCAGCGATGACGGTCGCTTACCCGTTCACTCTCATTGCACAGGTAAGACGGCGTTACGGCCTGTGCTACCGATGCAGTGACCAATTTCTGTTGGTGCTGCCGTGCCCACCGTTTTTCTCGAGTGCGGGTGTTTGCATGTTAATCAGAAAGCTGCTCTTATTATGCGGGGACGTCGAGACAAACCCAGGCCCTGAAATGAAACAAATCCTTGATCAACTTAAAGCCGTAGCACAAAATATTAACGACATAAAAGAAACAAGACTAGCAGACATCGACAGAAAACTGGACGCGATTTCCAATCTAGAGCAAAAGCTCGAGCGATGCGTGCATGAAATCGCGGCGACAAACGAGGTCATAAAGAGACTGAAAAAATGCGTGGATGACCTTGAGAATCGTAGCCGAAGGTCGAACCTCATTGTGTACGGCTTAACAGAAAGAGAAGGAGAGACCAGCAGAGATCTCGAGTCAGCCGTTAACGACAACATAATTAAAGGTAAAGTCGAACTAGAACCGGTCACCATCGAGCGCATCCACCGTATAGGACAACCGGGGACAGACAAAACACGACCGTTAATCCTCAAACTTTTGGATTCAAGTAAGAAAATGCCCAGACTGAGAAGCTGCAAAAAACTTAAAGGAACAAACATTTCAATCGGGGAAGACTTCAGCCAAAGAATCTGAGATGTTAGGAAGAAGTTATGGGACAGTGCTAAACCAAACCGAGAAAACAACGACAAGTTCTCTCTCTCCTCCGATGGGCTGTTCATCAATGACTGCGCGTGTATTTGGGACGAAGATAAGAACGAAAGAGTGTCCTTGCAAAAAAAGTCGATGTCAGAAAGAGGCCGCCCACGAACCCGCAGCCGAACAAAAGAAACGCACTAACAATACTAAACGTGAACGCCAGAAGCATACTCAACAAAACAGAAGATTTTGAAAGCCTGCTTCTTGAGCATGCTCCCGACATCGTCGGCATCACCGAAACATGGCTCACCTCCGATATTTTCAACCACGAATTCGCGCCGCCCAATTATTCTGTTATCCGCAAAGACAGACCCAGCCGGGGCGGGGGCGTAGATCTGCTGATTAAAAACACAATACCATTCACTCCTCTTCCTGCCATCACAGACACCGAGGCCGTCTTCACCCGAATTATTTGCAACGACTTCCCCATATTCATCGGCTGCTTTTACCGAAGCCCTCAGTCTGGACCCGAACCCATAATAGCACTGCAGAGCTTCATGCAAAACTACGTCCAGAACTCACGACTTATTCTGCTCGGCGACTTCAAACTCCCGGATTTTGATTGGTGGTCCATGCGTTACACATCCCCTGGTTCAAGCGCACTGACAGACCTAATGTTAAACTTTAATCTTCATCAAGTGGTACGCCATCCCACACGCACTCAGGGTACCGCGCACAACAATCTCGACCTAATACTTTTAAGTGATCTGTTTCCTCTGCAGGAAAGCCAAACAGTCGTAATCGATGGCTTCTCCGACCATGATATACCCAAATGTACCTTACCACTTGGCACTGCTGTTCAAAAAATACATACTCAACGAGAAGTCGTCAATTTCAATAGGGCGGACGACGCCAGCGTGACAACCTACCTGGCCCACGAATTCCAAACCTTCTCTCAAATGGCTTCCGATCCATTAATTAATGTAAACGATCTTTGGCTTCGGTTTAAATCCATCATTGTAAACAGCATAGAAAATTACATTCCCCTGAAAACTCTAAAAACGCGAAAACAGAACCCGTGGATTACCCGCCATGTAATTCACGTTAAGCGTAAAGTAAAAAGACTATGGCGTACCCTCAAAACAAAGGGTGGCAGCCCTTTGGTAAATAGTAGACTAATAAGTGCCACAAAAGACTTCAAAACGCAAGTGACTAACGCAAAACAACACTACTTTAACGAAACACTGCCACAATTCCTTACAAACAACCCGCAGATGTTTTGGAACTATTTCCGCACACCCCCAACCACAGCTTCAGTGGTATCGTCGGAAGAAAAAACAGTAAAGGCTAACCAGTTCAACGACTACTTTCACTCCGTGTTTATATCCGATAACGGCGCGCTCCCGCAACTAAGTTCTACCGCGGATCCACCTATCGATCCCCTAAACATAGCGGACGCCGGTAACTTTAATCTTCTACTCAACCTTGACCACAAAAAAGCAAATGGCCCCGACAATATCCCGAACAAATTTCTGAAACGATACGGGGAGTTTTGTAGCCATTACCTTGGAATTGTGTTCAGAAAATCTCTTGAGACTGCGCAGTTACCAGATGACTGGAAAATAGCCAAAGTTGTTCCAATTCACCAATCCCGCGATGACACACCGTGTAATTACCGACCAATTTCCCTCATTAGCACATATTGCAAAATCATGGAACACATCATACTGAAACACTTAACCACCTTTCTAGAAAACAATAACATTCTTACGCCTCACCAGCACGGCTTCCGAAGGAGCCTATCAACCATCACCAAGTTAGCCGAGGTAGTACATGATCTAGCGCTAACGATCAACAACTGCAGTCAAACAGACATAATTCTTTTAGACTTCACAAAAGCATTCGACTGTGTATCCCACGCCAAGTTAATCTCGAAACTGAGAGCCATTATCGGGGAAGGACCTATTACAGCATGGATCACAAGTTTTCTGTCCCAGCGATTGCAATACCCTCTTTGCGACCAAGCACCATCCGATATAGTTACCGTCACCTCAGGCGTACCCCAGTGATCAGTGTTAGGACCTCTGTTATTCCTCATTTTCATTAACGACATCACCTGCAACTTAGACTGTCACATTAAACTTTTTGCAGACGACTGCATTATATACAAAGAAATTAAGGGCCCGAAAGACCACTGCACTCTGAATAGTTTACTCCAAAAAATTTCCGAATGGTGTAACACGTGGCAAATGTCCATCAACAAAAAAAAAATCAGTGTGTATGACCATTACAGCGAAAAAGAATCCCTCTAACTTCGCCTACGTTCTTGAAGGAACCGTCCTTACCAAAGTCAACCAGCACAAATATTTAGGTGTCACTCTAACATCAACGCTTCAGTGGGATTCACACATCGACATCATCACTTCAACTGCTCTGCGAAAGTTATTTTTTCTTAGACGCCGCTTGCGACTAGCACCATGGCGTACCAAGCTGCTGGCCTACACCACGTTCGTACGCCCAATTCTCGAGTATGCCAACGTTGTTTGGTTTCCGCACACAATTTCCAGCAGAAATAAAATAGAAAGGGTACAGAGAAAAGCCATCAGGTTCATCTACAACAGGTACACCTGTAACGACTCGCCCACAAACTTGCTACTTCTTGCTTGTCTTTCAACACTATCAGACAGAGCAAGAGTAGCGCGCTTGAATTTCCTACACCAGGTACTACACCATCGGCTGAAAATAGATGCTTCCAAATATATATCAATCTCGACGTCACGCCTCTCACGCCGCGAACACTCGTACACACTAAAAGAGTACTCTTTCCATAATGATACATTTCAATACTCGCTTTTTCCGCTTTCAGTGAAAGAATGGAACGAACTGGACCCAACTATATCAAATACAGTATGCTTTTCAACTTTCTGCAAATTACTGGATAACGACTCAACCGATCCCAATGGCGAACTTTAAACATGTTAAGACCACTCTATATCTGTACTCATTCCCATAGCCACCTGCTTTAAGTACAAAGTGCCCTCCTTTCAAAGTGACATTCCGGTCAATGCCACCTTTGTTTGGTTTTGTTTTCTTTTTGTAAAGCACATCTGTTGTACATGCAATGAACTCACTTTGCGGTTTTCTCTACCTGTCCTTTGGATATGGTTGCACCCTAGCCCAACCAATAGCGCAGGTACTAGAAACCCGACGTTTCGAGGCCGGCACGGCCTTGAGGCTTCGTGGATGCGGCGCCCCCACTCTAGCGCCGTCTTGCATTCTTTCAGCGCGGTTGACCTCTCTTGTAGGAGAGGTCAACCGTAGGAAAAAGGAACGTAGCCCTTTTTCCTACACGGACGGGCGCCTGTCGGCAGGGCTAAAATGATTCAGGCCCGGTGGGGCAACAAAGGGAGGGGCTGCTTCCCACAGTTCGTTCCCCTTTCGAGGACGGCCGTTCCGGCAAGGTCAACTTTCTGGTATCCCGTCCCGCATTGTTCGTCGACGGCGCTGCGTCCTTTCTTCTGTCCGGCGACTTCGTTTCTGCCTTCCGAGCGCTCTCTTTAGGGCGGGGATCGGGTAGCCCGTCGTCGTTGATGGTTATGGACGATTTGCACCCCTCTTTTCTGAATAAGCCGTCTGGCGCCTCGCTTGCTCATGGCACGCCGGGCACCGGCTTCGGCGTTCCAGGGCTCCGACGGTCGATGCCCTCTCGCAGTTAGCCGCCCTCTCTTGCTTACGGCGGCGGACACGGAAAGGATAAACCTTTAGAGTGGTTCTCTTTTTCTTCCTTCTTGTTGTTGGGTCCGAAATTACCCGATTCTTCTCTATTTGCGGGCATAATCCGGGGAACAAACAGTCGCCGCTCTGGGAATAGGGAGGACACACCTGAGGCCTTTCGGTCGAGGGGGGGAGCCGAACTAAACTGAGGGTGACGACCGGTGTGCGTCGTCTCCCTGTGAGCGGAGAACTCCTGCTTCTACTCGTCACTTGGACATCAAGGGAGAGGGGGGGGGGGAGAGAAGGGGGGGGGGGAAGGGAGCTGTCGCGTTCGCTTTGAGGCGTGAACTGGATCTCGGGGTGGAGGGAATTTGATGCTTTTCGTAAACTAAACTTCGGTGGTCTACAGTGCGCAAAGACTTTGTATGTCCATGTCTTTACATTGTTTACATGTCTGTACGTCCGTATTGTTGTCTGTATTCTTGTGTCTACACCATTGTTGTGTCTATACCAATGTTTTTACCTTCCCCATATGTAACACCCGCAAGGGCTCCCTGAGGGAAACCTCAACGTTGACGATGCTGCACAACTCAGCGGTTCTGCACGTAAAGTGAAAGTGTGTGGTACCCTTTTATTGTACAGTTATTGTGGTTTTTGCTTGTTGGCCAATGTTAGGCCCATAGATGTTGTTCCTGCTGAAATTGTACGAATGCCCACCTGCTATGGTCTCGCCCGAGACTGGCAGTATTGAAAATAAATAAATAAATAAATAAATCATCATCAGCAGCAGCAGCAGCCTGTCTACGCCCACTGCAGAGCAAATGCCTGTCCCAAAGATCTCCTATTATCCCGGTCCTGTGCTAACTGCGGCCAATTTATCCCCGCAAACTTCTTCATCTCATCTGCCCATTTATCTTTACACCGCCCCCTGCACCGCTTGCCTTCTCTAGGAATCCACTATGTTACTGTTATTAACTAACGGTTATCTTGCCCTTGCATTACATGCCCTGCCCACACCAATTTCTTTTAATTTCTACTGATATGTCCTTAGCACGCGTTTGTTCCCTGGCCAACTCCGCTCTTTTTTGTCCCTCAATGTTACACCATTCATCTTGCCTTTCGCTGCGCGCTGAGTCGTCCTCAATTTATGTTGAACCCTCTTAGTGATGCTCCAAGTTTTTGGCCTGTAGGTGAGTACCGGTAAGATCCAACTGTCATACACTTTCTTCTTTAGGGACAATGGTAGGCTACCATTCATTATCTGGGAATGCCGGCCGAATGCACGCCACCCCATTCTTATCCCTCATTTATCTCTGCTACATGGTTGAGATCCGAGGTCACAACTTGGCCTAAGTAGATATATTCGCTTACCACATCTAGTGCCTCGCCACGTATCTGAAACTACTGTGCTCTCCCAAGCTTATTGAGCATTGCTTTAGTTTTATGCATATTCTGCGTGTCAGCAAAAGTAACCCATAATTGTTCTACTATTCGGTCGGCGACGGGTTCATTACAATTGTGCAGACAAAAAGGCATTAATGAGTGACCTGACAAAGCGCGGGGGGGGGGGGGGGGGTTAGGGTTAGGTCACCAGTAATTTCTGTGTTTAGAATTACCTGTGGGTTACCCCGCCAATTGCAATTCATGTGTAGGGTCCTTGCAGCTAGTTCCCCCTTTCCCCTCGTAGATCTCACTAGTATCTTGTGTGGGTCATATGTTACTGAGCCGGTGGAATCTGCACAGAAAACAAAACTTGAAGAGAAATTTTTAGCAAACTAAGCCTTTGGGCTGGTTAGTGCATATCGCTTTGAGGTAAAGAGTGCTAACAACCACGAAAGAAAGGCGAAGAACGACGAGGCAGATGGGCTACTAACAACCACGACAGATAAACGGAGAACGGTGTGACAGATGCGCTACTAACGACTTGTTAGTTGTTTGTAGCGCATCTGTCTCGTCGCTCTTCGTCTTTCTTTCGTGGTTTTTATCGCTCTTTTTCATGATAATTTTTAGCTTTGATCTTTTTGCGGTATTCCTGAAGTTTTTTGCCTTCGACACCCAAGCTGTACAAATGTCCAGAAACACTGTGCTTTTAAGTTTCGCTCTTACCTGAAATCCCGCGATGAGATTCTTTCTAGATGCCTCAAATAAAGCTTCATATACTAAGCTTCGCCTATGGCGGAATATTCGGGAGTGACAGGCCCGTCAGAATATACTTCGGTAGACGCGCCATAGCAGCCAGATATATGCAGAAATGTGTAGTACGTCAAGGCCGGTGAAGGCATCGAGGACTTTTGACCGATTCCTCGCACAGCTGTTATGCGCTTCTCAAGTGAGGAAGTAATAAGGGCCAACTCATTGATGAAATCAACGTCATTACAACAAGGCACTGCGCAGCGGACAGACTATGTCGTTGCAGTGGTTGCCAGAATGCTGTGGACTCACGGGAAATGTAATATCTTATCGGCTCGCGCGCGAGGGCCCATACAGGAGCTCAACAGCACAACTCCCTTTATCCAAGGATGATGTCAACGAAATAATCGCAACTCTCGGATGGCGCATGCAATTGCAGCACTGGCGAAACCTGCACCTACAGTACGTCCACCTTTACGCAGTCGGCCCGCAGTGTACGTTTCGTACTCCTCACGGTTTATCCAGGCAAACCGAGTGTGCTATACATCGCCTGCAATACATCGCCTGCTTGTTTGAAATTGAGGGTGACTCATTTTATTTATTCCTTCGCTATTCCTGTCGTCTCGAGTAAAGTGATCAAGAGCGGGAATGGTCACGGTTGTTTGATGAGGAGGATGCAAATAAAGGTAAGGAAATACGTTTCCAGTTCGTGTTATTAACAGTGCTATATGAGTGCATGTTCGCTCCTGGGTTGATTGGTACTACAATGCGAAAGGAATAATTAAAAGGCACGCCCAGCAAACCACGACCTGATGCGATCTAATTAGACACAGATAATCTATTGGATACTTCTAAGATGGCCGCCAATAAAGCATGCACCAAACGGTGACTGTGAGCGTCTATTTACTGTAAGAAAGTTGTGAAAAAAAGCGGGAAGAAAACGGGAGGTCGAGCAGAGGTCCTTACCTTTTTTTTCGCAATAGAAACCAGATAAAACTGCGCTGGTTTTAAAATACGTATTTCAATCAGCGAATGTCGATAAACGGAAATTGCTTAAACGAAATTGTCGCTTTAACGGAACTGTTGCTGCCTGTAAGTTGGTTGGTTTTCTCTTAAGATAACGTAAAAAAAAATTCGGTAACGGGAACTAAAATTTCCGCGTCACAGTGTAAACGGAACCGAAATGGAACTTCTTGTCAGACCCAATGCCATGAGCATCAGCTGCTCAAGATCTCCATGTTGAATATGCAGTAGCATTGGCTCAAACAAAATAAAATTGAGGCATTTTTTAGTGCACAGTGATTAATTGTTGCCAAATAAACTTTGTGAATGCTGTGCGTACATCTCTTGCAATTTTCATGCTTTCTGAAAAACTATCTTCTGCATTCACCTTATAGGGCTTAGAGATCAGTGAAATGGTATTAAGAGTGTGTACGAACATAAATTTGCACTATTGCGTATCTCTCGCAGTAAACCGAACTCCTGTTAAAGGGAAGTATTTTTTTTTTGGTTTCTTCAAGTTCCGTTTATCGAGAATCTACTGAACACAACGTTAAGCTACTTTACATTGCTCTAGAGCATGCGCAAAGCCATAATAGCCGGTAAATACTTCTAGCGGCCGGGAAAGACGCACGCCAGTGAGTCGCAAAGATTTTCAGGCTTCCACCAGTAATCACTTTTAAAATGTACAAACAATAACGCACTGCATCTGTTTCCGTATACCATTACGGTGCGCTACATTTTACCACGGAGCATTCTCGCTCGTGGGGAGAGGTGAGCGATACCAATCCGCATTAAAGCCAGGGCAACTACTTTACCAGAGGAAGCCACGCCTGCCCTTTTCCGGGCTTCCTACTTGACAGCGCACTTGTCACTTATTGCGTGTTTTAGAAAAAGAAGCGTAAAACCGCCAAATGCATTTGGGCTGATTTCATAGATGCGCAGTCTCTGAAAGCAGCGGAGTCGTGTTGTAAGGCGATAATATTAAGGACGGAGCGACCACCGAATTAAAAGGGGGCCTGAATGTGGAGAGGATGACTGCGCGACGGAACAGGGAAAGAAAGAAGATACTGCTATCCGTGCACCATTGATATCAGAGCTGATGTGTCCGGGCTGAGATACCCAGATCGGAGGGAATCAGAATTCAGCGTCAGAGCTTAGGTGCCTCAGAAATAAAACACAAACCACAGCACCACGCGCCCCTCCGCCACCGTGCATCACTCAGTACTGTAGACTGAACGCTGTACAGTAGACGCGTGAGCAGCCACTGCTGATGGCACGCACACGTTCCTCTCAGAGTTACACGTCTCATTACACCCTCCGCTCGAAAGACGCGCGCCTGAAATAATGAATACTGCAGAATTAAGGTACGTCGTGAGCAGGTGACCGGGTGCTTGGTGGTCACTTGCGCACAGGCAGTCGGGTCGAACCACGGCAAGCACCGTGAAGAGCCTGATGGAGTCCGGCAAAATGCGTTTTCAAGGCCTGCCAGGAAAACGTGCGCTTAACCCGCTTAATGAAGTGTACGTCAAGTTTATATTTTTTTAGGTTATTTATTACCATCAAATTTCACATCGTTGATGACATGCACAATTCGCAACAGTGCTAACTGATACAGCAGTTAACGTGACCATTTTGTCGGAGGAAGCAGGGCAGCGGCCTGTCCCGTTGGCAAAGGATCCTCCCTGGTCTCTGTGATAAGAAGAAATGATCAGTTGTAGATACTAATTAAAAGCACGACATCAACATTTTTTCTTCCGCAGAGTTGGTGACTAAGAGATAAATTACGCAGTCCGTATAGAAAGAATTATTGGTAATTCGGCTGAAACATATTGCGATGGTTACAAGTCGCCGTCATTTTGTTCTTAACGAATGTGTTGGCAGCTGTCGACGTCAGCAGCTTATTTCAGGGTTTCGTTCGCTTCTAACTTACGTCTTTTGTTGAACTGTTGTGAGGCTTAAGGGCGTTCAGTCTATTAATTCCAGCTGCTTAAGCCCCTCATTTTGGGAATTTAAAATGAGGAAAGAGTATATTGCTGAACTATAGCGTTTTGTCGCCTTTTTTGCTGTTGGTTTTCGGAAGATAGGTTCAACTCCCTAAGACCGAACTGCTGTAAACACGGCTCTGCCAGAACAAAATTCATGATAACTAAGCACGCGTAAGCAAGCCGTCTTCGCAAGTATTATAACCAGTGGCAGTTTGTAAGTCAAAATGCTCAGACGAATTCTCCTTGGCTGTATATTAATGTGCACAGCAAGTGCGCGTTGGGAGATGAAAGAAAAATTCCTGTGCGTTTGGGATATCGGCGCACGTTAAAGATCCCCAGGTGGTCACAATCAATCTGGAGCCCTCCTTGACTGCGCACCTCATCTCTTGCCCAGCGTCGGCTCGTTAAACCCCACAATCAAGCAATAAATACAGGCAGTGGCCGTGAAGAACTGCCTCTACCGAGAAGTGCTCGGTCACGGATAGTCAGCCTCTAGAACGGTGGTTAACTTGATGATTCATCCCTGAGAAACTCTTCTTTGTCAACATGGTTTTTCCTTATTCGTCGGATGTGACAAGTTTATTCGCGCTGTTGTTATCGTCATCTTCTCTCTTTGGCCTCACAAATTCACGTGACAATATTTGTTTCATATTTGTTAGACGTGACGAAACATTCGTAAAAACGTCTGGTTAAGCTTTCAGTATTAGTACACTTGATAATTCTCAAATGTTAGGGCGGTTAAGTGCACTGTTCTGTTAGTTGGTCTTTAGAAAACATAGATTTACCTGCGGAAGAGAAGATACTGTGCTAGCGGGGAGGACAGACATGACTACCGCGCAGGGCAAGCAAAGAGAGCAGACGAAGAAGAAAAAAATTACACCATCTTCCCACGTGGGAACCCTGAGGGGATGCAAAGCCGTGCAATCTGGATCAGCTACTCGCCGCTGGCATTTCAAAGCGGCTTCTCGTTCTCCAAGCGAGGACTCTGTGTTCGACGCTGCCGTTCACGTTCGGCGTCGCGAGATCTCCTCTGTGCAGCCTTGTCTTCGGAGGTGCTCGTGGTTCTAAGAGTGTGCTGGCTGGCGCTAGTTGACGGTGTGCCAGCCAGTTCGCTGACGGAATCGTTGGCGTACATTTCTAGTTATCGGACGGCGCAGTACCGAAGAAGCAACTCAGCGGAGCGCGGAACGGGTTTATTTGCAGACCAGAAGTAGTGGAGAGGAGGAGCAGTGCGCGTATCTCACAGGTGGTGTGGAGAGGAGGAGCAGCGCGAGCTAGCGCACAGGTGGTGTGGAGAGGAGAGGGGAGAGAGTGGTGTTATCACAGTTGGTGTGGAGAGGAGGAGAGGTGCGGACATGGGACGCCGGACGACGGAGGTTCGACTAAGAGGTGCTTTGCATCTAAAACGCTATGGTCCTGTCAGTTTTTATATTCGTATAGTGTCTGGTTTTAGCGCAGTTAAAGCCATTCAAACGCCGGGGCAGTCCGCTTTTTCTTAAAGTAGTCGTAGATGCTTGTACTTGAAAAGAAGGTGACAGCGATAGAGTTATCGGACCTTCAATTCATCTGCTGTTGAAAATTCTGTAAGGCTTGGGACCGTGCCCGTCAACACTTGCCCAGGCCCATGAACAACACCCTTCGACACTCGTTACGCTCGCTCTTCATCGTCAGGCGCCTCCTCTTGGTCCCTTTCGGTACTTTAACCTCCTAAGGTGGCTCATAATGCGCGTGCCGGCGTGGCCTACCTACTTTGACGATTGATGTTGCTTCCCTTTACTGTCGCCCTTTCTCAAACCCATCCACCGCCCTTCCTTCCACACTGATGTTTCTCTCTCCAAAGACGGAATCACCTCTTTGCGCTTGTTTTTTCCTAAATTTTGACTTTTTGTACGCTGGATTTTTGTACCTCACGGTGAGCGTGATTGAGGAACAAAGGTCAAAGGCTTTTGCTTTAAAATGCTTTGGCTTTAAACTCGTGCAAAATAGGGAACTTATCCGCAGAAAAGAACCCAAATTAAGGACAGACCAGGAACATATTTACCGGTCGTCGTAAATCAGGGAGATTAGGACTGAAAGATACGTGAGACAGAAATTTCGTTTGTTTAGTACACGACATTCAATGCCCATCTTCTATCTTCCACACAATGAACTATACAAAAAATGACACATTAGAGACTTGCAAGTTTTTTGTTTTGCTCGAACAGTGAATACAACACGTGCCTTGTTACTGGGCAAGTACAAAACATTCAAGCTGTGATACTTCTTAAATGTGGCGTGCAGTTTACGGGCTGTGTGATATAAACAGTATTCGGCAGTTGGATTGGGCCTTCCTGGGTACTCTGCTGCAACACAAGAAACCTTCGAAATTTTCCTGATTTCTTGTATTGGGAAATCACCAAAAACTCAGTGCTCTGCGCAAGCGGTAGTGCACAAGCAGCAGCTCGGCCTTCCCTGATATTAATTTAGGCTCAACAATTTAGGTCTCTTCCTTGCTCCACAATCGAGAGGTGACACCAGTACGGGATGGCTTAAAATAGGGCCTACAGTATAGCTTTTACGCCTAACGGCATCCCCACGCACCTGCTAGTAAACGTACGATGTGTTCTACGTTGCTTGGCTCTTCGCATTTGTATCATCATCATCATTACCATCACCACCACCATCGACGTCACAATCATCAGACCACTCAGGTCCACTGCCGGACGAAGGCCTCACCCACAAACCTCCAACCACTCCAGTCCTCCACTGCTCAACTCCGAAGTTTATGCTCGAATTTTCGTATTTCATCCCTCCATCAGAATGATGGCCCTTCCCTTCTTTTACACCCAGATCTTGGTATCCACTCCGTTACCCTAAATGTCCACTGTTTGTCAGTTCGTCTCGCTACATGGACAGCCCTAGCCCATTTCCTTTTCTTTACTAAACTACGGTGCCATCAACACTAGTTTGCTTTTTTATCCAGGTAGCTCCTTTCTTGTCTCTGGGTGTTATTCCTAGCATTATTCGTTCCATGGCCCGTTGAGCTGACCCAAGTTTGCTTTCTAGTTGTTTAGTAAGGCGCCAAGTTTCAGCTCCCTGTTTCATCACGAGAAGTATTCACTGGTTGCAGATATTTCTTTTGAGTGACTGAGGTAGGTTAGTTTTCATTATATCGGAGTGCTTGCCGAGTGTTCCCCAACCGATACGTATTCTGCGCCGAAATTCTTTCTCGTGGTTGAGGTCAGCCCTAACCATCTGTCAGGCGTAGTTATATTCGTTTACTTTTTCTGGCGTTTTTTTTCCTATGCTGGAGAGGGCGCTTTCGGCATGCTTATTCCTTAATACGTTAGATCACTTCACATTTATTTTTTGCCCCACGGCCATGTTTCCTGATTGTAGTTTCTACAGCATTTTTTGCAGGTGTTCTGCAGTCCCACTCAGCAGGACTATGTTGGCTGCAAACCTATTGGGACGAACTTAATCTTAAATTCCTTCTTCTCATTTGCTTTTGATATTTCAATTGCTCTTTCAATTCAAATCGAAACCACACATATCGAAACCGAACCCAAGAATGAATTGCCAGGTTTTGAGAAAGCATCCGTTGACTTACTTTTGGCAAAGCGGTAGATGTGTATAAAAATGGTGCAGATTGCACTACTGGTGCACGTATGGAGAAACAGCACAGCTAGGGGTCGACCTAGCGTCTCGTCAAACTGAGAGCGGCTCATCGGAATGAGGGAGTAGCCAGACCCCAGCACTGCAAGGTCTAAAGCAGATTCGATTAAAGTATGGACAGTGTTTTATTCAGTAGAAATCATCGTCATCTCTGTCGTCGTCGTCTTCCGACACCCCAGCCGCGCAGGGCAAATCCTCTTGCAGCACGCCCGCGCCTCGTTAAACCTCCATTTACTCGCCAGCTGGTTCGATGGCCGTCTCCGCGTTTAGACTACGAAGATAATGATGGACTGGCTTGACAAATTCGTCGTCATCGTCCTCAGCTGGGCGGACACGTGTCGCGCATTTCGCTATACGACGATGACGACGGAGGTGGTATTTCGTCATGTGGCGTAAGCCCACACGCAAGCCTGGACAACGCCGGGAGTCACCGCTAGGCACGCTCTCACGGGCACTATGGGTTTTCTTTCTGTGCAGGAAGAATTTGTGTCGGCCTAAACAGCTCGACTGTTAAAAACGGTTGGTCTAAAACAGAGTATAGCAGTATTTTCAACTCTTCACAAAAAAAAACAGAACACAAGGGTCCAACATACCTAATTCGAGATCAAGCGGCGGGAAAAAAGAAAGGTTCTCACAGCCGCCTCGACGGTCGACGCTCGGCGATGTCGATGGCGGGTCGTCGTCAGTTCCTAGTGCGGTAGAGCGTTGGCCGTCTATCGCGAGCTCTGCCCGGGCGAGAAGCTGACCACAGAGCGTAATTTATGAACATGCCCTCCACTCAATTCCGCAGGCATGCAACTCTCCGGAGCCCTGGGCTCCATCGTAGGAGACCCGAACATATCCACAGGAAGCTAACGTCCCCGGTCGCATTCCTGGCCAAAAACATAACGAGCAGCACCTGTAAGAACGCCTGCCTCGTAGGGAAACCTGTGAAAAAAAAGTATTCCTGAATGAATATCTCGGAAGCAAAATACGGTCCGGTACAAAAGCAAACACGAGAAATTTCGACTCCAAAATTAACAAAAAACTCCTGGGCTTTAGCATATCTACTTAGCACATAAACATTTTCACTTCTGAGGAGTTCATACAATCGCTCCCAAATCTGTGCGGCCGTGAAGTTTACGACCACTTCATACAACAAATTAAAATTTCGAATTGGGCCCCTCTTTATTTGACCACATGACAGAAATGTTTCCGAAGAAATCGGGAACGGGGACATCGGCAACCTGTAACACATTTGTCGTGAGGAACTCCTTGCGACTACGTTGAAAACATCTTGCTGCAAGGAGATGAAAAAATAATAAAGCAAGTGCTGTGTACCCCTTACGTCCTGGTTTTCCGCAAGGTAAAATCTTGTTATGTGTATTCAGCAATATGCGTTTTTACCTTTGCTGATTTTCAATCTCACGGAATCCTACTGGCTACATTTCTTGCCGTCATTACGCGGACTCTCTTACTTTGCGCAAGTGCAGATACCAACAAAAAACGGCAGGCACAATTACTTGGATCACTGACACAGCTAAAATCAATTTGCGCAGCGTCAGAGAGAAGTAGCATCACAGAGTTAAGGAACAAAGGTTTTCGCCGACAAATATTTATGCACCTATAAAGTTGGCTCCTTCGAGTGCGATACAAAGCTGACAGTCTCAATGAAACGATTGGTGGGACAAAGCTTGTTAAAAAAAGCATGTAATTCTAAGCAGGCCGTACCTGAAAGGAGTCACAGCAGTGAACGAGCAATAAGAATGAATTGCCACCGGAGATTTGTACCCGTAGAGACGGAGAAATGTGAATCTCTTCGTAAGCCAGAGTTCTAGGAAATAAAAACATTGTCAGAAGAATTGTGAAACTCACCATGGGCTTGGACCGTATACGGCCAGTATTGTCTGGCTCTGCGCTCTCAAGCTTCAGAAAAAAAGATTTAAACTTTACAGACTCCTCTCCTACGTGGTGATGGCAAAGGTTGCGAAAGCAGTTTTCTGCGGTTGTTCATAAAGCGGTACGCTGGGCAAATCCTAACACACGCCTTGATAATGAAATGATAGATACTTCCTAATAATGCGGCCGTTGAAATTGTTTGAAGGAAAAGAAAGCGAAGGTGAAGTACCACTGCTCCGGAAGCCAAAAGTCATAAAGTACCTCTCCGATTTTCTCCGCTAAGGGTAGTGTGGAATGTTTTAGTTGCAGATAGTTTCAGGAATCTTCTTCGGCTGCACAACCTCATTAAATTGGCCATAGCAGTCATGCCGAAGGCAATTATGTCCGCTAGGAGTGTTAGTAGCACAGAAATTCGAATTCAGCATGAAGAGATGATGGTAACAATATAGAGAGTATACTTAATTGCATATTTTCGATACGTTAACAGCAAGCGAGATTGCAGTAAGAGAAGCTTGGGCGTTACAAGAACAAAGGAAAAACGATTTTCACTCGGTATTGTGTACTGAAAAGCGCCGCATTGAGCATGAAGGGGTATGGTCGTAGAGTATATGCTAAATGCGTTTTACGCATTAAAATGCATCCGCACTGAGGCTGTGATACATTCCTCTAAATTTCAAATTGTGGAAATACGCGGCTGACAGACTGCAGTTTACATTAGCTGTTATTACGGGAAGGAAATATTGAAATCCTCCTGAAACGAAAGCTCTCAACATGATTAAGTATCGCGGTACGACGGGACAATAAGAAGAGACGACACAGGACTTATTGTCCCGTCTTACCGCGCTACTTAACCAGGTTTCACAGTTCGGATAACTAGCCCACATTTATGCACTGAAAGCTTTTAATTACAATGGACAGACTATGCCGAAATGCTATATAGCTTTCTCAGAAACTAAGAGTTCAAGAAGAATTGATCGCGGTCATTAATACACGACATTACAGGAAGCGCAAGGGGAATACGTAGGACTGCGGTCTTTTCGCTACCCTACAGATCTGAAAGGGAACCCAGCGAAGGTAAGCTGAGTGGGCTTTCTCACTGAAGTACGTAGTCAGTAAGGATGCTCTTTAAGACCGAAAAGAAACTCCGCCTAACAAATATTACCCTCCCCGGGTTCATCGCTGCCCTAACTAACCTCCCAATAGCTTCAGAAGTATTCCGAAACAGGTACCTAGACAATGGCATCTATGCATATAAGACATCACGCAAATAGTACGCGCTTACGCCCAGATCAGACTGCCCGCAGGGCCATGATCTCTGCCACAGCCGGCCTGCGCCACCGCATTTGATTTCGCCCGAAATTACCTCGCTATATACGATTTTCTCCCCAGCTTCTGAGCCCAAGGACCCAGGTTCACTAGCCGGCTGCGGCGGCATCTTTTCTGATAGAGGCAGAAAGCGAAAATGCGCATGTGTTCGAGATTTCGGTGCATGTTAAAGATCCCCAGATCAAAAATTAATAGGGAGCCCTCTACTACGGTGTCCCTAATCGCCTGTGTAGCGTTGGCGCGTTAAACCCCACAATGAATCAAATTTTTGTCATTCCACCAACCATCCTACAATACCCATACATCCACATTCCGTTTATTCTCCTACTTTTCACCTAATCACACTTTTCACCTAATTCACCTAATCTCCCTTGCTCCAACATCTTTGCATTGATACGGAGTCTGCCGTATTCCTAAGCGCTCTTTTTCCTGGCAAAACTTCTACAAAGAACTGCTGAAATCCTGCACTAATTTGTTTCCACATGCAGCAAAAACCAGAGATTTTAGTGCTTGGGGCGCAAGTCATACGATACCATGTTGTGTATCATTACCAATGCACTCTCTACTGTGTCAACAAACAGCACCTCCTCTAGGCCTACCTTAGAGCTACCAAAATTCCATTAGAACTCCTGAGGTTCCATCGGACTTCTATTGAACATCGGGCACCGCGATGCATGGCCCTCAGTGCGTTCTTTTATACGTTCGTAATGATCATCTTAAATCGGTCGTTTAATTTATGGTGGAAGTAGTACTAACACACTTCGTGTGCCCGCTTTACAGAAAATTTTTGAACCCCATTTTGTGACACCGTTATAGAAAAGCCTGTTTTATATAAGCCGATTTTTAAAACCGCTTTTATAAAGCCTCCCGCATATTTTAGTTCAGTTTATAACTACCTTGCGTCAAGCTTGCGGCACTGCAGGTGGAAGGGGCCGCGTGGGCAACTTAGATCCCCATATCGGGCCTAACGTCACTTCAGAAGTCAGCGTCATCACTAGGTACCAGCATCTCCTTCTGAATAGCTGTCTTCGTTAGCACGAGCTATCTACCATTAGTTCCATACGCGCAAGTATTGACTTTTCGCTCAAGGTAAGTGTGGTTTTGCCAAAGAGAAAGTTCGCACCCCAAATTGTTGGTGTTCGCAAACGGTGGAGAGAATAAAATTGGGAAATTAATATCTGGGCACAATAGGAGTTCAAGAAACTCGCAACCACATGAGAGCGCCCGAAGTCTCCGATATTCAAAGTAATGCGGTCTGGAAATCCTAATAGATATTTCCTGCAATATACTGTGTAGGCGCCACTGAAAACGTGCAGCAATGTAGGACCGAATACCTGAACTACTCGTAGCTTCAGGCTCGGTCTTTGCTTTGCCTGTGGAATGTACCCGTGGAAGGTATATTGTGGAGCGACATGGTATAAAAGCCAAATTAATTATAGTGCGAACAAAAGAAGCACACATGTCTGCGTCACAACCATTGCGTTGCTTTAACCCGTACCAACAAAGTACATAACATAACATCTACGAAGTGTGCAGAGCTGTTGCGAGGGGCTCGACCTGTATTCGGAATGAGCGTAGCAGACATCATTTGCATTTAAAGTGAAACAGGCTTACTCCGGCAATGCAATCTACAGCTAAAACAGCATAGGGAAAATCCGGCCAGCCGGTTCAGTTCGACATTCAGGTTAGAAGGATGCTAGATGTGTCTCTAAAGAAACACCTTATTGCCTGCTAAAACTGCAGCAGCGCTCAAAAAACCAGCAGGTTACGGGTGCAGTAGATAGAACTATGGCATACCCCCGTCGGATACGCAAACCTTTAATATCATACCATCATTACTTACAGATGGTTACTTACATATGTCTGTTGCTGCGTAGCAGTCAACGTACAAGCATAGGTGGGCAAAACAGAAACAGCTCACTCAAACTCATTCATAGTTTTTTCCTTCCCCCTATACTCACTCAAACTCAGATTCAGAAAGCTCGTCTGCACTGAGAAAGACTCTTACTCATCATCACATCTTCATTTGTTGTCCTTGATGATGATTGTGGGTTTTAACGCGCTGACGCTACATAGGTTGGAGGGCTCCGGATGAAGTTTGACCACGTGGGTATCTTTAACGTGCGCCGAAATCTCGAACACACGGGCGTTTTTGCTTCTCGACTCCGCCAGAAAAGCGGCCGCCTCGGCCGGTAATTTAATCATTTGTAATCGTACTCACGTGTACTCAAACTGATTATAGCCTGACGAGTGGTAGTACTGAATCCATACTTATTTGCACGCAATCTGTACTCACTTATAATCGTACGCAGTACAAGAGACAGGTCAACGGCAAACTTTGTTGGTCGTTGTGCTCCGGATATTTTTCTGAATAGTAACTGATGCAGTTTTGCGTCAAAGCAATGTCGTGTCTGCGTTTGGTGAAAGCGAAATATCCAACATTCATTATTTAGGCTCGTCGACGACTAAGGGCTTTGCAGAAGGCATTCGGTAGCCGTGCGCGTCATGGGCGTATTTGTTCTAATGTCTATTTGTCGGAAGGAACGCCTACACTTCCCCTGTGAGAAATAGAGTAGGTGTTTGCCAAATGTGGCACAACCGAACTGCTTGCAAGCACAAAACTCAAAATTACAAAAAACCAAGTAAAATGCTTGCAGATTACTCTACAGGACTTACAACTGTCTTTAAAAAAGAACGTGACCGTACGTAGGAGCGCACAAAACAATGTGTGGCCGTCTTGATCACGCCGAGAGAGTGGGGCAAGCACGGCATTTGTAGATGAATGTGATCCAGTGCGAAAAATTTTCCACGTGTGGTGTATAGTTTGTCGTTGTACTGCATGAACCTAATGCAATGCGTTTGCGCCGAGGCACCTTTGGCGGTTCCAGGCAACCACCTTTTTTTCGAGACACTTGGAACACGTCTCGAACACTACACTTCTTCTGTTAAGAAGGAACCTCTTTTAAATGCAGAACACTTTATGGGCCCGCCTTGTTGTCTTAGTTCGCTAAAGGTCCATGCGACTGCCGAAACCAGGCGGCGGAGCGAGATACGGAACCCAGGTAGAGCCTTCTGTACTGGCGTCAGGGAGTCACGTTGAGGCTTCGAAAACGACACGGTTTAAAAAGTCATAACCGTTCAAACCTCGCGAACCACTGCCGTTTGTCTTACATCTCCCGGTTACTTAGCCCAAAGAAAACTGCAGGTACATTTTAGGCAAAATCTGTGTATATAACCGGCAGCCACCGCGTTAATTTAGTTAGGAATGCTCGTTGTTTTTTTTTTCGATAGTAAGCGAAAAAAGCGGCCGCGCAAGAAAGAAATGGCGCGTTCGAGATGACTCAAAAAGGCTCCAGCCGCAGAAAAAAAAAATAATGGCGCGTAAATCCCGCAGAAAGGCTCAAGCCGCGCAAGAAAAAAATGGCATGTTCCAAATGCTGAATAGAGGATCCAGCGGCGTAAGAAAAAAGTAGCGCGTTGGAAGTGCCGCAAAAAGGCTCAAGCATGCGAATATAAAGCTAGAGCAAACATGACAGAACTCCCGCAGGCGAAGGCAGGGGGCGCGCGCAATGTGAAAACGGGAAATTTCAAATGCATTGGGTGGCAGCAGATTGGGTAACGGCACTGCAGCTCATTAAGATACTGCTCTGCACTTCAATCAGCTTTCACAATGAGTGGAACGGCTTTAAGTTTTTTACGTAAGGTAGTGTTTTATTGGCTTCCTAAACGTGGAAATTCTGGGTTATTTCTGTCGCTTTATTTCTCTTTTTTTCTGTTCCGTTCTTTTTGCTTTCCTTCTTTTTTATTTAATTCCTCTTTTTCTATTTTCTTGCTTTCTATCCTTCTTCCTTTTTTTTGGCTCTCCGTCTGTATTTGTGTGCTTGTCTGTCTGTTTAACTCTAATCTGATAGAAATAGTAACGTTGAACCAGCTCAGTCGGTAACACTGTTCACCCACCGGGACTAGGAAGGTGAAGGATTTGTGAGGGTTTCGGGAGGAATGCGAAGTGGGGTGGCCAGGTAAGATCGTTGTTTCGGATTCGCTTTGTGATGGAGGCGTCTGGTACCTCCGTTCTGAAAGCGGTGTAATGTCAGGAGGTTGTCGGGGCTTGGGTTTGTAGCAAACGCATTGCTTGGGCTGACATCTCTCAAATGAACGCTGGAGTTCTGCATCCTGTCGTTCATGCTCGTCTAAGGAACGCTCAAACTCGTGCCGACAAGTGCACATGTGACGTTAGGATTATCTGACGTATTTTGCTCCTCTAAACAAAAGGAACCCGTGGAAGAAACCCAAGCTACAGTTGCGCTGATACGTGATGGGCCGACAAAGACACACAAAACGAATTTCGGGCCTCACACGGCACTACGATTCGCATAACTTTCCCTTTATGCCAACAGCTACTGGCTGGAAATGATAAAATACGCGGTCGCAAGAAATCTACCACAGGGTAAGTGAATTTTATCACTAGAGCTACTGCTCTAGTGATAAGACTTAGGCATTCCCATTGCGCTATTTGCGCTGCCGGTACGTCCCAGTTATTAGTACCGCAATGCAGGTGGTACAATACTGACCTTTCACTATTTTGATTGTCAACGGCTGAACTGTTTCGATAACCCTCAGTTTTTTTATACATATGCAGTTATATTCACGCTTCATTGCTTAAAAACAAAAAAACCGTCTTGGTCTTACATAGGACTGAAAAGTGACAAATGTTTGTTTTGTTTTTAGGACTGAATTAAAATTCTGTATAAAAATGCGCGTTTCGTTAGTGTAAAAATGAAAATTTTACCCGAAGAGCGGATGCGTCGCGGCTACCGTACTCCAAGATCACTGAGATATGTCACCCATGAGGCTTTCTACGGATATACGCTTTTCATGTGCGAGAAATCAAACCACTTGACGTATACAAGGTTCACCATATTTTAAGTCCCTCGTGCACCATTTGAAGCGGGGGATTATGTAGTTGATTATTTTTGAACCTTAATAGATGAAGAGGAGTAAATGTGGTTTTCTTTTGATTGTTCTCTACTATTGACGGCGTGTAGCCCTACTAATAAAGTCGCATTGATGCCATAATTACAATTACTGCGGACTGGAGGCAATTACTATTGGCCCTACAACATGTAAAAATGAAGTGACAAAAAAAACCCTATTCCTTTATGGGTGGTTGCATAGAATAAAGACGCTTGAATCGCAAAAAAAAAGAGTAAAATGTGGTTTATCCTTCTTTCATAAGAATCGGTAAAAGACGAAATTGAAATGTGGCTTCACAGGAGAATTTGAATATTTACAGTGCATCTATATGAACATGCACATCAGTATTTATATTTCGTCGGTATGGCACCGTTAGACGCATTAACATTAGACACTGGATTACAAGCGCCGGAGCATTGCGTAAACCCTATTGAAACCCCTGGCGCTCGCTAAGTGTGCGAACAAGACCGAACGGGTTCTCACCGAATCGTTTGGTGAAGTCACGGTCCGCAACAGGAAAATGAGCATGATTTGCGGATCGGCAGCAGTCTTGTGGGTGTGCTTGGCTAGCGGCGTCCTTCTGGCGGCGTTCCACACGTTGAGCGGCGTTCCTCATAGGCCGCGGAAGGATAAACATACCAGCTTCCTCTGCTATACGCTGCCCATCGAGGCGCCAGCTGTCGGTGCTCATTGGCGTCATGACGCACGACTTCGTTTCACATCTCCTAGACGGCAGCACCATCTGAATGGAGAAATTAGAGGGCATAACTTCATGGCTCAGTTGGCACCGCGTTACACACCTCCCGTTGCGTACAGACTGACCGTGGCCTCGCAACCTAGCGCCGCCGCGCAAATGAAACTTTTTCTGGTGATGTCATTTCTGTGACGGATATGTCATCGGTGAGGTTTGTGTACCACGGCATAAAACACTTTCGAGTTAAAACTGTGGCCAAAACATAAGCTTTATACTTCTGCCATCCTCCCCCGCCTATCTAATGCTTGCGTTTGATAAGTTAGCTGCTTCCGGGAAAGCTATAAAAGGCACAAAGTGGGGCTAGTGATGGGCAAAGGAGGGGAAATAGTCGCGATTCTTCTCTTCCCGTCCCGTTTGATGCCCAGCCGCTTTCTTTCCCAGCTACGTACCAAACAGGCAAATTTTCAACACTTCCGTGGTAGTTTTCCTTGCCTTACAATTTTTTCTGAACCAGCACACAATGGTCGTGTTTTCGGGCACCCTCTTGTTGCTAATGGCTTTCGTGTAACTCCGGCGTAGTGCAACTGGTTCGGCAAGCTGAAACAACGCGGTGTCATGAACGATAAGCGATGCATGCAGCCTGAGGCCACGAGTGGCGTCATGGCCTTCTTGGCTCAGTCTGCCACTAAGACGAAGCATGGTGACAGCCCAGGACAACAAAAAGCTTGATTAGTGGTAGGGTTTAACACTCTAACGCAATACAGGCGATGGGCTGCGCCGTAGTGGAAAGCTGTGGAATAATTTTGACAACCTGGGATCTTTACCTGGCGCCAAAATCTCGTTCACAATCGCCTTTTTGCTTTTCGCCTCTTTCAGAAAAGAGGCCGCCGCGGCCAGGAATCGAACCCGCGTCCTGGTATTCAGCAGCACAAAGCCTTAGCCACTGTGCCACCTCGGTGGGTAACAACAAAAAGTAAGCAACTATGCTGAAAGTGGTGCTGTTAATTTTCTCAATTGTTCTACCACTCGCCATTTTATAGTTTCCCTTTTTTCTTCTCAGTTTATATGCCGTGTAATGAGTTTACTTAGAACGGGTGCATAGCCGCTAACTTGCGGAAGTATGGTCAGAGGACTGTCTCAGGAACTTTTAACAATGAAGACGTATAGGCCGATCGGTTTCTGCGCGACCTTTAAAGCACACTGGAAGTTTGCGTTAATCTGCCAGATTATACTCAAAGCACACTTCCGAATGTGAAGTTCTGGAGCCGGCGCATTCTTTCTATTGAATAAAAGAGCGCGTTTGGCGTACGTATTTTACTCAAGCAAAAAAAAATCCACAGATACAGTTCGAACAAACGCAATGTCACGGCTACCACTGTTTCTGCAAAGCATGTGAATAAAGAAGTGGTATTTCTCAACTAAAACAACCCAGAGATGCAATTCATGCTAGCGGAATGGCCTCGTTTGTGCTTTGGCAGGCAAGAGTAAAACTAAGTAAGTGATAGACTGGCTCCGCCACGTCGTAAGAATATTGTTTTCTTTCTGTGACTCGTGGGGAGAAACAACACTACACTTCCTTTTGCGGCCAGAAGGGAAAGCTTCTGACGCATCACCATGCGCGCCAGTGTGGAGTTGAGTCCGTGCCAGTGGAAATTTGGAGCATACAGTCCAGTCCCATTTACAGAAGACGCCTCGGTGGAACGCCTCGTTCCACTGTAATGACAAAACCCTCAACACAGCCACAGCTTTCGCGTTTTTAAAGACGATAGTCTTTCTTGGGATACTTAAACAAAGACATTTTTGGTCTGTCTGTCTGTCTGTCTGTCGGTCTGTCTGTGACTGGATTGAGCCACCTGGTAAAAGTGAAACGAAGTCAGCGCAATACTCTTATATACTCACAGCGAAATCTAAACATCTAATTCCGGTTTATATGTTCATGCTTGTCAGCATTGTTGAACAAGAACAAGACATTACGTAAATATAAGACAGAAAATACTACACAAGGGATATTTACACTGTTCCTAAATAATAAAAATCATAGATGCTTGCTTTTAGCGAAATGAAATACTACATCTAGAGAAAAAAATTCACACTGTCGCCTGCTGTCGCCCGCGACAGTGTAGCTTTTGGCGGCATTGTACGAATTAAAGCGGCTACAGTTACGAAAGGTTCTACTTGATACGTTCCACGTTCTGCTTGGAACGCACGTGGACTAGGGCAACGCGGTTCTATAAATATTGAATTTGGGCGCCTCTACTCACACGCGTTTCTACCGAACGACAGCGCTGGCATCGAGGCACCCGGCCTTGAGCAGTTGAATGCTGTAAATTTAAATTGACTTGAGAAAACCTTTACCGTGTTTAGCTTGGGACGACCGCGACGCAAGAGGGACAACATGAGAGGTGAACGGGAAAGCGAAGAGAGGCATTTACTAGGCAGATGGCGAAGAAGACTATCGTCTTTTGTCGACATTTGTGAGGAAATGAGCAGATACACAGCCAATTCTTGGAACCGAAGGCGAGCGACGCTACGTCTTTGGAAAGGTCACAGCAAGAACTTGTTTCATAGGTATCAAATTGTCCATATGGAATCAAAAGCACGGATGAGGTTTGCGTTCCTTGCCGCCAACTTAGCAAGAGCAGTTTGTTTTGCAATAGACTACCCAAGGCACTTGGCCTAAAAAGTGGGATTGAGCGCGGCACATGCCAAACAGCACATTACCAAAAGTGTAAAGAGGTGTTCTACCTCCTCGCAAAGAACAAAAAAAGTCAATAAATGTTTTAACAGTGGAGCTGTTGCACAAGCAGTAAGTTCGGTGTTGCAGAAGGAAATACCAAGAAAGTGCATACGACGCTCGCGTGCCCGGGACGCTCACGGCGGCCGCCGAGGGCCCCGGGCACGCACAGTGGCTTGAGAAAAAAAAATAGCTGGCGATTCTAATACTCCCTAATGCGATATTTGGGCGCAGCAGCAGTGCCCTGAGGCACCACTCGCTCGTGACCCCTCTCCTATGGCAGCGACGATGAACCTCTCTGTGGGCGGCTCAAAGTATGTCCCAGGAAGTCACCGCGAACCGCGTCTTAAGCGAACGCACATCATAGTCACGCGGACGCCTCCCTCAGGTTTTCGCCAATCGTCACGCCACCGAGCGCCTCATGCGGGCACAGCATACTGCCCCTTTTCTAGCCCACCGCATACTTTCCGAGAGCGCTGGCTCGCACCGCCACGGCGAACCGCTTCCTCTCCCAATTTCGGGACACTTTCCTCCTTTGCTTTTTTTTCACTCGTCGGTTTTCTCATCGTTCGCTTTTTCTTTCCCTCGTTGATCGTTCCATCGTATGCTCGGTCACGACGACAGCGACGCGGCTCAGCCTAGAGACGGGCGACAACGGACTGCGCCTTAAAAGGGTAGAAAAACAACAAAGAATGAGAAAATGCCGAGTGCTCGTGAGCGGTTGCCCCTCGGCGACCGCCGAGCCTCCGGCTGGTGCAGTGGCTTAAGATGAAACAAAAACTCCTGCGGTGTCATCAAGCGATACCCCGCATGTAATGCTTCACACGACGAACACGACAATATCGATGCGTATGACGATGGCTACTACTAGAACAGTGCAAAGCAAAGAGGAAACGTAAAACAAAATTAAGGAAGCTCACACTAACGCGTAAGACTTGCAGGCAGTGAAACTGTACACAACCTTCACGACCATCACGACTATTTAAGTCAACCATTGCAGAGGGTTTGCGTCTTCTTCGCTGTCTTATTGAACTTTACTCCATTATTGTTGCTAGGAGTTTGAGCGTCCATCATTTTTTGAAAGTTATATTGATTGGATATCACCTTGGAGGAGCGTATGCTATGACGTGTCTTTCTCGTTCCGAGGAAGTGTGCCCACGGCTACGGCGAACGCTGCATTTTTTTTTCCAATCTTCGGCGATCTCCTTAAATGGACGAACGTGCGCCAGGAACACTGGGAGGTGGCCACGTGGCACGCACACACGAGCTCTCATCATTATCGTGATTTAACAGCCGGGCGATCGCCGCTATGCATGCGTTCACGTGCGGGCGCTCATCTGCTCTCGGCATTTTCCTGGCATTTTTAACTGCGGACAAGAATAAGGATTTGCTGAACCGCTTTGTTGTTAATCAACCATTGCAAACTGGAACAAATGCGTGGTGATGTGTCCTTGAATGCTGACGCATAAAGAAATACCACAGATTCACCAACGTTCAAGCCTTGAGCTACTTAGGGCAAGCTTCGCCTGTTCAGCTGGTTGAAGTCTACGATGCTGAGGGTGACTTTATATCCACCACTCGCCCCGAAGAAGACGAAGACATATTCGATGCATATGACGACGATTACTAGTACCGCAACTCCGCAAAGAAACCATCATATTGAAAATTAACAATAGCTTCGTCATTCAAGTCTTGCGCCTGGCTGCAAGCTTCCTTTTTTTTTCTTTTTTCTCAATAAGTAACTGCCCTCGGATAGTTTGGGAATGTATTTTGTTTTCATAAGTGTGGCTCATGTCTATTATAGTGCTAATGTACACTTACCGCAATTGAATTCAAGTGAAATTGATAATGCCACATTCCTGATTTCAACGGCAATCAGCTTCGCCAGTTATCAAAGTTAGTACAATCTTGTCGCCGGTATCGGGATTTTTACAGCAGCGTAGCCGCTCCTTTGACACCAAGCAGGGTACAAGTAAAAAACGCAAAGGTAAGAAGTAAAGACACGAAAATATAAAGCACTAAAGCAGTTCAATTTAGAAAAAATACAGTTATAAAGCACTAAAGCAGTTAAGTTAAAAAAATATACTTGGCACTATGATTATTTTGTTACTTCCGCGCTATGCTTTTCAGATTGCGTCGCCATGAACCCTAGGTCCTCTGTATGAGCGTGAATGAGCCATGGTGTAGACCGGCTTGAGCATACGGAAATCGATAAATTCGTTTTATAACAAATGTCAGCGAACCGCGCATTGTAACTGCACCCTTTGTATTTCGAGATACGAACTCTTTCATGCCAGCCCTATTCGGCGGCATATCGGCCATCCGTCCATTGTATTGTACTTGAACTTTGAATGTCTTTAGGACATTGTTCTCCCGAAGCGTATCCCTTGTTCTACTTTGTCGCTCCAGAGACAAAGACCCCTTTGTCTGAAAAGGAAACTCCGCCGGGACACTTTTATTCCCCAGTCGGGGTTAAGCTTACCGGAGGGGAAACGTGTTACAGGCGTCGCAAAGATGTTCCTCTATTCTGCCCTGCACGGTGCAGACTCTCGACATCAAACAATCTGTTTCACTCACGTCCACGTGCCTTTCATCTTAACATTTTTCCCTCGTGTTGTAGATTTCTGCAGGGCAATAGATAGCGCTTCATGCATAAACGCGTATGCATTTATCGTTCTCCTCTGTAAGATGCATGAGTTTTTTTTTTCTTTTTAGAAGAAGCATGGTTCATTGTTGTTCAGGACATGAAAATATTCCTTCAATCATTTTTGTAAACAAACACTTTCAATTCCAGCCCTCACGTGTACTTCGTGCACGCCTATGCTTCATCTTGAAATTGCTCGCCAAAAGCACCAGTGATAGGTGAAATCATTTTTTTTCTACTATAAATGCAGTAGCCGCAACCCTGCTTGTAATCGGTGGTGCACAGAAGATAAACTAGCCATGGTCCCAGATTTATGTCACTACGCCTAAGTATGAGTAGCTACGGGGCACAATTTTTGTAGAGTACTTTGTGGTGCAACAAAAGTGCTTACTACAGAAATACCTAATGTGGGCGTCATGAAGAGCTTAAGTTGTGTGACGTGGACTGCGTAATAATCAGAAACATGGTTGCTCCATCTCTCGCTCAATGCCTTTTGTGTTGCCGCATAGTGTCATAACAACAGCCTTTGTAAGACCACTTAAATTATTGTTTATGGCAGTATTTATTTGTCTCGTTGTTGGTGCACTGTTCTTGATGGCTAATACTAAACGAGTGTTCCTTTTTCCTCGGGCATGCCTTGGGGATCGCTGTTCGCAAAAAAAACGAGAGAGGCGGAATGGGTAGCCAAACTATTGATGGTATGTGCGGATCCTGTCGTCCGCTTTTTTTCGAGAAACAGACTGAGAATACAATTTAACTAATACCAATGTTGCGTCGCTGAACGCTCGTTATTGCTCTAAACCGGGAGCAATATTTTCGTGTTTTATTCAGGAGAATCTGTGGCCTAGTGGCCTGTACGTTCCAATTAGGCCACTGCAGTCTTGCGGCTACCATTGATGTAGATTTGGGAGAGTGCAAATTTCCTATCTTCTACTTATTTTCTATCTTCTTCTTCGGAACTTTTAGGGTGGCCTCATCATCCCAGGAGTCCATTGGCCAGGGCCGCTTCCTCTATCCTCTGCGCCAACACACGCTGTACGTTGAGGGATGAGCTGACCAATACACTACCTCAAGTCTCGTAAGTATGGAAGAGATTCGGCGAGTCACATGGGCTCTGTGCAGAGCCGCCGGCCATATAAAAAAGGGCCCCGGATTCCCCAGGAAAGACGCTGATATGTGGATGTATTGAGGGGGCTATACAATGGTATCTCTTCGTGTGGGTAGCAGTTCCAGTTTTTATGGAGCGAAGTGTTTTCTGGTGACTTGTTGTTAGTTGGTTTCGATGTGGGGCGTATTTTGATCTTTGCTGCCTCTAGTGCGCTTTAATCTCTTTATACAAGAAAAATGGAAGCAGACACAGATATTTGTATTCAGATGTTCGGCGCGTTAAAGATATAGTTGTGAGATCAGAAATTTCGGTCACTGGCACAAAGGCACCGACTTTACCTTGACGGATAGCGGAAGTGGTTTCTTTGGCACTATTTTAAGTGTGGTTATATGTGTTCGGCCCCACGACGAGTGGGGTCGAACGCCATTGAGAGTCGGTATTTACGGTCTCAACTC
This sequence comes from Haemaphysalis longicornis, assembly GCF_048455015.1. Taxonomy (NCBI): domain Eukaryota; kingdom Metazoa; phylum Arthropoda; class Arachnida; order Ixodida; family Ixodidae; genus Haemaphysalis; species Haemaphysalis longicornis. The sequence continues at coordinate 197,516,524 of NW_027526361.1, forward strand.
GGAAACGGTAAAACGCCAAAGGCAATGGTCGGTTCCTCGGTGAGAAAAGAAATTGTTCCGTCTAGTGATACCCTCAAACACTGCTCTTGGTTTCCAATGACTGTTGCTACTGTGGCCCTCCTTCCAGGATAAAGTCCCTCGCCCGGGATCGCCTACACGTTCACACACAGCCCCGTCTAACACGGCAGACAGCTGGTAAATTGCATTGCTTTGGTGGGCGCTAGTAGTCGGTAAACCTGAAATAAACTCATTCTTATATAATTTAGCATTCCCAAGAGATCGCCCTTGAGGAGAGGGCATGCGCAAGCAATCCACAACATTCTGGTCACACCGTCAATTATTACACAAATGTGGTCATAAAAAAGTAGTCGCACTGTAACCAGAGCAGCCATGTTGTCTTCACGCTCTCATAGGTTGAATATGGGTTCAACAGGCATTGCATGTTTTCATTCGTCTTTTTAATTACACACACCCAGTTACAGCGCAGCAAAAAGCTCCCACTTGTCATGATTATACTTCCTGCAGAATATATCTGCACATTTTTGCCTCGATGTGTTATCAATCTGCCGCAAGTTGCTGGGACGATACTTATCATTCTTAAGAAGTGCTGAGCACCGGAGTTGTGTTTTTACTTTTTCGGCTTTATGAAATATCGATTAAGACAAACATGCGTTTTGCTTGAGCATAGTTTCCAAACGCCTAAAGCGCTCACGCGAAAGATGATGAACATTCCTACAAAAACGTTCAGTTCCAACAAAACGAAGAAAAGTTGGTCACGCTTCAAAACCAGCTATATCAATGGCGTGCGGTGGTGCGATAGGCATGAGTACGGTGGAGATAAGGCCTGTCAGACTGGATGTCTTGTTTCTGAATCTACTGACTCCGAGGTAAGGGGCTGTTGACAAGGTGTCAGAGGAATGGACATCATGTACCTACTGTACGGGCGACCACTACAAAGTAACCGCAGCTCTCAGCCGTAAACCTGTATATTTACATTTATACGTCCACGGGAGCCTCCATTTCCTCATGCAGTAGCAAAATATTAAAATTGCCAGTAGGCGCAAAAAGCATTGCTGGGAAGGACGTTCTGTCGTTGTGAAAAACAGCGGTTTTGTTTCATATTAGGAACTTTTGTTGAAAGCACTTGTATGGTGCAAACAAAACTTGTTCTGGAATGTCCTATACATCGAAAAATAAAATTTCCTCAGGCGTTTTGCCTGGAACGTCATTGTTAGCCAATACTGTCATCAGTTCAATATGCATTCGTCGATTGCAAGCTGTAGTTGGTTGCCTTGATATCTGTAAAAAAATGTTTTGAAAGTTACGGACAGGTTGGACGCACCAATTACGGGATAGCATAGAAAAACAGCATACTTCACGGCCTGCACAGCGCTGTTCAATTTCCCACAGTGGGTATGAGCTCCTCTGTGGGTAGGTAATACGTGCTGGGCTTCAGGGTACGCACCGAGAATTTAGAGTGCGGGCACGGATTTTGTGTGTTCGACCATGGTCAAGCTGCCGTCTTTAGATACACCTTTTCAGATATGTTCTATCATGTGTGTATGTATCACTTTGCTGAACCAACAGCTGCGACTACCCGGCGTCATAAGCGGTGGGGCAAAGAGGCCACGTATCTGACCAACGCCTCCGGCAGTCTGCCATGGAAGCGGAACAGCTTTTACATCTTTTTTACCTATTTCTCTGCATCATTTTTCCTCCATTCTCCCCACCTAACCCAGCGGGAAAATGCAAGCCCAGTTCTCAAACCTTTCGTTCTCTACGTGGTATGCAGCTGCTCCAGCCTCGCGCTTTCCTTTTAGGTGCTAACGAAGTGGAATCGCATCCGCAGCTTAACACTGTACATTTATCTATGGGAATTGTTGACGGGGTTACATCTCCAGGCGGGACGTTGCTCTCAAGGCCCAATGTTCAGGCATGACTTCCAAGCTGCGCCTTACCAAGTGTAAAGCAACGTCATAGTCAGAGTATTACGAGTGGTGGGAACCGCTTGTCGACGTTGTAACTCAAAAGGCCTCATTAGGTCTAATGCCGCGCGTTGTATACTTTACAAGCCCCTATCTCTGCTTAGTACCAACCTGCGTGCAAGCGATTTATCAACAGAAAAGTACAAAAGGTTTCAAAAAGGCTTTTTAGCTAAGTCGTTTTAAGAAACAGGCTTTATTAGTAAGGCCTCACTAATTCCCCAGAAACCGACACAGGTACGCTAGGCGTGTTTTTGAACTCAAAGAGAATTATTAATGCCGAAAATTGGTCAACGTTGAGGCATAATTTCTGCGTAGGATTGTCCGAAGAGAAAGTACTGAGGCAAGGCTTTCTGCGTCTAACAAAAAGAAATCGTATCTGATTTCTTGTAGAGACTCGCAAGTGCACTTCAAACATTATGAAGAAAAGCGCTCCGTGTATAATACACTTTGTCAAAAGTCCCATTCGCGTGGTTGCGGACAGCTTCCGGTGATGTATCGCGCTTCGGTCGTAAGGCAATCATCTGAAATAGCATGAACTTGCAACGGCTAACATATCGTGATGATAATGCTAAGTGGCAGAAAGGCAAAGATGAGACGAACATTGGACGATGGTACAGCGATGTATTTACAAGCATAATCTATGAACAAGCGGCCATGAAAGAGCTAGGGCCAGCTACATCCTCTTCGTCATTTTTGGTGACGAGTTATGGCGCTATGGGGCACTGTCCACAAAGATGTTTCGTGACAATATTTCTAAATGCAGTCGTCCGCACTGACATTATCAAGAACGCAGTACTTTAACAGAAATTCTGTGCAAAGAAGAACTATTTCCCGAAAACTAAAGCTATAATGCACATATACATCAATTCGGCAATAATATAGCCACTGTAAAACATATGTTTCATTAATTGCAACATATAGTGCCGCACAAATAAGGTTATGTTTGATCTTTCGTTGTCTCGCTGACATTAGATCTCAGTGTATAAGTCCAGTTAGAAATATTCAGAAGCGTGCCATCCCGTTAGTGCTTTTATAATACTCAAATGTCAAGAAATATTCAGCATCGGAACATAAATAATTCTTTTCTCTGATCACAAAAGACATGGCTAGAAGCAAAATTTCTGCTGTCATAGGTTTTTACACTAAGCACAATAATAGCAGTTTGGACTGTTATTAGGTAAGATGTGTAGCCAAGGGCTGCATCGGTAATGTTATATTCAGGGCGCCTGCGCAGCATGCGTTTAAAGTTTATAATACGGCGAAGAGCCACAGCCCGCCAATTTTTTTACTAGGAATCACCTGACTACTACAAGTTCGTTGTAAGTGAATTTTGATCAATTTTTGGATCTGTAAAATATCCCGCTTCGAAAGCAGTGCTTATAACCATGTCCTTCACATCATTTTTATACTCCCCCGGTTGAAGGCATTACCGCCAACATTATTACAAATCAACTGCTCATCAGCAAATCCCGGTTGAAGTGTTGAACGATATGCGACCCTCATTGATTTTCTGTTGTTTGACAAGAATATCACCAGTCCCTATTGATTAAAAATGTTCCGGAATCTACATATGACATGAACTATTAAAGAAGCCACGTTTCATTTACGCACTATTTTTTTTTAAATTCGTCGCTTCAGCAACGAAAGCTTATTACATAGTACTGAAAAGACGTCGCTGTATCTTTTAACAAAAAATAAGGGTTTTAGAATAAAAATGGTTCTCGAGCCTTGGGTGCGAAGATAATGCAGGCAAAATGAACGCGCATCAGTAACAAACTTTAGCCATCCACAAGAACAAGTGCGGATGGCTACACGCCGCGGTGGCTCAGTGGTTAAGGCGTTGCGCTGCTGAGCACGAGGTCGCGGGTTCGATTCCCGGCCGCGGCGGCCGCTTTTCTGATGGAGGCGAAAAGCAAAAACGCCCGTGTGTACGAGATTTCGGCGCACGGTAAAGATCCCCGCGCGGTCAAAATTAATCCGGAGCCCTCCACTACGGCGCGCCTCATCGCCTGCGTTGCGCCGGCGCGTTAAACCCTACAATCAATCAAGTCTGGATGTCTGGCTTTCCAATTAGACTGGTTCACCAAGACGCGAGTTAAGAAGTTTCCGAAGGGCATTACGTTGGCACGGTTTTTCTTTTCTTCAGCAGTCTTCTGCGACGTCTGCTGCTCTAGCGTCCGGGAAACCATTTGAGTGATGAGGGGAGTGTGCATTAAGTAGCACTCATTTGCCCAAAAAATATATATATCCGCGTACTTTTTTCATTCCTTCTCAACAATAACTGCGCATTGTTATCGAGACAATGAGACATTCCTTTGTGAGGGCGTACTCGCAGATAGGACGAAACCTTATTAGATGGACACAACAAAGCCCTCCAAAAAGTCGTCCTTGCCTCAGCAGCTCCATTACTCGGTCAGCAAAATTGGATGGGAAGTCGCACTTCTTTATACCGTTAGAAACCGCAAGTAAGGCTCCAAAGATATGAGAATATTTTTAGTAAAAGTTAACAACTGAACTTCGGGACTTATATTTCTTGTGTATCGGTCAAAAACTCGATACCATACCTCAGCAAAGTTTGCGCGGCTCACTCAAACTCACTCACAATTTTTTTTTGGAATCA